>NC_134357.1:271871234-272228734 GCF_048569485.1 Anomaloglossus baeobatrachus | reverse complement strand
TGAGTGCTCTCACGAGATCTAACAAGTGCAAATCCTTTTCACATTGGTGAACTGGATGAGGGCAAAAAGAAGGTAAGGAGATATCCTGATTGAGATGAAACGGGGATACCACCTTAGGGAGAAATTCCGGGACCGGACGCAGAACCACCTTATCCTGGTGAAACACCAGGAAGGGGGCTTTGCATGACAGCGCTGCTAGCTCAGACACTCTCCGAAGTGATGTGACTGCCACTAGGAAGGCCACCTTCTGCGAAAGGCGAGATAGAGAGACATCCCGCATCGGCTCGAAAAGTGGCTTCTGGAGAGCCGTCAGCACCCTGTTAAGATCCCAGGGTTCTAGCGGACGCTTGTAAGGTGGAACTATGTGGCAAACCCCCTGCAGGAACGTGCGGACCTGCGGAAGCCTGGCTAGACGCTTTTGAAAAAACACGGAAAGCGCCGATACTTGTCCCTTGAGAGAGCCGAGAGACAAGCCCTTGTCCATTCCGGATTGAAGGAAAGAAAGAAAAGTGGGCAAGGCAAACGGCCAGGGAGTGAAACCCTGATCAGAGCACCAGGATAAGAAGATCCTCCAAGTCCTGTGGTAGATCTTGGCGGACGTTGGTTTCCTGGCCTGTCTCATGGTGGCAATGACATCTTGAGATAACCCTGATGACGCTAGGAGCCAGGACTCAATGGCCACACAGTCAGGTTGAGGGCCGCAGAATTCAGATGGAAAAATGGCCCTTGAGACAGCAAGTCTGGTCGGTCTGGGAGTGCCCACGGTTGACCCACCGTGAGGTGCCACAGATCCGGGTACCACGATCTCCTCGGCCAGTCTGGAGCGACGAGGATGGCGCGACTGCAGTCAGACCTGATCTTGCGTAATACTCTGGGCAGCAGTGCCAGAGGAGGAAATACATAAGGCAGTCGAAACTGCGACCAGTCCTGAACTAACGCGTCTGCCGCCAGAGCTCTGTGATCCTTGGACCGAGCCATGAATGCCGGGACTTGGTTGTTGTGCCGAGACGCCATTAGATCGACGTCCGGCGTTCCCCAGCGGCAACAGATCTCCCGAAACACGTCCGGGTGAAGAGACCATTCCCCTGCGTCCATGCCCTGGCGACTGAGAAAATCTGCTTCCCAGTTTTCTACGCCCGGGATGTGAACTGCGGAGATGGTGGAGGCTGTGGCTTCCGCCCACAGCAGAATCCGCTGAAGTTCTCGGAAGGCTTGACGACTGTGTGTGCCGCCCTGGTGGTTGATGTACGCAACCGCCGTGGCGTTGTCCGACTGTATTCGGATCTGCCTGCCCTCCAGCCACCGCTGGAACGCCTTTAGGGCCAGATACACTGCCCTTATCTCCAGAACGTTGATCTGAAGGGAGGACTCTGTCGGAGTCCAGGTTCCCTGGGCCCTGTGGTGGAGGAAGACCGCTCCCCACCCTGACAGACTCGCGTCCGTCGTGACCACAGCCCAGGATGGGGGCAAGAAGGATTTTCCTTTCGACAAGGAAGTGGGAAGAAGCCACCACTGAAGAGAGGTCTTGGCTGTCCGTGACAGCGAAACGTTCCTGTCTAGGGACGTCGGCCTCTTGTCCCATTTGCGGAGGATGTCCCATTGAAGTGGACGCAGATGAAACTGCGCAAAAGGAACTGCCTCCATTGCTGCCACCATCTTCCCTAGGAAGTGCATGAGGCGCCTCAAGGGGTGTGACTGACCCCGAAGAAGAGATTGTACCCCTGTCTGTAGTGAACGCTGTTTGTCCAGCGGGAGCTTCACCATCGCTGAAAGGGTATGAAACTCCATCCCGAGGTAAGTCAGCGATTGGGTCGGTGTCAAATTTGACTTTGGGAAATTGATGATCCACCCGAACCTCTGGAGAGTCTCCAGAGTGACGGTCAGGCTGTGTTGGCATGCCACCCTGGAGGGTGCCTTGACTAGAAGATCGTCTAAGTAAGGGATCACCGAGTGGCCCTGAGAGTGTAGGACCGCCACCACTGCTGCCATGACCTTGGTGAAGACCCGTGGGGCTGTCGCCAGGCCGAATGGCAGCGCCACGAACTGAAGGTGTTCGTCCTTGATGGCGAAACGCAGAAAGCGGTGATGCTCGGGAGCGATCGGCACATGGAGATAAGCATCTTTGATGTCGATTGATGCTAGGAAATCTCCTTGTGACATCGAGGCGATGACTGAGCGGAGAGATTCCATCCGAAACCTTCTGGTGCTCACATGCTTGTTGAGCAGCTTGAGGTCTAGAACGGGACGGAATGATCCGTCCTTTTTTGGCACCACGAACAAGTTGGAGTAGAAGCCGTGACCATGTTCCTGAGGTGGAACGGGAATCACCACTCCTTCTGCCTTCAGAGTGTTTACCGCCTGAAAAAGTGCATCGGCTCGCTCGGGGGGCGGAGATGTTCTGAAGAAACGAGTCGGAGGACGAGAACTGAGCTCTATCCTGTAACCGTGAGACAGAATGTCTCTCACCCATCGGTCTTGGACATGTGGCCACCAGGCGTCGCAAAAGCGGAAGAGCCTGCCACCGACCGAGGATGCGGTTTGTGGAGACCGAAAGTCATGAGGAGGCCGCCTTGGGGACGGCTCCTCCGGCGGTCTTTTTAGGACGTGACTTGGACCGCCATGCAGAAGAGTTGCTCTGGCCCTTCTGTGATCTGTTGGACGTGGAGGAATGGGACCTGGCTGAGGGCCGAAAGGACTGAAACCTCGGTTGAATCTTTCGCTGCTGAGGTCTGTTCGGTTTAGACTGGGGTAAGGACGAGCCCTTTCCCTTGGATTGCTTGATAATTTCGTCCAATTGCTCGCCAAAGAAGCGGTCGCCGGAAAATGGCAAACCGGTTAAGAACTTCTTGGAAGCAGAGTCTGTCTTCCATTCGCGTAGCCACATGGCCCTGCGGACTGCCACCGAATTGGCGGATGCTACCGCTGTACGGCTCACCGAGTCGAGGACAGCGTTCATGGCGTAGGACGAAAAAGCCGACGCCTGAGAAGTCAAAGACACGACCTGCGGAGCAGAGGTACGTGTGACCGCATTAATCTCAGACAGACAAGCTGAGATAGCTTGGAGTGCCCACACGGCTGAAAATGCTGGAGCAAAAGACGCACCTATGGCTTCATAGATGGATTTCATCAGGAGCTCTATTTGCCTGTCAGTGGCATCTTTGAGCGATGAGCCATCTGCCACTGATACCACAGATCTAGCCGCCAGCCTAGAGGATCCACCTTGGGACACTGAGCCCAACCCTTAACTACGTCAGGTGGGAAGGGGTAACGTGTGTCATTAAGGCGCTTAGTAAAGCGCTTGTCCGGATATGCTCTGTGCTTCCGGACAGCATCCCTGAAGTTAGAGTGATCAAAAAAAGCACTCCTTGTACGTTTGGGAAACCTACTGGTGTTTCTCCTGTTGTGAAGCTGATTCCTCAACAGGTGGAGTTGGAGGAGGAAGTTCTAGCACCTGGTTAATGGACGCTATAAGGTCATTTACAATGGCGTCTCCTTCAGGTGTATCAAGATTGAGAGCACCGTCAGGATTAGAGCCCTGAGCTGCAACCTCCGCCTCATCCTCCAGAGAGTCCTCATGCTGAGACCCTGAGCAGCGTGATGAAGTGGATGAAGGTCCCCAGCGAGCCCGCTTAGACGGTCTGTGACTGCGGTCCGAGTCGGAGTCCTCCCCGTGGGACCTATGTGTCACCTCAGGAGCAGTTTGCTGCTCCAACCGAGGGGGGCCTGGGGTCAATGATTCAACAGTGCCCGGGGCCTGTGTTACCGGTCTGGACTGCAAAGCTTCAAGTATCTTAGCAGACCATTTGTCCATAGACTGAGCCATGGATTGTGAAAGGGACTCAGAACGTTTCTCAGCCAACACTGCAAACTCTGTCCCTGCCACCTGGACAGTGGCAGCCGGTGGTTCTACCTGAGCCGAGGGTCCCACCAGTGCCTGAGGCTCCGGCTGAGTGAGTGTCACAGGGGCCGAGCATTGCAAACAATGAGGGTAGGTGGAACCTGCAGGTAACATAGCCGCACAAGAGGTACAAGTTGCAAAAAAAGAGAATTTTGTTTACTTACCGTAAATTCTTTTTCTTATAGTTCCGACATGGGAGACCCAAACCATGGGTGTATAGCTTCTGCCTCCGGAGGACACACAAAGTACTACACTCAAACGTGTAGCTCCTCCCTCCGGGCTATATACACCCCCTGGATGACAATCTACCCAGTTCAGTGCAAAAGCTGAAGGAGGACATCCACCCATAAGTAGAGATAGAGTAAAACTCGGAATAACCGGAACTCTGACTACTAACAACAGCCGGTGAAACACACGGAACAAAAAAACTGCCAACAGGCAACAGGGAGGGTGCTGGGTCTCCCATGTCGGAACTATAAGAAAAAGAATTTACGGTAAGTAAACAAAATTCTCTTTTTCTTTATCGTTCCTTATGGGAGACCCAAACCATGGGACGTTCCAAAGCAGTCCATGGGTGGGAATAAACCAAACTGAGAAGTAGGCAAAACCTAACTTCACAAATGGGCGACAGCCGCCTGAAGAATGCGTCTGCCCAAGCTCGCATCTGCCAAAGCATGAGCATGCACTTGGTAGTGCTTCGAAAAAGTGTGCAGACTGGACCACGTGGCAGCCTGACAAACCTGCTGAGCCTGGTGCCTGAAAGCCCAGGAGGCACCGACAGCTCTGGTCGAGTGCGCCTTAATCCCTGGCGGGGGAGGCACCTGAGAACACTGGTAGGCATCAGTGATAGCCAACCTGATCCAACGAGCTAGGGTCGGTTTAGAAGCAGCGAGACCCTTGCGCTGACCAGTGGTTAGCACAAAAAGTGAGGTGCACCGCCTAAAAACGGCGGTGCGTGACACAGATTCGGAGCGCCCGCACCAAATCCAAGGTATGCAACGCCTTTTCAAAGCGATGCACAGGGGCCGGACAAAGAGAAGGCAATGAAATGTCCTGGTTAAGGTGGAAAGGAGACACCACCTTAGGGAGAAAGTCCGGAGACGGACGAAGAACCACCTTGTCTTGGTGAAACACCAAGAAGGGGGATTCCGAAGAGAGCGCAGCCAAATCAGAAACTCTCCTGAGAGAAGTTATGGCTACTAGAAAAACAACTTTCTGTGAAAGTCTAAACAAGGGAACCTCCCTGAGAGGCTCAAAGGGGGGTTTCTGTAAGGCCGTGAGGACCAGATTAAGGTCCCAGGGATCCAAGGGCCGCCGGTAAGGAGGAATGATGTGAGATGCGCCCTGCATGAAGGTGCGCACCTGAGCCAGTCGGGCGATACGCCGCTGGAACAATACCGACAGAGCCGACACCTGTCCCTTGAGGGAATTGAGGGACAGTCCTAGCTGTAGACCGGACTGTAGAAAAGACAGGATGGTCGGCAAGGAGAACGGCCAAGGAGCATGGTCGGAAGAGCGACACCAGGACAGGAAAATCCTCCAAGTCCTGTGGTAAATCTTGGCCGAGGAAGACTTCCGAGCCTGAGTCATGGTGGAGATGACCTCAGAGGGGATGCCTGAAGCCGTCAGGATCCAGGACTCAAGAGCCACGCCGTCAATCTGAGAGCCGCAGAATTCTGGCGGAAGAACGGACCTTGAGAGAGAAGGTCTGGGCGGTCCGGGAGATGCCACGGCACCTCTACGGACAGACGGAGCAGGTCTTGGTACCAAGCTCGCCTGGGCCAGTCCGGAGCAATGAGTATGACTCGACGGCCCTCCATTCTGATCTTGCGCAGAACCCTGGGCAAGAGAGCTAGAGGGGGAAACACATAGGCCAGACGGAACTGAGACCAATCTTGAACCAGTGCGTCTGCTGCGAAGGCTTGAGGATCGTGGGAGCGAGCCACGTAAACCGGAACCTTGTTGTTGTGCCGGGATGCCATTAGATCCACTTCCGGAGTGCCCCACTTGCGGCAGATTGATCTGAACACTGACGGATGCAGGGCCCACTCGCCGCTGTCCACGGTTTGACGGCTGAGGTAATCGGCCTCCCAGTTTTCCACGCCTGGGATGTGGACTGCAGATATGGTGGACTTGGAGTCCTCCGTCCACTGGAGGATTCGTTGAACCTCCAACATTGCCAGACGGCTGTGAGTCCCGCCCTGGTGATTGATGTAGGCAACCGCTGTCGCGTTGTCCGACTGAACTCGAATGTGCCTGCCCGCCAACAGGTGGTGAAAGGCTAGGAGAGCTAGAAACACAGCTCTGATCTCCAGCACATTGATCGAGAGGGCTGATTCGGACGGAGTCCAAGTGCCCTGTGCTCGGTGATGGAGAAATACTGCTCCCCAACCGGAGAGGCTGGCATCCGTGGTGAGGATCACCCAGGACGGAGTCAGGAAGGAGCGTCCCTGTGACAGAGAGAGGGGCCGAAGCCACCACTGAAGGGAGCTCCTGGTCTGTGACGACAGAGCCACCTGCCTGTGCAAGGAAGAGATCCGCTTGTCCCAACAGCGGAGAATGTCCAGCTGCAGGGGACGCAGATGGAACTGAGCAAAGGGAACCGCTTCCATGGACGCCACCATCTGACCCAGCACCTGCATGAGGTGTCTGATGGAATGACGGCGGTGCCTCAGCAGAGAGCGCACCGCCAGACGAAGGGACTGCTGTTTGACTAAGGGCAACTTGACAAGTGCCGGCAGAGTCTCGAATTGCATCCCTAGGTACAAAAGCACCTGGGTCGGGGTCAGAGAGGACTTGGGCAGGTTGACAAGCCACCTGAACTGAACTAGCGTGGCGAGAGTGAGAGAGACACTCCGCTGGCAGTCTGCACTGGATGAGGCCTTGACTAGAAGGTCGTCCAGGTAAGGAATCACTGCCAACCCCTGGAGGTGCAGGACCGCAACCACTGCTGCCATGACCTTGGTGAATACTCGAGGGGCCGTGGCTAAGCCGAAGGGGAGAGCCACGAATTGGAAATGTTCCTCTCCGATCGCAAAGCGTAGCCAACGCTGGTGTGAGACCGCAATAGGCACATGCAGATAGGCATCTCTGATGTCGATGGATGCCAGAAAATCTCCTTGGGTCATTGAGGCAATGACCGATCTCAGAGATTCCATGCGAAAGTGCCGCACCTGAACATGCTTGTTGAGAAGCTTGAGATCCAGGATGGGTCGGAAGGAACCATCCTTTTTGGGGACTAGAAAGAGGTTTGAGTAGAAACCGCTGAACCGTTCCCGGGCGGGAACCGGTACAATTACTCCGTTGGCCTGCAAGGATGCCACGGCCTGAGAGAAGGCGGCGGCCTTGGAGCAGGGGGGAGTGGACAGAAAAAATCTGTTTGGCGGGCTGGAAGAAAATTCTATCCTGTAGCCGTGGGAGATGATATCCCGCACCCACTGATCGGAGACGTGTTGCAACCACACGTCGCCAAAGTGGGAGAGCCTGCCACTGACCAAGGACGTTGCTGGCGCGGCCAGATAGTCACGAGGAGGCTGCCTTAGTGGCAGCGGCTCCTCCGGTCTTTTGAGGACGCGGCTTTGCGCGCCAGTTGGATTTACGATCCTTGGCTGCGGTAGTGGACGAGGCCGAGGGCTTAGAGGATGACCAGTTAGAGGAACGAAAGGAACGAAACCTCGATTGGTTCCTGCCCTGGACAGGTTTCTTGGCTTTAGTTTGTGGCAAGGAAGTACTCTTCCCGCCAGTAGCTTCCTTAATTATGTCATCCAGCTGTTCCCCAAACAGCCGGGACCCAGCAAAAGGGAGACTCGCAAGGTACTTCTTAGAGGAAGCGTCTGCTTTCCACTCTCGAAGCCACAAGATCCTGCGGATCGCGAGGGAGTTAGCGGAGGCCACCGCCGTGCGGTGAGAAGCCTCCAGGATGGCAGACATGGCGTAGGATGCAAAAGCCGAAGCTTGAGAAGTTAAGGCATCCGTCTCAGGAATAGAGTCCCTGGAGAGGGAATGAATCTCCGCCAGAGAGGCAGAGACTGCCTTAAGAGCCCACACTGCCGCAAAAGACGGGGAGAACGAGGCTCCTGCCGCCTCATATACAGACTTGGCCAGAAGGTCAACCTGGCGGTCAGTGGGATCCTTAAGAGAAGTGCCATCAGCCACAGCTACGACTGTGCGGGCTGAGATTCTGGACACCGGAGGGTCTACCTTTGGGGACTGGGCCCATTCCTTAACCACCTCTGGTGGAAAAGGAAAACGGTCATCTGAACTACGCTTCGGAAAACGTTTGTCAGGACAGGCCCTGGGCTTGTTAACAGTGGTGTGAAAGCTGGAGTGGTTAAAAAACATACTCCTAGGTTTCTTAGGAGAGGTAAACTGGTGTACCTCTACCAGAGAGGGATGTTCCTCTGACTCTTGTGGGTTGAGGTTCAGTACGGAGTTAATGGACGCAATCAAGTCACTAACATCCGCATCACCCTCAGACAAGTCAATGGGGTACATAGAGGTAGCGTCTGAGCCCACAGTAAACGAATCCTCCTCGCCCTGCACCTCGGCTTGTGAATCAGAGCCGTGGGACGAGGAAGGAAAAGGTTCCCTGCGTCTCCGTTTAGGGGGACGGGGTCCTAGGACATGCTCTGAGGGCTCTGCAGAGCTCGGAGCAGCCGAGGCACCCTGAGAAGGGGGCTGATGCATGGACAGCAGTGTCCGGGACAGCTGCCCCATGGAGTCGGCAAAAGACTGGGAAATAGCTTGTGAAAAGGAAGCTACCCAAGCCGGGGGTTCAGCCACCGGGGCCGGAGCAGCCGGAGGGACCCCTGAGGAGGCTCCAGGCTGAGACACAAACATGTTAGCACAGGCATCACAATGTGGGTATGTGCTTGGCTCTGGCAGAATGAGCTTACATGCAGTGCATATAGCGTACATGTTTGCAGCCTTGCTTCGGGTGACAGACATGCTGCTGAGGTGGAAGCTCTTCAGCAAGAATACACTCCTGTAGAATGCCCTGAGAGTGTAATAAAAGTCCACAACCGAAGGTTGTGGCTTACCAGCCCGCTCTCTGTGTGCCCTCCGGATTCCACAGCTCAAAGACCTTGTGAAGCGTCAGCCTTCCTAACAGTATGCAGCTGCAGCATCCAGCGCCTTCCAGTGTAAGAACACTGAGAAAATGGCGCTGGGAGAAGGAGGGGGGGGCGTGAATAAGCCCAAGAGCGGGAAAAACGGAGGGCAGAGAGATACAGGGAGAGATACAGGGGAGGGAACATCTCCCCAGAGAGGAGTGCCCTCCCCTCTGCTGGTCGGGCGGTGGGCGGCGCTGTATGCAAAACATGCAGAGAAGCCGAAACCGAAATTAGGCCCAAACTGAAGCCGGGGCCTAGATTTTAAAATGCGGCCGACGAGCAGGCACCTTCGGCGCGGTTCTCAGGGGAAACCCCCAGAACCGGCCGGAATTTACAGTAACGCTAAAACACATACTGTCCCCCTAATAAAAGTACCCGGGACCCCTGAAAAACGTCTCAATACTTAGCTTTTGAGACGCAGGGCCAGTCCCTGAGTGGGGGTTAAACGCTCCTTCCAGCAGGAACCAGACAGGGCTGCGGATGGAGACCGGCCTTCTGCAAGCAGAGAGGACCGTGGAAGCTCCCACTTCAACCCAGAGCCTCTCAGAGGATGTGAAGGAGCGCGGCATGTGAAGGCTCCAGCCTTATAAAGTCAACCTTAACAGCACCGCCAACAGAGTGGGGTGTGAAGGGACATGCCGGGAGTCCAGACTGGACCCGCTTTTCTTCCAAATCTTTAAAAATAAAAATGAAAAAAAAAATATCAGAGAATGCAAGTGTGTGTACCTCCTGAAACACAAAGCATTGAACTGGGTAGATTGTCATCCAGGGGGTGTATATAGCCCGGAGGGAGGAGCTACACGTTTGAGTGTAGTACTTTGTGTGTCCTCCGGAGGCAGAAGCTATACACCCATGGTTTGGGTCTCCCATAAGGAACGATAAAGAAAAAGCCTGTGCCTTGGCCCCCTTGCTTTTTGCAGACGACATGCTGTTATCTCCTCTTAGCAAACAGTGAGGGTATATAGCCAAGCAAATACTGCGGCCGAGCAGAGCAAATGTATACCCAATATGGATATATATATATATATACACTGCGGCACCCAGGGGGGCCAGCACCTGTAACAGGTGCGGCTTACCGACCGCGCTCAGCGGTTGTGTGTCCACCAGATTCCCTGCCTGGGCCTCCCAGAGTTGTGGAGCTCTATCTGAAGTTCTCCTCCGGCAGCAGTGATGATAACAATGGCTGCCAGCGTTCTGAGAGGAGGAGGGAGCCGTGGGCGTGCCTCAGAAAGTGCGGGAATCTGGTGCCCCACGGTGCTCAGTGAGGGGGGAGGAGGATACTAAGTATGCTCCAGCCCTCACCGCTGACGTTCAGTCTAGCGTCCCGCCCTTGCCCCTGACTGGCAGGCCCGGGGGCGGGAATATGCGGTACTAGGCCGCAAAAGCCGGGGACTCGATTTATAAGCGCGGCCGGCAAACAGGCGCGGTAGTCCCGGCGACCCCAAACACAGAGCAGCTGCTGCAGCGTCCGATCCACAGGCGCTCTATGCGCCGTCCCCAAGGGGACACAGAGTACCTCAGAGAAGCAGGGCCTGTCCCTGATGACATCCAGTCTCCTGTCCGTCAGGTTCCCACAGGGGCTGCGGAGGGAGCCCGGTCCCAGTGCCTGGTGACCGGTTAGGATCCCACTTCTCCCAGAGCCCCTAAGGGATGGGGAAGGAAAACGGCATGTGGCTCCAGCCTTTGTACCCGCAATGGGTACCTCAACCTTAACAGCACCGCCGACCAAAGTGGGGTGAGAAGGGAGCATGCCGGGGGCCCTGGGGCCCTCTTGTCTTCCATCCGATAAAGTCAGCAGCTGCTGCTGACTAAAATGTGGAGCTTGCGTGAATGTGTGCCTCCTTCAACACAAAGCATAAAACTGATGGGCCCGTGATGCACGGGAGGGTGTATAGCAGAGGGGAGGAGTTACACTTTTTAAAGTGTAATAACTTTGTGTGGCCTCCGGAGGCAGAAGCTATACACCCAATTGTCTGGGTCTCCCAATGGAGCGACAAAGAAATGTATTTAATATCACATTAATATCTGATAACATAATTATGTTCGAAAAAATAATATTTGACTAATGCTGCATAAAATTACACTTGGAGGGTTCATAAAGAACTGTAATAGACATTTGAGGACAGCATTTTCAGCATTTAGTGATTTTTACTCACCCGAAATGATAACTACATTAATTTCCTCCTCCTTAATCTGCTGATCGGTACTTAGACAAGCTTGTTCTTCCTCGTCTGAAGCATCGTTTTTAATAGGAGTCAGATCTTCATTCTGCACAAAAACGGATGGTTATATACAGACATTTTTAATTTAATTACTGTAACTGACTTATATGTAAAAGAATGTCTCTCCTCTACCTGACAATCCTGTGGATTATTCTCATCTTCTACTGCACAATCCTGGGAATACGGAGGACTGGGACATCTCTCTGGTGGATTTCCCATACTTGAGTCATCTGTAGGAGACACACAGTGACCAAATGCCCACAATTTATTAATATTTTACCAACATTTGCAGTTACATGAAATAAATGGCAAAATTGCATATTTCTTTGGACCTTTGACCGCATTTGTCACTTTACAAATGTGGACATGGTATTTAGAGTGATCATTGCACACATTTTTTGGGTGTAAGTCTTTACCTGCTCATAGCAAACAAAATAATGTTCTGCCTGTAAGAGGTGACAATATGCCTGCATCTGTTAACCCCTTCACGACCGGCCGATTTGTCGCCATTCTTCTTCTGAGACACATAACTTTTTTATTTTTCAGTCAATATGGTCAATGTGAGGGCTCATTTTTTGCGGAACGAGCTGTACTTTTAAATTAAACCATAAAAGTTTTACCATATAGTGTACTGGAAGACGGAAAAAAAAATTCCAAATGCAGAAAAATTGCAAAAAAAGTGCGATAGCACTATTGTTTTTGAGATATTTTATTCACTGTGTTCACTATATGGTAAAACTGATGTGTCGGTGTGATGCCTCAGGTCAGTGCGAGTTCGTAGACACCAAACACGTATAGGTTTACTTTTATATAAGGGGTTAAAAAAAAAAATCGGAAGTTTGTCCGAAAAAAGTGGCGCACGTTTTACGCCATATTCCGTGACCCGTAGCGTTCTCGTTTTTCGGGATCTATGGCTCAGTGACTGCTTACTTTTTGCGTCTCAAGCTGATGTTTTTAACGGTACCATGTTTGCACAGATGCTACGTTTTGATCGCCTGTTATTGAATTTTGCGCAAAAAGTTGTGTCGACAAAAAAAACAAAACGTAATTTTGGCGTTTGGAATTTTTTTGCCGCTACGCCGTTTACTGATCAGATTAATTGATTTTATATTTTGATAGATCGGGCATTTCTGAACGCAGCGATTCTAAATGTGTGTATATTTTTTATTATTTTAACCCTTTAATTTTCAATGGGGTGAAAGGGGGGTGATTTGAACTTTTAGGGGTTTTTTTTTACTTTTTTTTTATTTTACTAGTCCCCCTAGGGGGCTATAGCGATCAGCAATCCGATCGCTCTGCCCTATCTGCTGATCACAGCTACACAGCTGTAAACAGCAGATACACTCACTCTCTGATTCACTCAGCTCCGGGCCGAGTGAAACCGAAAGTGACTCATGATAGCTATAGGCATCACCACATGACCCTGTGCTACCATGGAAACCACCGAAAGTCACGTGATTACGTAACGTGACTTCCGGTATCGGGCGATAAATAAAAGTTTACCGCCGATGCAGTTTAAATGGCGCAAATGGCACATATTGACAGCGCCATCTAAGGGGTTAAACGGCACGAGCAGATAACGATTCTGCTCGTGCCTAGCAGGCACACATCTCAGCTGTGAAAGTCAGCTGAGATGTGCGCCGATTACTGAATGCTGCCGGCATCAGATCGCGGGCAGTAATACTATGACCGCTAGGACGTAATATTACTGCCCGTGGTCGTTAAGGGGTTAAAGGGAACCTGTCACCAGATTTGGGGTCTTTAAGCTGCGGCCACCACCAGTGGGCTCTTGTATACTGCATTCTAACATGCTGTATATAAGAGCCCAGGCCGCTGTTTAGAATGTAAAAATCACTTTAAAATACTCACCTAAGGGGCGGTGCAGACTGGTCAAAGAGGTGGCGCCGTTCTCAGTGAACGGCGCCTCCTCTTTCGGCCCTTTGTTCTCCTTCTTCTGAAGCCGGGGTGCATGACGCGTCCAACGTCATACACAGTCGCCGGCATGGAGGTCCTGCGCAGGCGCATTTTGATCTGCCTTGCTCAGGGCAGATCAAAGTATTGTAGTGCGCCTGCGCAGGACCTCAATGCCGACCTGTGTGTATGACGTAGGACGCGTCAAGCACCCCAGCTTCAGAAGAAGGACAAAGATGGCCGAAAGAGGAGGTGCCAGTCATGGAGAACAGCGCCACCCATTTGACCAGTCTGAACCGGAGCGACCTCCTATATGAGTATTATAAAGTGATTTTTACATTGTACACCGCAGCCTGTTAGAATGCTGTATATAAGAGCCCACTGGTGGTGGCTGCACCTTATAGGCCCCAAAATCTGGTGACAGGTTCCCTTTACACCTGTACCTAAAATGTCCTTTCTAAGAAGGGAATTTTGTTACTTACCGTAAATTCCTTTTCTTCTAGCTCTTATTGGGAGACCCAGACGATTGGGTATAGCTGCTGCCCTCTGGAGGCCACACAAAGCACTACACTAAAAAGTGCAAGGCCCCTCCCCCTCTGGCTATACCCCCCCGTGGTATCACGGGTTCTCCAGTTTTAGTGCCAAAGCAAGAAGGAGGAAGCCAATAACTGGTTTAAACAAATTAACTCCGAATAACGTCGGAGAACTGAAAAACCGTTCAACATGAACAACATGTGTACCCGCAAACAACCAAGAAATCCCGAAGGACAACAGGGCGGGTGCTGGGTCTCCCAATAAGAGCTAGAAGAAAAGGAATTTACGGTAAGTAACAAAATTCCCTTCTTCTTCAGCGCTCTATTGGGAGACCCAGACGATTGGGACGTCCAAAAGCTGTCCCTGGGTGGGTAAAGAGATACCTCATGTTAGAGCTGCAAAACAGCCCTCCCCTACGGGGATGTCACTGCCGCCCGCAGGACTCTTCTACCTAAGCTGGCATCCGCCGAAGCATAGGTATGCACCTGAAAATGTTTGGTGAAAGTGTGCAGACTCGACCAGGTAGTTGCCTGGCACACCTGTTGAGCCGAAGCCTGGTGTCGTAGCGCCCAGGACGCACTCACGGCTCTGGTTGAATGGGCTTTCAGCCCTGAAAGAACCGGAAGCCCTGCAAAACGGTAGGCTTCCAGAATTGGTTCTTTGATCCATCGAGCCAGGGTGGCTTTAGAAGCCTGCAACCTCTTGCGCGTACCAGCGACAAGGGCATCGGAACGGCGTACGGGCGCCGTGCGTGAAATGTAGATTCTGAGTGCTCTCACCAGATCTAGCAAACGTAAATCATTCTCATACCGGTGAACCGGATGAGTGCAAAAGGACGGTAAGGAGATATCCTGATTAAGATGAAACGAGGATACTACCTTAGGGAGAAACTCCGGAATGATGCGCAGCACTACCTTGTCCTGGTGAAAACACCAGGAAGGGAGCCTTGGATGACAGAGCTGCCAGCTCAGACACTCGCCGAAGCGATGTGATCGCAACGAGAAACGCCACCTTCTGTGACAGGCGAGAAAAAGAAACTTCCTTCAGAGGCTCGAAAGGCGGCTTCTGGAGAGCAACTAGAACCCTGTTCAGATCCCATGGATCCAACGGCCCCTTGTACGGGGGTACGATATGACAAACCCCCTGCGGGAACGTGCGCACCTTAGAAAGACGTGCTAGACGCTTCTGAAAGAACACGGATAGTGCTGAGACTTGCCCTTTGAGGGAGTCTAGCAACAAGCCCTTTTCTAACTCCTATTGTAGGAAGGAAAGAAAGATAGGCAATGCAAATGGCCAGGGAGACACTCCCTGAGTAGAGCACCAGATTAAGAAAACCTTCCACGTTCTGTGGTAGATCTTAGCAGACGTGGGCTTCCTAGCCTGTCTCATGGTGGCAACGACCCCTTGGGATAATCCTGAAGACGCTAGGATCCAGGACACACAAGCCACACAGTCAGGTTCAGGGCCGCAGAATTCCGATGGAGAAAACGGCCCTTGAGACAGTAAGTCTGGTCGGTCTGGTAGTGACCCCGGTCGGCCGACCGTGAGATGCCACAGATCCGGGTACCACGATCTCCTCGGCCAGTCTGGTGCGACGAGTATGACGCGGCTGCAATCGGATCTGATTTTTGCGCAGTACTCTGGGCAAGAGTGCCAGAGGTGGAAACACATATGTGAGCCGGAACTGCGACCAATCTTGCACTAAGGCGTCTGCCGCCAGAGCTCTGTGATCGCGCGATCGTGCCATAAATGCCGGGACCTTGTTGGTGTGCCGAGACGCCATTAGGTCGACGTCCGGCCCCCCCCCAGCGGCAACAGATTTCCTGAAACACGTCCGGGTGAAGGGACCATTCCCCCGCGTCCATGCCCTGGCGACTGAGGAAGCCTGCTTCCCAGTTTTCTACGCCCGGGATGTGAACTGCGGATATGGTGGATGCTGTGTCCTCCACCCACATGAGGATTCGCCGGACTTCCTGGAAGGCTGCTGACTGCGTGTCCCTCCTTGGTGGTTGATGTATGCCACCGCTGTGGAGATGTCCGACTGGATTCGGATCTGCTCCCTTCTAGCCTTGGAAAGTTAATAGGGTAAGATACCCTGCCCCGATTTCCAGCACATCGAACTGAAGGGTGGACTCCTGCTGAGTCCACGTCCCCTGAGCCATGTGGCGGAGACAAACTGCTCCCCACCCTGACAGACTCGTATCTGTCGTGACCACTGCCCAGGATGGGGGCTATGGCAATGAGGTGGGAATAAGCCACTATTGCAGAGAGTCCTCGGCCGTCAGGGAAAGGGAGACTTCCCGTCCAGGGAGGTTGACTGCCCATCCCATTTGCGGAGAATGTCCGATTGCCGTTGGCGCAGATGAAACTGCGCAAAGAGAACTGCCTCGATGGCTGCCACCATCTTCCTTAGGAAGTGCATGAGGCGCCTTAAGGGGTGCGACTGGCCTTGAAGGAGAGACTGCACCTCTGTCCACAGTGAACGCTGCTGGTTCAGCGGAAGCTTCACTATGGCTGATAGAGTATGAAACTCCATGCCGAGATACGTTAGTGATTGAGTCGGAGACAGATTTGACCTTGCCAAATTGATGATCCACCCGAAAGTCTGGAGAGTCTCCAGCGTAATATTCAGGCTGCGTTGGCATGCCTCGAGGGAGGTTGCTTTGACGAGTAGATCGTCCAAGTACGGAATCACTCCGTGAGAGTGCAAGACTGCTACCACTGCTGCCATGACCTTGGTGCCCACCCGTGGGGCTGTCGCCAGACTGAATGGCAGAGCTACGAACAGAAGATGTTCGTCTCCTATCACAAAACGTAGAAAACGTTGGTGCTCCGTAGCAATTGGCACGTGGAGATAGGCATCTTTGATGTCTGTTGAGGCAAGGAAGTCTCCTCGAGACATTGAGGCAATGACGGATCGGAGGGATCCCATCCGGAACCGCCTGGCGTTCGCATGCTCGTTGAGCAGTTTCAGAACCAGAACAGGACGGAAGGAACCGTCCATTTTTGGAGCCACAAAGAGATTGGAGTACAAACCCTCGCCCTCGTTCCTGAGGGTGGACAGGGATCACCACTCCTTCTGCTCTTAGAGCGTCCACCGCCTGCAGCAGGGCATCTGCTCGGTGGAGAGGTGGGGCCGTTCTGAAGAATGGAGTCGGAGGACGAGAACAGAACACTGTCCTGTGCACGTGAGCACAATGTCCGTCACCCACCGGTCTGTGACCTGTGGCAGCTAAATGTCGCCAAAGGCGGGGGAGTCTGCCATCAACCGCGGATGCGGAGAGAGGGAGAGAGCTGAGAGTCATGAGGAGACCGCCTTGGTAGCGGTTCCTCCGGCTGCCTTCTTTGGGCGTGATTGAGCCCGGCCGGAATCTGAGCCCGTCTGAGGTTTTGTAGCCCTTTTGCACGAGGACAATTGGGACCTGCCCGAGCTTGGGAAGGACCGAAACCTCGACTGTACTTTTAGGACAGCATTAATAGGGTAAGTCGCAGTGCAGACATTGCGGCGCAAGAACCGCTGAAAAGGTTAGGTTGCCTATACGGCTGTGAATGCCGGAGCAACCGACACGCCGATAGCCTCCTAGACAGATTTCAACCAGAGTCCATCTGTCTGTGAATGGCATCTATAAGTGAAGCCCCATCTCCAGTGCAACTATGGCTCTATATGCAAGCCTGGAGATTGGAGAATCCACCTTTGGACCCTGGGTCCAGCGCTGACCACGTCAGGGGAAAAAAGGGATAACGTGTATCCTAAAAACGTTTGGAGAAGACGCTTATCTGGTAAGCGTGGTGTTCCTGGACTGCTTCTCTGAAGTCAGCGTGGCCAGAAAAATACTCAATATCTGCGTGAGACACTGAAAAGGAACTTCTCCTGTTCGTCTCCTATCTCCACTGGGGGAGCTGAGGGAGGAAGATCCAACCTTCCATTGGTGGACGGTATAGGATCATTCCGTATGGCGTTACCACCCGGTGTATCCGGATTGAGAGCGATGTCAGTATCAAAGCCCTGAAGAGCTGCCTTTTGTTCAAGTAGATTGCCCATGGGTGCAAGTCTCTAAATTATGACTACTCCGTCCCTGTCCATGGACAGGGTTGACAGGAGGTTTCTTTGGCCACAACTAGTAGAGCCCCGGCAGACGAAGTGCTAGAGACCCCGGCAGACGACGTGCTACAGGGGAGCATGCACACAATGGGACGGTGTCATGAACAGCATCCCATGTAGTAAAAACAGCACTGAAAACTGTGTTGCTTTTTTGCCGCTGCCGACTAGCTATCTAGAAGTATATAGCCAAGATTGGTGACCGTACATTGCAATGTATAGCATACAGGCATAAAGTACAAATGACCACTGCAGCCCAAGCAATACAAGCAGCATAGAAGCCTGTGCCCTGGCACCCCTGCTCTTCTGCTGCTGTATACTAGTCATCTAGGGGAATATAGCCCAGAAGAGTGACCCTACAGTGCAATGTATAGCATACAAGCACAAGTACAAATGAACACTGTGAACACTGCAGCACATGCAATACAAGCAGCATAGAAGCCTGTGCCCTGGCACCTCTGCTCTTCTGCTGCTGTAGACTGGTCATCTAGGGGAATATAGCCCAGAAGAGTGACCATACAGTGCAATGTATAGCATACAAGCACAAGTACAAATGCACACTGCAGCCCATGCAATACAAGCAGCATAGAAAAAAACCTGTGCCCCAGCACCCTTGGTTTTCTGCTGCTGTAGTCTAGCCATTCCAGGAGAATATAGCTAAGACTAGCGACTGTACAGTGCAATGTATAGCATATCAGCATAAACACAAATGAACACCTCAGTCGTGCAAAAGAAGCAGCCTAGAAAGCCTGTGCTTTAGCACACCTGCTTTCCTGCTGCTGATGTGTCGCTCCCCAAGCGGGCATATAGCGACCTATGCAGTTAAAAACAACACATGTATACACTGCATATATATTGTGGTCAGCACTATGTGTGCCCTTACCGCCCGCCTATAAGCGGGTGTATGAACGCCACTGTCCTGCCTTGGTGCCCCGAGCTCTGTAATGGCTGCCGGCTTCTTCCCCAGCTCGTGTGAGGAGGGGCGGGCCGTGGGCGTGCCCCAAGGCAGAGCGGGAATCCGGCGCCCGACAGTGTGCAGTGAGAGGGCTGGAGCATGTAAAAAGGCTCCAGCCCTCGGCGCTGCTGATTGCTCAGCGCCTGTCCCCTTCCCTGAGTGACAGGGAGGGGGCGGGAACGAAGCGGCACTAGGCCGCAGAAGCCGGGGACTGGAGTTATAAGCGCCGCCGCCGTAAAAGCGCGGTCGGCGCCCAGTCCCCGGCGAACTACAAGTCCCAGCCGCGCCGCCGCTCCCGGAGCGTCCGGCGCGGTATTTCCCAAAACACAAAGTCACTCAGCAAGGCTGCAGTGACTGTAACCCTTTACTGTCCCCGGCGCACTAGCACACCCAGCAAGTCTGGAGTGTGCTGTGCCTGTGTGTACGGGGACACAGAGTACCTGTAATGGTGCAGGGCCATGTCCCTGAACGGTACTCCAGCTCCGTATCCAGCAGGTTCAAATGGGTCTGTGGATGGAGCCCGGCATCAGAGCTTTGAGGCCGGCAGGATCCCACTTCCTCAGAGCCCCTCAGGGGGATGGGGAAGGAAAGCAGCATGTGGGCTCCAGCCTCCGTACCAGCAATAGGTACCTCAACCTTACAACACCATCCAGGGGTGAGAAGGGAGCATGCTGGGGACACTATATGTGTCCTCTTTTCTTCCATCCGAAATAGTCAGCAGCTACTGCTGACTAAAATCTGTGGAGCTATGCGTGGATGTCTGACCTCCTTCGCACACAAAGCTAAAACTGGAGAACCCGTGATACCACGGGGGGGTATAGCCAGAGGGGGAGGGGCCTTGCACTTTTTAGTGTAGTGCTTTGTGTGGCCTCCAGAGGGCAGCAGCTATACCCAATCGTCTGGGTCTCCCAATAGAGCGCTGAAGAAATATCTATTTCCTGCTGTTGTGCAAATGGAACAGACGACAGGTGAGCAGCAACTAGCAAGACGCCCCCTATAAAGGAGCGGTTCTGCAGGTGGTGACCACAGACCATTTCTCTGTTCTCATCCTTTTTGGCTGTTTTGGTTACTTTTGCATTTTGTCACTGCTCTCACCCCTAGGGTAGCATGAGATGGTGTCTACAACCCACAGAAGTTGCTCAGGTAATGCAGCTCAACCAGGATGGCACATCAATGCGAGCTGAGGCAAGATTAGCTGTGTCTGTCAGTGTCCAGAGCATGGAGCAGATACCAGGAGATAGGGGTTGTACTCCAGGAGATGCAGAGGGGGCCACAGGAGGACAACAACCCAGCAGCAGGACCGCTACCTCCTCCTTTGTGCAAGGAGGAACAGGAAGAGCACTGCCAGAATCTACAAAATGACCTCCAGCAGGCCACTAATATCCATGTGTCTGTTCAATCTATCAGAAATATAGACTCCATGAGGGTGATATGAGGGTCCGACGACCACAAATGGGTGTTGTACTTACAGCCCAACACAGAGTAGGGCTATTGGCATTTGCCAGAGAACACCAAGACTGGCAGATTTGATATTGGTGCCCTGTGCTCTTCATGGATGAAAACTGGTTCACACTGAGCATGTGACACATAAGAGTCTGGAGACGCCTTGGAGAATGTACTGCTGCCTGCAACATCTTCCAGCATAGTTTGGCAGTGGATAAGTAATAGTGTAGGGAAGCATTTCTTTGGAGGGCTGCACAGCCATGTGCTCGCCAGAGGTACATTGACTGCCATAAGGTACCAGGATGAGATCCTCAAACCTATTGTGAGACCATATGCAGTGGGCCTGATGCAATCAAATGCTTATCCTCATGTGGTTCAAGTATCAGCAGTTCCTACATGATGAAGGCATTGATACTATGGACTGGCCCGCCTGTTCCACAGATCTGAACCCAATCGAGCACATCTGGGACATCATGTCTCGTTCCATCCACCAACACAATGTTGCACCACAGACTGTCCAGAAGTTTACTGATGCAGTAATCCAGGGCTGCGAGGAGATCCCTCTGGAGAACATCCTCCGCCTCATCAGGAGCATTCCCAGGCGTTGTCTGGAGGTCATACATGCACGTGAAGGCCACACACACACTACTGAGCATTATTTTCTTGCCTTTAATCATTTCCACTTAAGTTGAATCTGCTGGTAATTTGATTTTCCCCTTTGATTTTGAGTACCATTCCAAATACAGACCTCCATGGGATATTAATTTTGACTTACATTGGCCATTTTAATATTTTATTGTGCTCAACGTATTCCATGTAATGAATAAAGATTTGCAACTAGAATATTTCATTCATTGAGATGTAGGATATGGTAAGTTAGTGGTCCCTTTATTATTTTGAGCAGTGTATATATAGATATATATTTTTTTTAAATTTACTTCATGAGATGTTTTATTTAAGAGGTGCTGCTGTCACTCACCCTGCTTCTATCTCCAACCACTTGATGATATCTTGTTTCACAGTTAAAAGGTGTGGCGGCGGGGAAAGAAGCAGAACATTGGCGCTGCACTTCTCCCATAGCTTTCAGTACCGAGGAACCATGACATCTTCAGAGGGCAGCGATGAATTAAACTGTTGTAAGTAACTGAAGAGCTGCTCCCCAATGAAGTTGTGTTCAAGAAGGGGTAATAGGCGCTGCTGGGAAGCGAGTGCAGCACCAGCCTCCTGTAACATCCCTTTTGAGGCATCTCTTAAAGAAACCATCATAGGAAGTAGAAGTTAAAAAAAAAAAAAATAAAACACAGGGAGAGGAGAAGAGTATTTTATAATAAAGCTAATTACAAAAAAGTGATTAAGGGGTAAAGATAGATATTTAGAAAGAAGGGAATTTTGTTTACTTACCGTAAATTCCTTTTCTTCTAGCTCCAATTGGGAGACCCAGACAATTGGGTGTATAGCTACTGCCTCCGGAGGCCACACAAAGTATTACACTTAAAAGTGTAAGGCCCCTCCCCTTCTGGCTATACACCCTCCCGTGGGATCACGGGCTCCTCAGTTTTAGTGCAAAAGCAAGAAGGAGGAAAGCCAATAACAGGTTTAAAGACAAATTCAATCCGAAGAAACATCGGAGAACTGAAACCATTCAACATGAACAACATGTGTACCCGAAAAAAACAAAAATCCCTAAGAAAACAGGGCGGGTGCTGGGTCTCCCAATTGGAGCTAGAAGAAAAGGAATTTACGGTAAGTAAACAAAATTCCCTTCTTCTTTTTCGCTCCTAATTGGGAGACCCAGACAATTGGGACGTCCAAAAGCAGTCCCTGGGTGGGTAAAAGAATACCTCGTGATAGGGCCGTCAAACAGCCCTGTCCTACAGGTGGGCAACCGCCGCCTGAAGGACTTGTCTACCTAGGCTGGCGTCCGCCGAAGCGTAGGTATGCACCTGATAATGCTTGGTAAAGGTGTGCAGACTCGACCAGGTAGCCGCCTGGCACACCTGCTGAGCCGTAGCCTGGTGCCGTAATGCCCAGGACGCACCCACGGCTCTGGTAGAATGGGCCTTCAGCCCTGAAGGAACCGGAAGCCCCGCAGAACGGTAGGTTTCAAGAATTGGTTCCTTGATCCACCGAGCCAGGGTGGATTTGGAAGCTTGCGACCCTTTACGCTGACCAGCGACAAGGACAAAGAGTGCATCCGAGCGGCGTAAGGGCGCCGTGCGGGAAATGTAGATCCTGAGTGCTCTGACCAGATCCAACAAATGCAAACCTTTCTCAAATTGATGAACCGGATGCGGACACAAGGAAGGTAATGTGACATCCTGATTGAGATGAAAGGGGGATACCACCTTAGGGAGAAACTCAGGAATCGGACGTAGAACCACCTTGTCCTGGTGAAACACCAGGAAGGGAGATTTGCATGAGAGCGCCGCTAGCTCGGACACTCTCCGAAGAGACGTGACCGCTACTAGAAAGGCCACTTTCTGTGAAAGACGAGAAAGGGAAACATCCTTCATAGGCTCGAAAGGCGGCTTCTGGAGAGCAATTAGAACCTTGTTCAGATCCCAGGGCTCTAACGGCCGCTTGTAAGGAGGGACGATATGACATACTCCTTGCAGGAACGTGCGTACCTGAGAAAGTCGTGCTAGGCGTTTCTGAAAAAATACAGAGAGCGCTGAGACTTGTCCTTTAAGGGAGCTGAGCGACAAACCTTTTTCCAACCCGGATTGCAGGAAGGAAAGAAAAGTAGGCAATGCAAAAGGCCAGGGAGAAACTCCCTGAGCAGCGCACCAAGATAAGAATATCTTCCACGTCCTGTGGTAGATCTTGGCGGAGGATGGTTTTCTAGCCTGTCTCATGGTGGAAATAACCTCTCGAGATAATCCTGAAGACGCTAGGATCCAGGACTCAATGGCCACACAGTCAGGTTCAGGGCCGCAGAATTCCGATGGAAAAACGGCCCTTGAGACAGCAAGTCTGGTCGTTCTGGTAGTGCCCATGGTTGGCCTACCGTGAGGTGCCACAGATCTGGGTACCACGATCTCCTCGACCAGTCTGGAGCGACGAGGATGGCGCGACGGCAGTCGGCCCTGATCTTGCGCAGCACTCTGGGTAACAATGCCAGAGGCGGGAACACATAAGGTAGCCGGAATTGCGACCAATCTTGAACTAAGGCGTCTGCCGCCAGAGCTCGGTGATCGTGAGACCGTGCCATGAAAACCGGGACCTTGTTGTTGTGCCGTGACGCCATCAGGTCGACGTCCGGCGTCCCCCAGCGGCGACAGATCTCCTGAAACACGTCCGGGTGAAGGGACCATTCCCCTGCGTCCATACCCTGGCGACTGAGGAAGTCTGCTTCCCAGTTTTCCACGCCTGGGATGTGAACTGCGGATATGGTGGAAGCCGTGTCTTCCACCCACGTCAGAATCTGTCGGACTTCCTGGAAGGCTTGCCGACTGCGTGTTCCACCTTGGTGGTTGATGTACGCTACCGCTGTGGAGTTGTCCAACTGAATTCGGATCTGCTTGCCTTCCAGCCACTGCTGGAAGGCTTGTAGGGCAAGATACACTGCTCTGATTTCTAGAACATTGATCTGAAGGGTGGACTCTTCCTGAGTCCACGGCCCTTGAGCCCTGTGGTGGAGAAACACTGCTCCCCACCCTGAAAGACTCGCGTCTGTCGTGACTACCTCCCAGGATGGGGGTAGAAAGGACTTTCCTTTCGACAAAACGGTGGGAAGAAGCCACCACCGAAGAGATTCCTTGGCCGCCTGAGAAAGGGAGACGTCTCTGTCGAGGGACGTCGACTTCCCGTCCCATTGGCGGAGAATGTCCCATTGTAGTGGACGGAGATGAAACTGCGCGAAAGGGACTGCTTCCATTGCTGCTACCATCTTCCCTAGGAAGTGCATAAGGCGTCTCAAGGGGTGAGACTGGCCTTGAAGGAGAGATTGCACCCCTGTCTGTAGTGAACGCTGTTTGTCCAGCGGAAGCTTCACTATCGCTGAGAGAGTATGAAACTCCATGCCAAGGTATGTTAGCGATTGGGTCGGAGTCAGACTTGACTTTGAAAAGTTGATGATCCACCCGAAACTCTGGAGAGTCTCCAGCGCAACGTTCAGGCTGTGTTGGCATGCCTCTTGAGAGGGTGCCTTGACAAGTAGATCGTCCAAATACGGGATCACAGAGTGACCTTGAGAGTGCAGGACTGCTACTACTGCTGCCATGACCTTGGTGAAGACACGTGGGGCTGTTGCCAGCCCGAAAGGCAGAGCTACGAACTGAAGGTGTTCGTCTCCTATAACAAAGCGTAGAAAACGCTGGTGCTCTAGAGCAATCGGCACGTGGAGATAAGCATCCTTGATGTCTATAGATGCTAGAAAATCTCCTTGAGACATTGAGGCGATGACGGAGCGAAGGGATTCCATTCGGAACCGCCTGGTTTTTACGTGCTTGTTGAGCAGTTTTAGGTCCAGAACGGGACGGAATGACCCGTCCTTTTTTGGCACCACAAACAAGTTGGAGTAAAAACCGTGACCTTGTTCCTGAAGAGGAACGGGGGTCACCACTCCTTCCGCTTTTAGAGTGGACACCGCTAGCCGCAGAGCATCGGCTCGGTCGGGAGGTGGAGAAGTTCTGAAGAAGCGAGTTGGAGGACGAGAGCTGAACTCTATCCTGTACCCGTGAGACAGAATGTCTCTCACCCAACGGTCTGTGACCTGTGGCAGCCAAATGTCGCCAAAGCGGGAGAGCCTGCCACCGACCGAGGATGCGGAGAGAGGAGGCCGACAGTCATGAGGAAGCCGCCTTGGTAGCGGGTCTTCCGGCTGTCTTTTTTGGGCGTGACTGGGTCCGCCAAGAATCTGAGCTCCTCTGATCCTTTTGAGTCCTTTTGGACGAGGAGAAATGGGACCTGCCTGAGCCTCGAAAGGACCGAAACCCCGACTGTCCTCTCCTCTGTTGGGGTTTATTTTGTCTGGGCTGAGGTAAAGATGAATCTTTACCCTTGGAGTGTTTAATGATTTCATCTAAGCGCTCCCCAAACAGTCGGTCACGAGAAAATGGCAAACTGGTTAAACACTTTTTGGAAGCAGAATCTGCCTTCCATTCTCTTAACCACAAGGCTCTGCGTAAAACTACGGAGTTGGCGGACGCCACTGCCGTACGGCTTGTAGAGTCTAGGACAGCATTAATCGCGTAAGACGCAAATGCAGACATTTGAGAGGTTAAGGGTGCCACCTGCGGAGCAGATGTACGTGTGACCGTGTCAATCTGTGTAAGACCAGCTGAAATAGCTTGGAGTGCCCATACGGCTGCGAATGCTGGAGCAAACGACGCGCCGATAGCTTCATAGATTGATTTCAACCAGAGCTCCATCTGCCTGTCAGTGGCATCTTTAAGTGCCGCCCCATCTTCCACTGCAACTAAGGATCTAGCTGCAAGCCTGGAGATTGGAGGATCCACCTTGGGACACTGGGTCCAGCCCTTGACCACGTCCGGGGGAAAAGGATAACGTGTATCCTTAAGCCGTTTGGAAAAACGCTTATCCGGATAAGCGTGGTGTTTCTGGATTGCCTCTCTAAAGTCAGAGTGGTCCAGAAATACACTTAATTTACGCTTGGGATACCTGAAATGGAATTTCTCCTGCTGTGAAGCTGTCTCCTCCACAGGAAGAGCAGGTGGAGAAATGTCCAGCATTTTATTGATGGACGCTATAAGATCATTCACTATGGCGTCACCATCAGGAGTATCCAAATTGAGAGCGGTCTCAGGATCAGAATCCTGATCAGCTATCTCCGCGTCATCATACAGAGAGTCCTCACCTGGACAGTATTCACAGGAGGTTCTGCCTGGGTCACCTCCAGCAGAGGCCCCGGCCGAGCAAGTGCCACAGGGGCCGAGCACTGCACACAGTGGGGGTCAGTGGAACCTGCCTGTATGTGTGCCTCCTTCGCACAAAGCATGAAAACTGAGGAGCCCGTGATCCCACGGGAGGGTGTATAGCCAGAAGGGGAGGGGCCTTACACTTTTAAGTGTAATACTTTGTGTGGCCTCCGGAGGCAGTAGCTATACACCCAATTGTCTGGGTCTCCCAATTAGGAGCGAAAAAGAAATGCATTTTATATAGTGGACCACTTCTTTAACAAATATTGCAAATCTCGCCCACCACCCTCCAATTTACTATGGCAGCCTTAATAAATAGGGCCTGTTGTATACAAGTAATGATCAAATCAAATAAAAATTACTCTCACCTTTAAATCAGTGTAAGTCACCTCCTACCTGCTAAAGGTGGGGGCTCATGGTTCTCCATCATGACGTCCTTGTACTGATCCTTGTGTTCTTCTATATACTCCCACTCCTCCATGGAGAAATGGACAGTGACATCCTGACACCTTATAGGAACCTGACACACAATGATACATTCATCATCCAGACACATCACCCCTTGTGTTACTGTATAATGTCACAGTATTCCCAGCAGCGCTCACCTCTCCAGTCAGCAGCTCAATCATCTTGTTGGTGAGGTCTAGTATTTTCTGTACATTGTATCCCTCAGGTACCAGGGGATGACTTGGAGGCTCCATTAAGGGGCTCCGACTCCTGCTCCATCCTTCTGACACATGGAGGTGTCTTCTGGTAATCACATGGTCACTAGATGTCTTTTTTACTAATCTGTAATCCTAAATATGTAGACAGCTTGTAAATATTACTGAATATTCGACCTGAACAAATCTAATCATGGACTAGTAAAAGACTCTAAAATTTAGGATCCAGCAATTGCTAAGCCCCAGTTTCTCAGTAGCCTTAGCAGCTCCTCAATAGCCGCAGGAGAAACCCTTCAGGAGTTACAACAATTTAAAAGAAATCTCCTGAGTTCTTACTTGGAACGTACGATATGTTTTTGTCTGTTGGTGAACCAATAAAGTCTGACCAATGTGTGGTTCACTCACCCTCTATTGTCTGAGTAGTGTTTTGCCCACGGGGAAGGAGTGTGAGTGTTCAGTGGGATGAGCCTTGGTCTCTGTGGTCTTTCTGAAGACAGCCAGGCCAGAGGACAAGAGCACCCACTGACCCTCGTGTCTCCACACCCTCTACTGGCAAAAAGCTATAAACAAGTAGCCCTTAGCAGTTGCACACTGTCAAATAATTGCTGTTCTTTGGTTTCTCTGGTGGGCCGAGTGGTCTTGTGACTAGTTGTGCCTGGAGAGATGGAGCTTGATGCTGTCAGTGGCAGCTTTCAGCTCCGTGCCTTCCACACCCTGTTTGCCTGGAATGATTTAGAGTTTTGGAGACAAAACTTTCTCTTGACCTACTATAGAGATTTTGAGGATCAATTTATTTTATGTCCCTGTTTTATTAAAAGTGATGTCATATGATATACCGTATTTTTCATTTTATAAGACGCACCGGATTATAAGACGCACCCCAAATTTAGAGGAGGAAAAAAGGAAAAAAATGTTGATGTTAAATTGAGGGTCCATCTTATAATCCCAGTTCAGCTTATATTAGCTCACCAGGGGTGAGCAGCAGTGGTGGAGCGGCTCAGGAAGTTCACAGGAGGCCGGGTAGGCGATGCTGCAGCCCAGGAGGGTTGGTGATGCTGCGGGCTTGGGGGTGTAGCGGTGGGCGCAATTGAATCCCTCGGTTATGGCTTACCAGGGTGACTGTGGTGGACCAAGGTCATAGGAGCAGGGTCACAGGACGCGATTTGGGGTGTCGCAGCGGGCGCCATTAATCTGCGTGCGGGCGGTCTGCGGAGGTGTCACAGGACGGGGTGCCTCAGTGGCAGGTATATTGAGCTGACTGCCGGCTCCATTGACTCACACGCGATTAATGAGATAGACTTCAGAAAATGGCCGCGGAGGCGGCGTGTGTGCAGATAGGACTCCGTGGTCATTTTCTTGAAGTCCATCGTGTCAATCTGTGCACACACTGCCTCCACGACTATTTTCTTGAAGTTCATCGTGTCAACTGCGGGCGATTTAATTGAGCCAGCAGTCAGCTCAATGCATCTGCCACCAAGACACCCTCGCAGCCCACCTGCAGATCAATACACCCACTGCTGAGAAACCCACGCAGCACTGCCGCTCATCGCAACACCTCCAAACGTGTCCTGTGAGCCTGTCTCCTTTGATCCCGCTCAACCAGCGCAAGCAAACCATATCTGTTTTGTAAGACGCACCTCCATTTTACGCCCAGTTTTGGGGGGAAAAAGTGCGTCTTACAATTTGAAAAATATGGTAATTCCTAGAAGACCTCACCTCTCCAGTCAGCAGGTAGATGATCTCCAGGGTCAGGTTTAGGATCTTATCTGTCATGTCTTCTCTGCTTTTGTACATCCCAGATAAGTCAGTCATAGAGCGAACCATTGTTTCATAGAAGATGCTCTTGAAGGAACTGCAACAGAAATTAAAATTATTCATAGACTCCAGTAAAAGGAATACATTGTAAAGGGGTTTTCCCAACTAACATTTAAGACATATCTACAGGATATGTATAAATTACTAATAGGTGATGTTCCTACTAGTGTGGACAAAAAGTGTCATTGGTGCTCAGCTTTCCCCATCATTCATATAAAAGTGAACGTGGAGTACTTTGTGCAGCCACCTGTTCATTTTAGACATGGTGGTAGCCTTCTCCTCACCAGCTGACTCACCAGTCTTCATTCAAGATGAGACCCTCCACTATCATGGCAGATCCTGTAGATATGCTATTTCTTGAGAGGGAACATCCCATTAAAGGAACTCTGTCACCAGGTTTTTGCTCCCCCATCTGAGAGCAGCTTAATGTAGAGACAGAGACCCCGATTCCAGCGATGTGTCACTTACTGAGCTATTTGCCGTAATTTTAATAAAATCAATGTCGTCTCTGCTGCAGATCTAGCAGTTAGGCCTAAGCCACACTGCATGTAAATCGGAGTGAGTGGAGTGCGATAAAACATCGCATTCCACTCGGACCAATATTAGTCTATGTGCCAGCACCCATGAGCGATTATTTTCTCAGCCCTAATCAGACAGAGAAAACAATCACATTATGCTGCAGATGTAATGCGAGTCTTGTTTCTCTCACACCCATTCAAGTCTATGGGGCGAGAGAAAAATCGCACTGCACTTGCATTACACTGGTATACTGCGAGTGCAGGGTGAGAATGGCAATAGCCGGCAACGGAGGAGAGAGGGAGATAAATCCCTCCCTCCCCTCCGCAGCGCCAGCCCGCGCCCCGCAGCTGAGGACCGATCGCATGATCTGACCTCAGTCGCAGTGACACTCGGCTCCTGCTGTGCTGTCAGCATGAGCAGAGTGTCATGCGAGGATCGTAGTAGATCCCCGTGTGGCCCTGGCCTTATACAGAGGAGCACATGAATATGCTGGACTACCTTCAACATACCAAGTAGTCCTGTAATGATAATCTACTGCTGATTAATCAGTGATTTTATCAAAACTACACTATGCAGCCCAGAAAGTGACACATCGCCCCTATGTTATGCTGCTCTATGATTAGGTGGCAAAAACCTGGTAAAAATTCCCTTTAAGCAGAAATCAATGACACTTAGGGTATGTTACCATGTTGCAGATTTGGGTGCAGATTTTCTGCACCAAAAACTGCATCTCTTAGCAAACAAAACGTTGGGAAAAAAATGGTGCATTTTTGCCAAGGTTTTGCAGTTTTTGATGCTTTTTTTTTTTTATACAATATGATAGGAAAACCGCCTGATAAAACGCCAAAATCTGCAAGGAAATAAAATCTCTAAGGCTACTTTCACACATCAGTTTTTTGCCATCAGGTTCAATCCGGAAAAAAACGGGTAAAACGGATCCAGTACCGCATCCGTTTTTTCCCCATAGACTTGCATTGTTACCGGATTGTACCGGATGGCTTTGCGTTGCATCCGTTTTTTTCCGGATGCGGCAAAATTAGTTAATGCGGCGGCCGGAGGCAACGTAGCTTGCAACGTTTTTTTGTCCGGCAAAAAAAACGCATCGCGCCGGATCCGGCGCGATACGGCGTGTTTTACAATAGAAGCCTATGGACGCCGGATCCGGCGTAATGCGGTAAAAAACGGATGCGGCCGCCGGATCCGTTTTTCTAAACTGAGCATGCTCCAATGTAATTAACAAAACGGATCCAGCCAAAAAACGGACGAAAAGGATGCAAAAACGGATGCAAACCGTATCCACCGGATCCGTTTTTTAACGGATCCGGCATAACGGATCCGTTAAAAAAACGGATCCGGTGGATACGGTTTTCACTTTTTTTTCAGGATCCGTTGGATCAGGAAAAAAAAGGACTGTGCCTGAATACAGAAAACTGATGTGTGAAAGTAGCCTAACATAGGCAAAGTAAGTCAGGATTCTCATAGACTTTGTTGCTGAGATGCGTTTTTTCCTTTGCAGATTGATTAAAATATGGAGGGGAAAAAAAACCCAAACCGCAGCGTGTGCACACAGCATTACTCATACTATGAGACATGAAATCATCATACATAATAAGCTGCCTGAAATGTTCAAATTTTGAGTAATTTAATTTTAGGAACGGGGAAAACAGAGACACTAAAGATGTGGCATGTGACAACCAGACATCGCACAGACGTTCCAGAAACTACCGTATTTTTCGGACTATAAGACGCACTTTTCTTTCCCCACATCTTGGGGCAAAGTGGGGGGTGCGTCTTATAGTCTGAATGTAGTGCTGTGGAGAATGAGGGTGCTGCGGTGGAGCGTGTCATCGGCGGTATGAGCAGGCTGTAGCAGCGCCTGCAGTGACCACGTGGACCCGCTCATTACATATGCATACATCCTCCACCCATCATCTCTCAGCGCTGAAGCCGGCGATGACAGGTGGGTGGGATGATGGGTGGGGGAGCCGGCCCGCGTGATCACCCCTGGCAACTACAGCCTAGAGTGATCATGTGTGGCTGTATTCACTGCCCCCCGCGTATCATTATCAGCGCGGGGGGGCAGTGAATAAGTACGGTATACTCACTGTTCCCTGCAGCATCGCGATGTCCTCCTGTCTGCCGTCTCGCTATGTGTAGAGAACGATGAACACAGCGATGTCATCATAGCTGTGCGCACAGCTCCACACACATCAGCGAGCGACAGACAGGAGGACATCGCGATGCTGCAGGGAACGGTGACCGGCTTACCACAGGACAGCGGCGCTGCTGCCGCCACTGACAGGAGGAGGAGTGATGCTGCTAGAGGGAGGAAAGGTTAGTATAAACGGTTTTTATTTTGTGTGCCACAGGATGCAGGCCATATACCAGGATGGGGTATATAGCAGGATGAGGGCATATAGCAGGATATGAGTATATAGCAGGATAGGAGTATATAGCAGGATGGGAGTATATAGCAGGATGGGAGTATATAGCAGGATGGGGGACATATATACAAGGATGGGGATCATATACAAGGCAGGAGGATCATTACCAGGATGGGGTACCTTAGTAGAGAATTTGGGGACATTACCCCCTTAACAGTGTCAGCAGCAGATCCTCACCCCATAAGTGTCATAACCACATTTTTTGCTTAAAATTTTATTTTCCTATTTTGCTCCTCTAAAACCAGGGTGCGTCTTATAGTCCGAAAAATGCGGTAGTTTTTTTTTTTTTTTTTTTCCAGAAATTGTCTTGATTCTGATTGTTTGTGTCACTCTGTGCACCAAATATTCACACTCCGCCACCGCTGCTAGGTTCTGCAGTCTTATTAAATTGCTAGGTAACAATGCAAGTAAATTCTGCATTCAGACAGGCAGATTCTTGGGGAAGGAGCATTCATACTAGCGCTCATTCTAGACTATTGGGCCATCTAAACAGGCTGGCAATCACCCAACAAATGAGCAAAGAGCGTGCTTGTTAGGTGTGATGCCTTTTAATCTGGTTTACAAATCACTGTTCTCAGCGTCCTATATATACAGGACATGTGCCGTCTGTAACATAATATTCGGTATATTCTAAGGGCTCATTCACACATAAGGTTTTCTCCTACGAGTGCTATCCGTGTTTTTCACGGCAAGCAGTTGTACCTATGGTTGTAAACTTGTATATGAGGTAGTTCATGTCCAATATTTTTGCTCTAAGTGGTCCATGCAAAATTGCGGAAACACGTCTGATATTGATCTGATTGACAGAGCAAAATCAGTAATGCAAGTTTACTAGTCCATGAAATGAATGCGCATCCCTTTATATACTGGTACAAGTGGATTTTTCCTCATTTCGTCCAAGAAGGACATTATACACATATTCCACTCTAATCCTGATGAAGGGCGAGTTACCTGAAACGTTGCTCTATTTCACTTTGTGGTGTGAATTTTTTACTTTGAGGGAAAAAAAAAAAATGTTTATTTTTGTGTCTATTCTTGGAGTGTTATTCTTTTATTCACTTAATTATTTTTTTTTACAGGTATTATTCTTTTCATATATGGTAAATAGATTGCCTTTCAGGCTGCTTTCACACATCCGGTTTTAGCAGTGCGGCTAAATCCGGCTCTAAAACCTATGCAAAGGATGTGGCGAAAAAAACGGATCCTTTGCAGAAGTTTTTACATGCGGCCCGTCTGTTTTTTGCCGGTTGCGGCACGCTACTGAGCATGCGCAGTGCAAAAAACTGCATGCGGCGGCCGGATGCGGTTTTTGCTGCATCGCGCTGCATCCGGCGTCCGTAGGCATGCATTGGAAAAAGCGCCGCATCGGCCAGATGCGGCGCGATATGTTTTTTTTTTGCCGGACAAAAAAAAAAGTGCCAGGCAATGTTCCATCCGGCCGCTGCATCGGCTAAATATGCCGGACGGAACGCAAGGCCATGTGGCACAATCTGGCGCTAATGCAAGTCTATGCGGGAAAAAACGCAACCGGCGGCAAAAAAAAAAAAACGGTTGTGTTTTTTCTGCAAAGAGCCGGATTGTGCCGCACAGCAAAAACCGAATGTGTGAAAGCAGCCTTAGGCTATGTGTCCACGGTAGAATGTACCTGCGGATTTTTCTGCCTGAAAATCCGCGACTTTCGCGGCAAATCCGCACCCGCGCAAAATCCGCAGCGTGGGCACATAGCCATAGTGAGTCTTTATCCTAATTTAGCAGTATGCTGAAAATTGCCCAGCAAACCAGATGGGAGAACACAAGACAGGATCCCAAATCAACATGTTTTTCTACAATTTTGCAAAATTGTGTGGTACGCATATGCTGGATGAAACGCAGCCTTTGAAAAAGCAAGACTTTTCCCCTGGGAGTCCAAAGGGAGCGTCAGCACAGAAAGATGGTACAGGCAGGGCCAAACATTTCAATAATCCACCTTACCTGCTTGCGTTCCCCTCTATCTCCACCCTCCCCTCTTTTACAGCTCTGGCTTAAAGCCTGAGAAGGCCAGAGATAGAAGGAAAAAAAAAGGTCTGTAAAGTGGTGTGGAATTAATAACGTATACAAGGCCCTGTGTGCACACTGCGTTTTTTGCTGCGGATTTGCCGCGTTTTTTTTCTGCAGAAAAGGTGCGTTTTTTGTTCATAACCTCTCGCAAGTCCTTCCCCAGCAAAACCTATGGAAAACCAAAATACTGTGTGCACACTGCGGTTTTTTTCCTATGGGTTTTACTGCAGAATTTCTGAAGCTTTTCTGCAGCAAAAAAGAATGTGTGCATGTCACTTCTTTTCCGCAGGTACCTGCGTTTTTGCCATAGATAATGGTAAAAAACCGCAGGGACCAACCCACGGCAAAACAGCAGGTGTGTTTTTACCGCGGTTTTTGCCGCGGGTGTGGAACTCTGCCAGAGGGTGTGCAATTTTCTAAAGAAAAGCAAATTTCCCAGTGCGTACAGGGCCTAAGTGAGTAAAATAACTAAAAACAAGCAGGAGGGAAGGTGCATTTAATTGATTAGCCCCATGATGATGCATAAGAGCATGTACTTGGTTTCAACAATCATTCTGTGTTGACAGAGTCCCTTTAAAAGCTCTCTGCAGCTTAGTGTCAATCAAGCGAACCAGGCACCACCATTATAAAATGTACAGAGCCTGTTACACAATAAACGGCTCTAAAAGCTCTAATCCCTTCAATATGCAGATCAGTGGAATCATTTCGCCACCAATCTGAAAATGAACCACTTTTAACAGGAATTAGTAATAAAAATAATATCTATTGTTGAAATTAAACTTATGTAAATATAAAGAAAAAAAAAACAACATTTTTGTAATTATTTTATTCTAATCCATGTGGCAAGGCTCATTAAAGGGTGGCTATTAACTTTTAGGATTGCTACTTTAAAGAGGAAGAGGACTTGAACACTGGTGCCACCTATTGGAAGAGGCAATTTGCATATTTAATGTCCTATGCATGGCCTATAATTCTCCTTACACTGTCATGCCACTCTACACAAAGAGAAATGTCACCCCATACGCTGCATGCTACAGTTTTATTGTCTTAAAGGTGCAGTTTACCTAATCTCAGAAAGCCTAGAAATGTTAAAAAAAAAAACGCTTGTAATGATGGTGCATTCTTTGGTGCGTTTTTGTCAAATCTGGTTTTGATGCGTTTTTTTTGTGAAAAATAAAGATGAACGGATGTGATACAAATGAGACAAACATGAGTGTGTGATTGGATTAAAATAGGTATCCAGTCTTGAGAATAGGTGATTATGGAGGTCATGATGTCCATATGCTATAATCTTAGAGTGTTATGACTGAGCATGAGGAGTTAACTTGGTGAAAACAACATACCAGTGAACATTGAGATGTCAGACAATAGCAAACAACCTTGCAAACAAACTTTGGGTTGTTATGTTAGTACCAGACAACCTTGAAGCACTGTGCTGACTTAACTTCGTGAAAAACAGCATATTGCGCAGCTGTGATGGAGGAGGATGTGAGAGCTGTGTATAAAAAAGGGGAACCCTGTTCAGCAAGTAAGGGACGTTCCAGAATTAGTGGACACACTTCTTTTGTGATGGTGATACCAAAGTATTTCCTTCTCGATGACCGTGGTCCCTCCGGTGGTGAAGTGATGCTATAATACTTTAGGTAATGTATCGATGCTTTATTTCTCTATATAATATGATTTACATTAATTGAATCAATAGAAAAAGGGTAATATTTTATCTGCCATTCCATAATTGTACAATATCCTGATGCAATCTTAATAAATTATTACATTATTGTTTTACCATAAAACTGTATTCAGTGTGCCTAATTTGTATATTAGTGAGCGCTACGTAAGTAAGGGCGTATCCGCCCTGTCACTTTGACGTGGTAAGACAGCGGACCAGACTGTAAAGTCCAACCCCCACGGGTTCAAAGGCACCCGAGTGCCGGGACGGAATTCTCAGGGAATTCCAGGTATTGATCTGGATCGAGCACTCGCGAAATAAAAAAAAGAAAGTAAAAATAAATTAAAAAAATAATAAAAGAGCGCGCTATACTTATCTCTCCGACATAGCTGTAATTTCTCCCGCTGCTGCTCATTCTTCTTCTGGGGCCACTTATTAAGCTCACGCATATTCACCACTTCCCCCGCCCACTGACGTCTGTGATTGGTTGCAGTCAGACAGCACTCCCAGCCTGTGTGATAGCCTGTCTGTCGCTTCCAATTACAGACTCGGTCTATAGTATACGTAAAAAAAAAAAAAAAAATTGGCCTAAGGTCCGCCGCAATTTCTTTAATTTATTTTTACTGTGCGATATAGACCCGCAGACTGAGTCTGTGATTGGAAGTGTCAGACAGGTTGTCACTCAGCGTGGGGGCGCATCTGACTGCAACCAATCACAGATGCCAGTGGGCAGGGGAAGCAGTGAATATGCATGAGCCTAAGAGCGGCCTGGGAAAAAGAATGAGAGGCTGTGAGAGCAGTGTGACAGCCGCACCGGTGACTTGGTAAGTATGAAGCGCTTGCTCCTACCCCTTTGTGCTGGATTCTAGTCCCCATAGACTACATGGGGACCGGCATCTGGCCAGATACCAGGGATCACCCCCCACTGATCCCAAGTCGGCGTGGGATTGATTTGCAAGTTCTCCCAACACTAGTGAGAAACGCAGGGACAAAACGCAAAAAGATAGAACATGTTGCAGTCTGTCAGCAGTTTGTGACAAATAAACTGCAGAAAAAAAAGCTGCAACGTGCACACAGCAAATCTGAATTCTCATAGACTTTGCTGGGAAGTTAAAAGTGGGAACTTTCTGACATCAAAACTGCAGCATGCACATGTAGCCTTAGGCTATGTGCGCACGCTGTGTTCTGGCTTGACAAATAAACTACAGCGTTTTGACAAGTGTAAACACTGCGCTTGACAAAAAAAAAATAAAAAATCATCCAAAACGCATGAATTTTGGATGCATTTTTGACAGTGCGTTCCCACTCGGCTCTACTACATCCCCATAGAGCATGGCTGGCTGCGAGACAGAGCCACGCGATTAGAATGAACTTGGATGAACTTCACCAGACTTCATTGTCGTCGCGCGGTTGTCTGTGTACCGCGGCCTGATTTGCGCTCACAGATGAAGGACTCACCCGTGACCTCAAATCCCGAGTGACTGAAGTGAGACACGCGATCAGCGGTGCCATCACTCAGGTTACCCGCGGCCAGCTAGAGTCCTCCACCCAAGACCGCAAATCACCTGAGTGGGGGGCACCGCTGATCGCGCAGCTCACTTCAGTCACTCGGGCGACTTGCTGTCACAGTTGGAGGATCCAGCGGTGGCCACGGGTAACGTCACCGCTGACTCACTTCAGTTGCTGCATGGAGCTCACAGAGAGCGGTCGTGGTCTGTGGCCGCTCGCTGTCAGCTTCCGAAATAGCAAAGCTGAAAGCATCGTGGGACCTCGTGTGGATTACGTGGATGGGTATGGGGATTAATAAAGTGGTGAAAGAGGGTGATTTTTTGTCTTTTATTCCAAATAAAGGATTTTTCTGGTGTATAGTACGTGTTTATTTTTTTTAACTTACAGGTTAATCGTGGGGGGGGGGGTTGTCTCAGACGCCTGCCATGATTTACCCAGGACTTAGTGGCAGCTATGGGCTGCCATTAACTCCCTATTACCCCGATTGCCACCGCACCAGGGCAATTCGGCATGAGCCGGGTAGAGTCCCGACACTGTCGCATCTAATGGAGGCGGCAATTCCGGGCAGCTGCTGGCTGATATTGTTAGGTTGGGGGGCTTCCCATAACGTGGGGCTCCCCATCCTGAGAATACCAGCCTTCAGCCGTGTGGCTTTACCTTGGCTGATATCAATTGAATTGGGGGGAATCACATGTCATTTTTTTCTTTTATTATTTATTTATTTTACTGCCCGATATAGACCCGCCCACCGGCGGCTGTGATTGGCTCAAGTGAGACAGCTGTCACTCAGCGTGGGGGCTAGTCTGAATGCAACCAATCATAGGCACCGGTGGGTGGGTGGGTGGGTGGGTGGGTGGGGGGGAAGCAGTGAATATGAGATGGAATAATAAGCGGCTGGCATTTTGAAAAGCTGGAGAAGCCGCCGGAGCAGTGTGATAGCCGTGCAGTGCCGGTGATCGGTGAGTATGGGAGAGAGAGAGAGTGAAAGACCTGTATGTCAAAAAAGTATGCAGAACCCAACAAAAATGCAGTGCAAGTGCACAGCTAAACATATTGGTTGCGTTTTGACACAACTCATTGATTTCAATGGTTGGAAAATGCAACCAAAAGGCACAAAACAAGCGACATGCTGCTTTTTTAAGCGCATCGATTTTGTCAAATATTTGGCATCCAAAACGCTGAGTTTAAAAAAAACAACGTGGGCATGGAATTTGCTGACCTCTCATAGACTTTGCTGGGGAAGCAGAACGCATGCATTTTAACAATGACACAGTGCAGTTGTAAATGCAGCCAAAATGCAGGAAAAAAATACAACGTGTGCACACAGCCTTAGAGCGATGTCACATTAAGCAACATCGCTGCTAAGGAACAACTTTTGTGATGTCGCTGTGTGTGACATCCAGCAACAACCTGGCCCCTGCTGTGAGGTCGTTGGTTGTTGCTGAATGTCCTGGGGCATTTTTTAGTTGTTGCTCTCCTGCTGTGAAGCACACATCGCTGTGTGTGACAGCGACAGAGCAACAACTAAATGTGCAGGCAGCAGGAGCCGGCTTCTGCGGACGCTGGTAACCACGGTAAACATCGGGTAACCAAGAAGCCCTTTCCTTGGTTACCCGATATTTACCTTCGTTACCAGCGTCCGCCGCTCTCAGCTGTCAGTGCCGGCTCCCTGCTCTTTGCACACGTAGCTGAAGTACACATCGGGTAATTAACCCGATGTGTACTGTGGCTAGGAGTGCAGGGAACAGGGAGCCGGCACTGGCAGTGTGAGAGCGGTGGACGCTGGTAATGAAGGTAAATATCGGGTAACCAAGGGAAGGGCTTCTTGGTTACCCGATGTTTACCGTGGTTACCAGCGTCTGCAGAAGCCGGCTCCTGCTGCCTGCACACGTAGCAGAGTACACATCGGGTAATTATCCCGATGTGTACTGTGGCTAGGTGTGCAGGGAGCCAGCGCTAAGCGGTGTGCGCTGGTAACCAAGGTAAATATCGGGTTGGTTAACCTATATTTACCTTAGTTACCAAGCGCAGCATCGCTTCCACGTGTCGCTGCTGGCTGCGGGCTGGTCACTGGTTGCTGGCGAGATCTGCCTGTGTGACAGCTCACCAGCAACCCGTGTAGCGACACTCCAGCGATCCCTGCCAGGTCAGGTTGCTGGTGGGATCGCTGGAGCGTCGCTTATTGGGACATCTCACCAGCGACCTAGCAACTTACCAGCGATCCCTATCAGGTTGTATCGTTGTTGGGATCGCTGGTAAGTTGTTTAGTGTGACTGGGCCTTTAGACCTCAGTCAGAGGCATATCATTTAGCCAAATCAGATCTCTTGCTTTGTATTGAGGAGGGACAACACCCTGAAACATATGGCCGCAAATAGATTCTTTTATCCTAAGTCATGTGGCAAGCCTCGATAAAGGGTACTGCCTTTTAGGATTGCTACTTCCAATAGACGGCATTTGATTTCCTGTCTGAGCAGAAAATTTGCATATCTTAAAATAAATATCCTAAAACCTTGTAATTTTTACTCTGGCTACTAAGATTAAAATTTGTCAGCTGCTTGCTGTTCTGAGATGTATTTTCAGTAGACTCATTATCATCACTGACATGATGATGACATAACACAGGATACCCTGATGACAGTAGCTGATGACCGCAGCACATCCCTCCCCTTCCCTATAGAAGTCTACTGCAATCCAGACTGTACATCTCTAAATGCAGCTAACGGAAGCTCAGGCTGATGGCACCTCGATCATATACAGACAATAATAAGGCGATACTTTACTCTACATCCCAAGTGATTCTATCAGGAATCCGCAGCAAAGTCCTCAATGGAAGTTTTGCTTTATAGCTCATCCTACGCCGGCAAAATCCACACTGACAATCTGCAGGATGAATTGACATGCTGAGAATGTAAAAGCTGCAGCGCGGGCCAATGACTCCAAATACATTGTGTGGATGATCGATGACGTGTCTATATCATCCACTGTGTGGTGCGGCGATAGCCAGCTACAGATCAGAGCCACTGCACGTCTGTCTCCCCGGTAGAAGCGCCGACCTCTGTCCCTCCTGAACTAATGGTGGCCCCGTAGACTGTGGGGATACAGCACATAAGCCCCAGGACACACGGCCCTGCTCTGCAGCTGCTCCAGCGCCTCCGGGCTCCAGGGCACAGAACACACTAGGCAAACACAACCATGTCAGCAGACTCCCAGCACCACTGCTCACCAGCCATGTCACCCGGAAGTAATGCAGCAAAAGGTCCTGTGAGGATGGCAACATCACGTGACACACCAGTGTGGGCGGAGCCAGACTCCAGACTGCGCTGCTGAGGAGATGCGTTTAGATACAGACTACATGAAAGCATCCTCATGAGGTAATAGAGATGTGTGCAGCGCATGCGCCTGGAAACAGCTGTACTGCATGTTTCTGACACACACGTACACACACACATATCCACACACACACATATCCACACACACACATCCACACACACACACACACGTCCACACACACACACGTCCACACACACACACACACACACGTCCACACACACGTCCACACACACACACACACACGTACACACACATCCACACACACACACACACGTCCACACACACACACGTCCACACACACACACACGTCCACACACACACACACGTCCACACACACACGTCCACACACACACACACACACACGTACACACACGTCCACACACACGTCCACACACACACACACGTCCACATACACACACACACACGTCCACACACACACACACACGTCCACACACACACGTCCACACACACACACGTCCACACACACACACACACACGTCCACACACACACACACGTCCACACACACACACACACGTCCACACACACACACACGTACACACACATCCACACACACACGTCCACACACACACACGTCCACACACACACACACGTCCACACACACACACGTCCACACACACACACACACGTCCACACACACACACACACACACACGTACACACACGTCCACACACACGTCCACACACACACACACAAGTCCACATACACACACACACACGTCCACACACACACACACACGTCCACACACACACGTCCACACACACACACGTCCACACACACATATCCACACACACGTCCACACACACACACACACGTCCACACACACACACACACACGTCCACACACACACACACACACGTACACACACATCCACACACACACACACACGTCCACACACACACACGTCCACACACACACACACGTCCACACACACACACACGTCCACACACACACGTCCACACACACACACACACACACGTACACACACGTCCACACACACGTCCACACACACACACACGTCCACATACACACACACACACACGTCCACACACACACACACACGTCCACACACACACGTCCACACACACACACACACGTCCACACACACACACACACACGTCCACACACACACACGTCCACACACACACACACACGTCCACACACACACACACGTACACACACATCCACACACACACGTCCACACACACACACACGTCCACACACACACACACGTCCACACACACACACGTCCACACACACACACACACGTCCACACACACACACACACACACACGTACACACACGTCCACACACACGTCCACACACACACACACAAGTCCACATACACACACACACACGTCCACACACACACACACACACACACACGTCCACACACACACGTCCACACACACACACGTCCACACACACATATCCACACACACGTCCACACACACACACACGTCCACACACACACACGTCCACACACACACACGTCCACACACACATGTCCACACACACATATCCACACACACGTCCACACACACACACGTCCACACACACACGTCCACATCCACACACACGTATCTGCCCATATGCTATTTACACACGCATGTGTCTGCCCCTCACGCTTTTTACACACACACTTCTGCCCGCACGCTTTTTACACACACACGTCTGCCCCGCACGCTTTTTACACACACACGTCTGCCCCGCACGCTTTTTACACACCCACGTGTCTGCCCCGCACTCTTCTTACACACGCATCCATTAGATGCGACAGTCCCAGCACTTTACCCGGCTCTTCCCGATTGCCCTGGTGCAGTGGCAATCAGTGTAATGAGGGAGTTAATGGCAGCCCACAGCAGCCACTAAGTCCTAGATTTGTGATGGCAGTCATCTATGAGACACCCCCATCACTAATCTGTAAGTGAAAGTTAATAAACAGAAACACCGAAAAAATCCTTTATTTGAAATAATAGACATAAACAAACCCTTCTTTCACCACTTTATTAACCCCAAAAACACCTCTGCAGGTCTGACGTAATCCACACAAGGTCCCACGACGCTTCCACCACTGCTACATCTGAAGCTCACAGTGAGTGCCATAGAACATGTTTGTCTGCGGTGAGCTCCAGTTAGCGACTGAATTGAGCCGTGACGTCAGCAGTCACTCAAGTTAGCCGCAGCCACAGTTGAGTCCTCCACTTGTGACCGCAAATCACTTGAGTGACGTCACTGCTGACCGCACGGCTCACTTCAGTTGCTGTTTGGAGCTCACAGCGGGCAGTCATGTTCTATGGCACTCGCTGTGAGCTTCAGATGCAGCATTTTTGCCACGGGTGCATTTTTTTGGGTCCAAAAACGTGCATCTTTGTAGTTACCACAAAGATGAAACACTGTCTCCTCCTTCTGACAAGTGCAACATAGAAAGTAAGAAAGCTCTCACTTCCTCCGTATCACAATTACTTCTGAAAGAGAGGATAGTCAAGCCGAACTGATTGGCTACAGGGATCACGTGACATAGTGTCTTGATCCCTGGGAGAAACGTACTTAGGAAACAAAGGGATTGATAAGGAGTAGTTCAAGTAGTGGACAAGTTTAGTCAATTTTTTTCCATTACCTATTTACAGATCACAGTCCCCCCAATGCCTCAACCTATTGATTTGCAGGTATAAGGCAGCAACAACTTGAAAAGGTCAATATTATATGACTACAAGCCGCAGTGTTTTGTCATTATGGAGAACCATAAAATCCTCACATTACCAGGTAAGAGGGGATCTTTTATGGATGTTAAGAAGACAGAAATTTGAAGATCACCTAAATAACCCATTTGTTGTGAATGTCAGTTATGCTTTTGCTGCTGTGAGGCTCCCTCTTGTGGCCAGGAATGGTTTGGACAGAGACCAGGTGTGTTGAGCAATGGGTGTTTCCATTGCTACTCTCTGCCTATTTAAACCTTGGTCTGCTAGCAGGCTGAGCCGGTTGCCATTTGCTCCTTGGTTTTCCAGCCTTCTCATCTTGCGCCAGACCACATCTACCCCAGATAAGTGCTTGGTTCTTTCTTATGTTGTTTTGTTCTTTTTGCTCTTACCTGGGTTTGTCATTTTCTGTGGTTATTGTCAGTTTATTTGCATGCAGGAATCTTCCCTCTCAGTTGCTTAGCTGGGAAGCTCCCTGCAGCTATGTTTGGAGTATGCTCCTATAAGTCCATGTGTTTGTTGCTTCTTGAATTTGTAATGGTTCCTATTCTCTGTTCATTGGTATGACAAGAGTGCCTGGTATAGGATGGAGTGCAGATCTAGTGATTTGAGGACTTTTTGTACTATCAGATATTTGGACTTTTGTAGGGTTTTTCTCTGGCCACCATCAGCCCCTTTCCTATCCTTTCCTATTTGGTCAATGGGGCCTCACCTTTGCTAAACCTATCATCTATCTTTGTATTGTGTTTTCCTATATCACCGCAGTCTTTGAATGTGGGGGGCTTGCTATACCTTTTGCGGTCTATTTCTGAGGCAGAGAGTTATTCATCTTTCCTTCCTTTAGGATAGCTAGTTCTCCAGCTGGGTTCGCGGTGCACAGGATGTTAGTTCACCCCTCGGCTACTTCTAGTGTTGATGGTTAGTAAGGGGATGGCGGCCAGATTAGTTGCCAATGCTCTTGTCACCTTTTTGCCAATGATTTATGGTGATCTTCCATGGTTCCGGATCATGACACCCATCATTTCATTATCACATATAAACAGAGTATTAATTCACTGCATGTGTATTTTTATAGATGGATCCAGTAAAAGAGGTTCACCAGAGAAATGTCCCAGTTCTTTCGATTGTCCACAGTATCATCAGGTAAGATCTCATCAATGCAATAGGATGCGTACATGAGCTGTAATATTCTGTTCATTGAATTAATAACATTATTATATTCCGGGGAAAAGAACACTAGAAAGTCTCCTTGGGGGAGGGATCTGGGAGTTTCGGATATGGTGACACGTGATGCACACGGTGTAATTTGTCACGCTGCTTAGGTGTGCATATAAAAGCATTTGCTTCAATAGTTTTTATTTCCTTTACAAACCAACATGTCATGTATGAAGGTGTGCTGTGAAGGGGATTTTGCATATAACTATACTGGGTAACGTTTGAGAAAGATATGTAGGACATGCTAAAGGGGACAAAAAAAATTGTGCATGTAGTGTGCCAGCCAAAATGTTTCCCTTATGTGTTGCTCATTTATGAACTGCACACCCTATGGCATTTTACGCACAAATAGTACATAAGACTCTATTTATTAATCCCAAAATGAATAGACACCACAATTCAGATGCTTTGAATAAATATTAACGAAACATGCAGGCATCAGTCACTGTATATTAAAATAATAGCGGAAATGTAATAATACAAGACAACACTGTATTCAATAAAGGATGACACAATACATTTTAATGGTGGCCACTATAAATAATGAGGTATATTGTTTCCCTAGGAGTTCAGCACAGAGTGATGTAGAGACAAATCTGAGTGGACTCCGAACAACATGGATTCCATTATAGTCAATGGTGGTCTTCTACTTCAGATAGCATCCATTCTGTAATGGATCTGTCATGATTCTGCTTAGCGGTGCTCTGCTCTCTAACAGAGCCTATGCTGGGCCTCATATTTTTCCCCAGTTCCTGGTCGCGTCCTGTGTGGTGTGGGAGGGGTCTGTTCTTTGGAGCCTCACTCCGGGTTATTGCTCCGCTTTATCTGGGAGCTGTTTCACCCGGAATGCCGCCAGTGATAGTTCCTGTTTTGCAGTGCATGTCTCTGGTTCCCGTAAGTGTCTGACTTGATCTTGTCCCGCTACTTTTTTCTGCTGTTTCCTTTCCATCTCCTTACCTACTGACTTGATTCCCTGACCTTGGCTCTGCTCGCTCACTTGTACTTACGTGACCTGTCTGTTTAAGGACCCTGGCTCGTCTCCGGCTCTGCTCGTTCCCTTGTACTTATTTGACCTCTCCGTTTACCGACCCCCGGGTCGTTCCCTGACTCCGGCTCTGCTCGTTCCTTTTGTCATTTGCGTTTTCTCCTGGCTTTTGACCCCTGGCTTGTTTGACTGCCCCTCACTAGGTGTGTCTAGCGACACCTAGTGTACAAATTCGACAGATCCACTCCACTAATGTGCCTGGCGACACCTAGTGGTTTGGTGTTTTAATTCACCCGGGTTCTCATCATCACAGGATCCATTTCCACTTTTATTTTTCAGTTTTTAAATTTGAACAGCGAAAGAGAACTCAAAACACAGGAGTGAACAGAGTCTTAGCAGTAAATGGGCACAGGCTTTCAATAATTACCAGACAGAAATTCCATTGGTAGCTATTTTCACTTGTTATATGGATAATAGTTTGTGAAACATTTCTGCTAGACTTCTGCAATTTGTTTGTGAACTGCATGTATAATGTGAGTTGCTTGTTGTAACAGGGAGACGGTTTGATTGATACAAAAGTTGAAGTAGATGGGGAGGAAGAGATGTGTGTTGTGAGGGATCAACAATATAAGGAGCAGGAGATTCCTGTAAAAATCAGCTCAGGTGAGTAATCATCACTAATTGAGATGGGCGAATAGTAACTATTTGTGTTCCGATAATACTTACTGATTACTGAGTACTATTCTAGTAGTCGTGACGAGAAGAAAAATGCTTGGGTTCGCCTATGACTTGCATTAGGTTTGTTATTTGCGACGAATACCGGAATAGTACTTTGGGATTCGTTACGACTAATCCGAACATATATAATTACTGTTCGCCCATCACTAATTGTAATCAGTCCATCATCTAATCATAACATATAAACAATGTTAGAAACTAATCCTTAAGTGACCAGGCCTGAAAGGGTCTTTAAGGGAATCTGTCAGCAGGTTATTGCTATGTAATCTGACAGCAGCATAATGTAGGGGCAGAGTGCTTGACTGATTCCAGCATTGTGTCACTTATTTTACTTGGTGCCGGAGTTGTGACAAAATCACAGTTTTCTCTGCTGTAGGTCTAGGAGAGCTCAGAATGCTGGGTTATGTATAACCCCATCCACGTCACTGATTGCCAGCTTTTGTGAATATTGACTTAAAGCTGATAATCTGTGCTGGGGCTGTGGTTGGAAGAGGAGGCACAAAGGCAGCTTGTACTGTAGTGATAATCTCCTGCTGATAAAAATACTGACTATATTGAAACCGCAAAACGCAGCCCAACTAAATTTCACATCCCTGTAATTAGAGTCTCTGTCCCAACCTTATCCTGCTTTCAGATTACATAGCAAAAACCTGCTGACAGATGGCCTTTAATGATTTCGTACTCCTGAGAAAGCCACAGATTGGTGGGGATACACGTGAGGTTTCTTCCTTATTCTATTTTTTGCCTGATTCAAAGGCTACCTGATTTATTACCTAGCTTCCCACAATAGACTATTGTACTCTTGTCTTCAGCTAGTGTTACTTTCATGGACACCTGAATTTAATTTAATTAGTATCTTTGTCAGCTTTCTGCTTGTGGGTTGGTAAGCTTTTTTCCATTGATGTTATATATCTGGATAGGTGTTGGTCTTATTATAGTCACACCTTAGTATTGCATACATGGTTATTAGCTTTTTAAATGGCTTTACATCTGTGTTTCCCTTTGCTACTTGCAATAAAGACTTTTTGTTATATGATGATCCTCATGCATGTGCATACTTTTTCATTATTTCTGTAATTTTTAAGAATGTACCTGGTTGGCCCTGATTTACTTGGTAGTGCCCTCAACTATTTCTCTTTTTGTAAAATTTACAATGACGCAGGGTTAAATTTCACTACCAAGCACCATAAATTGATGGCGCTTGGTCGCATTAGGTTAATTATAATTATTAATGCACACTACCAGTGGTGCACAAGTGTCTTCCATCATGCATATGCCCTATTGATAAATCTATGTACAGGGAATTGAAAAGCAAGGTCAAACTTCATGTTTCTGATACATTTGTAGATAGAAGTGTTGGAAATTTTAAGTACTTGACTCTCACATTACTCAACTTAAGGCCGCTTTACACGCTGCGACATCGCTCAAGCGATCTCGTTGGGGAATTTATGACGCACATCCAGTCGCTTTAGCGATGCCGTTGCGTGTGACACCTTTGAGCGATTTTGCATCGTTGCAAAAACGTGCAAAATCGCTCATCGGTGACATGGGGGTCCATTCTCGTATATCGTTGCTGCAGCAGTAACGAGGTTGTTCCTCGTTCCTGCGGCAGCACACATCGCTCCTTGTGACACCGCAGGAACGAGGAACCTCTCCTTACCTGCCTCCCGCCTGCAATGCAGAAGGAAGGAGGTGGGCGGGATGTTCATCCCGCTCATCTCCGCCCCTCCGCTTCTATTGGGCGGCGGGTCAGTGACGCAGTTGTGACGCTGAACAAACTGCCCCCTTAGAAAGGAGGCGGTTCGCCGGTCACAGCGACGTCGCAGGGCAGGTAAGTAGTATGACGGGTCTGGGCGATGTTGTGCGCCACGGGCAGCGATTTGCCCATATCGCACAACCGATGGGGGAGAGTACCCACGCTAGCGATATCGGTCACGGTATCGCAGCGTGTAAAGCGCCCTTTACATGTGCTAGAAAAAGTTACTTAGAGGCTTGATAAAATGGGTCTTGTTCCGATCAACCCATGTATTTACTCCTTAAAAATGGATACATGTGCCCCAATATACCCAATAAATGTCTTTGTTTCCTGCAGATGGATCCAGTAACAGTAGTTCGCCAGAGAGATGTCCCAGTCTTCTGCATTGTCAAGTGGAAAATCACAATATCATACATGATCATTAGGTAAATGTGACCCATCTTACTGACATTTAAGATCCCTTTTGGAATAATTCCTGATGAGACTATCGATACTAAGATACTTAAAGGGGTGTTCTCAAGTTTAGAAGTTATCCCCTAGCAACAGCATAGAGCATAACTTTCCGATCGCTTGTGGTTCAATCACCGTGGCCCCCTTTAGTCTCAATCCCGAGTTCCAAGGCTCTGAACCCTGGGGGAAAGGAGATGTCACAAAAAACGCAGGTCACCCACATTGTTACAGGATAATTTCATTCTCTCTCTGTCTCTGTCTGTGGCTCTCTCTCAAAACGCTTCATACTCACCGATCACCGGCACATCTGTCAACACTGCTCCCGCGGCCTCTCATTCTTCATTCGGGGCTGCTCATTAGGCGCATACAAATTCACTGCTTCCCCCGCCCACCGCGGCGTCTGTGATTGGCTGCAGTCAGACGCGCCCCCATGCTGAGTGACAGCTGTCTGACTGCAACCAATCACAGACGCCGGTGGGTGAGTCTATATTGTACAATAAAATAAATAATTTAAAAAAAACGGCGCGTGGTTCCCCAATTTTGATACCCAGCCAAGATAAATCCCCCAGCTGGGAGCTGGCATTCTAAGACTAGCCTAAGAATATCAGCCAGCAGCTGCCCTGAATTGCCGCATCCATTAGATGCGACAGTCCCGTCACTTTACCCAGCTCTTCCCAATTGCCCTGGTGCGGTGGCAATCGGGGTAATAAGGAGTTAATGGCAGCCCATAGCTGCCACTAAGTCCTAGATTAGTCATGGCAGGCGTCTATGAGATACCCCCTCATCACTAATCTGTAAGTGAAAGTAAATAAACATAAACACCCAAAAAATCCTTTATTTGAAATAAAAGACAAAAAAGCATCCTCTTTCACCACTTTATTAACCCCCCCATACACTCCTCCAGGTCCAACGTAATCCTCACAAGGTTTCACGATGCTTCCAGCACTGCTACATCTGACGTTCACAGCGAGCGCTATAGAACATGACTGCCCGCTGTGACGTTCAGGCCGCAACTGAACGACTGAAGTGAGCTGCGCAATCAGCGGTGATGTCACTCAGGTGAGTCCTCATCTGCGCCTCACTTCAGTCGCAGCCTGATTTGCAGTCCCAGGTGGAGGACTCCAGCTGTGACCGCAAATCACCCGAGTGACGTTACTGCCGATTGCGCTGCTCACTTTAGTGACTTGGGTGATTTGCTGTCACAGGTGGAGAATTTCAGCTGTGGTTGCGGCTAAGTTGAGTGACAGCATCGCTTTTCGCGTGGCTCACTTCAGTTGCTGCGTGGAGCTCACAGCAGGCAGTCATGTTTTATGGCGTGCGCTGTGAGCGTCAGATGTAGCAGTGCTGGAAGCCTCGTGGGACCTCGTGTGGATTATGTCGGACCTGGACGGGTTTATGGGGGGTTAATAAAGTGGTGAAAGAGGGTGTTTTTTTGTCTTTTATTTCAAATAAAGGATTTTTCGGGTGTTTGTGTTTATTTACTTTCACTTACAGATTACTGATGGAGGGTGTCTAATAGACGCCTGCCATCACTAATCGACGGCTTAGTAGCAGCTGTGGGATGTTATTTACTTACCATAATTGCCACCACACCAGGGCAATGGGAAGAGCCGGGTCTAATGGATGCGCCACTTCTGGGGTGGGTGTGGGCTGCTATTGTTAAGCTGGAAAGGGCCAAATAACCATGGCCCTTCCCATCCTAATAATATCAGCCCCCAGTTGTCTGCTGTACCTTGGCTGGTTTTAAAAAATTGGGGGGGACCCCACGTAATTTAAAAAAAAAAAAAAAATCAAATAATTAAAAAAAAGCATGGGATCTCCTCTATTTTTCATAACCAGCCAAGGCACAGCACACAGCTGAGGGTTACAGCCTGCAGTTGCTGCTGTTCCTGTGCTGGATATAAAACAATGGGGGTGACCCCACTTAATTTTTTTTACTGCCCCCCCCCAAAAAAAAAAATTAAATAAAAAACAGCTGGCCAAGCTATTCTGTTATTTCTTTCTATTTCTTTTATATGTTCTTTATTTCTATTCTATATGTTCTTTCTAGCTGTCTATTCCAGCTATCTATCAGTTATCCTATCCTATCATACTTTGTTTCTCCTTTTAAAAAATGCACCATCATTACAAGCGTTTTTTTTGTTTGTTTTTTTCATTTCCAGGCTCTCTGGGACAAGGTGGCAGTTTTGGTGCAGTTAAAACTGAAATGTGCACATATAGCCTTAGAATAAATGAAGAGGTTGTGCTAGATGATAGACATCTACTCCATTCAGTTCTCGTTTTCTGGATTAAAGGGGGCCAAGGCGGTCGGACACCCTGCAATCAGGAATTTATCCCTGATCCCGTGGATATGGGATAACCTTTCAACTTGAGAACATCCATTTAAATATATATTTATGGAAAGATCATTGAAAATCGTACGCATACTTTTGCTGATACTGTCGCAGGTTTATGTCAAGGTAGAGTTAAAGGATGAGGAAGAAGAGCTTCCCGTGTCCATGAATTACAAAGAAACTCTAAATTATATCACAATTGGTGAGTAATAACTTACAATGTTTCACTGAAACACTTGCTTTAACTTCTTAAGGATCTGGCATTTTTTTTGTTTTTGCATTTTTGTGTTTCCTCCTCTTATACTAAGAGACATAACTTTTTTATTTTTCCGTTGATATAGCCATGTGAAGGCTTGTTTTTGTGGGATGAGTTGTACTTCTAAATGACACCATACATTTTATCATAGGATGTAATGGTAAGCGGGAAAAATTCCAACTGTGGCGAAGTAGCAAAAGAAGTGAAAGTCTTCAATTGTTTTGGGTTTTCAGTTACAGAGTTTATTTACCATAAAACTGTCCTGGTAGTATGATTCTCCCAGTCAGTATGATTACGTAGATACTAGGGCTGGGCGGACCTGGACCTTAAAAGACCGGATCCGTGCAGTTCCAAAGTTGCCCATGGGACGGACCCGGACTCAGGATTCCGGGTGTTTGATCCAGATTCGGCACTCGAGAAAATAAAACAAAGTGAAAATAAGAATAAAGTGAGTGCTTCATACTTACCCAGGCTCTGGCCCGGCTGTACGCTGCTCCCACGCTGCTGTACACTGCTCCTGTTACCTCCCTAGGTCGCTCATTTCATATGCACGGCTTTCCCCGCCCACCGACCGGCCTGTCCTTTGTGATTGGTTGCAGTCAGACGCGACCCCAGTTTGTGTGAAGGCATCTGCCTGCAGTCATCGCTCATTGCGGCTCATTTATTCTCTGGAGCTCACAGCCAGCAGTCAAATCCCAACCACACCTCACATCAGACCTGTCAGACACACCAGTGGGATGGTCAAGTTGGAGCAGGGCCACCCACCTAGGGGTCAGGCAGACTGGTGGGAGGGAGGAAGTGGAGAGCAGAGCAGTGAGAGCCCTCAAAGAGTGAGGAGCTGGTAGTAGTAGCTCCCGGGAAGCGAGACCTTGGCTGGGTCGCAGGCGGTGGTCCGGGACCACAGGAGTCGGGGACTGGTAGCAGTGACATTGGAAAAGAGTGCGACGGACATAGTCTTGGAGAACTGTCGGCACCAGCAAGCCCAATAAACAGACCGGTACCGAGCACGACGGGGTACAGGACCCTAGGTCAGGAACCAATTCAACGTCCCGATTATTAACCTGGGAGGGAGAGTATCTTCACAAACTTCCCTAAGAGCTCAGAGATTTTAAGGCATCAGCACAACGCGGGGGATAGGGTTCTCCAGACAAAACAACCCACTGAAATCCCAAGTGCCAGCCATCAAGAGCACAGCTACAGTACACATAGGTAGCGGGGTCCTAACAGCTTCAAGCCAAGGGGCCACAACAGAGAACTACAATTGTGCATAGAGCCGGGGTCCGGATTACCAAGTGACACCGGTGGGAGCGGACACCTGGAAAGGCTCTCCGCAGTGGCAGCGGTACACAGAGACTTTGGTTTACCCCAGTGTGTGCGTCCACGTTATAATCCTCATCCAGCACCATGACTACCACAGTGAGTACCCTGTTCCCTGCACCCTGTCCTCCCAACTATCCACTACTATCCTCCTAACTTCCCCCAGAGTTTGGGGCCTTCCCTACCTGTGGAGGGACTAACATCAGGCTGCTAACTCCATCTGCCCCGGTACTCCTAACAGCAGAGGCGGTACTCCCATTACCGCAATCCACAGGTGGCATCACAAACCTCTCCCCTGTAAATATTCCCCTTTAAAAAGATTCAAGTGTCCGCCAAGCTGGCTCTGGAACCCCACTCGAGCCATGATCCCGGATCCGAGCGTCCCGACCAACACCGGGGCGGTACACATGCAGTGAGGGACAGTCAGCAACAGGGAACAAGTGAGACGTGGGGAGAACACGGTCGCTGAGGGGAGAGCTGCGCCATAGCTCCCTCAGGACAGAGCGCACAGAACAGGGTGCGGAGCCCTAGGCTGGTGGGCACTGCACGCCCCGCCAGCAGAATCCATCGGGTAGAGGATTTCAAGTCTTCTCGCCCAGAGCAGAATACAGAGCCAGGAGTCGTGACAAAAGGTCAGTAACGGACTCGCTCTGCCTGCCATACTCCAGGAATGGAGCCAATCCAAGCACTCTGGTCCCAGCGCAGCTTCAAGCCACAGGGACTCACACAACACAGCGCAGGAAGGAAGGACTCACAGAGAAAACCACCGGTTCTAACCTCCAAACTATCCGGGATCAGCTAGAGCCCATGACAGCAGAGTCCGTTAGTCCAAAGGCGGTGACATCTCAGTGAGTAAAGAATTTAAGGTGGAAACAAACTGGGTAAGGTGGAAACAACCAAGGTGGAGGTGGAAACAACCAAGGTGGAGGTGGAAAAAAGAAAGACCATGATTGTTTCCACCTTACCCATGGGATTTGCTCCTGATGCTGTTTTTTCTATCTAAATCTGGACAGAGATGGTATTTATTGACCTTATACATGTTTATTAGGTGCAATATGTTTGTATTGGTTTGACATATGCATTTTTATCTGCTATATACTATGTGTTGAGTTGCTATCTCTATTTCTTGGCTTATTGTGCATTTCCCTTGTGAAGTATTTTCTAGTGGAGGGGGAGATCCTTAGGGTTTTGCCTTATTTCATGCAAACCCCATCTTTGATTGTATGCTTATTGTGTGTTTTTAAATGTTTTTAACATGTTTTCTTGGTGGGTTTTTTTCTGTCAATAAAATTGGTTATTTTTTTAAATATTTTGTGGTGATCCCTCCTTCCTTTTCTTTTTTTGCAATGTTGTAAACAATGAGTCAGTAGAGGCAAAAATTCAAATAATTTGAGTACTACAGGCGGGAATCGGCACATGTGCAAGCAAAATGCCTTACTGTGGGTATCTTACTGCGCTAAAATCCGTACTACCAGACCTACCCAACCACCGGCTGCCAAATCAACCATGTCTGCTACTTTTTCCTCCTCCTGCATCACCATCAAAACTATTCTCAAACAGGTCTCTGACCCCATAACCTCCACTTGTTTAGCCGATACAATAGGTGTGAGTGAGAGCCCATCAGCTGTTACAGAAGTGACCATAGCTTGACCCATGTGAGACACCGAGGCCACATCCTGTGTGTTGCATAGGCCATACCTCCCTGCTGTGCAAACACACTATGAGGAAATGGGAAATGGTAAGTGATGCCACTGTCCTGCTGTCCGCCTGCAAGGTTTTTATATATTAAGACTACAATCTGGGAACTAGAGGCCTACGCTTGTTTGGCATCTTGCTGTCCCTGGTGAAGGTAGAAATGTTGGTTGAGGGCTATTTTATGTCTCTCCGAGACCCACATGGTCAGGGATAATGTTCATTGGCTGAGGAAGGGATGGATCGCACATGAATATCATTCCACATACTCGACCCATGCACGGGGTGTGAGTGTGTTGGTGCACAAATCCATCCCGTTCTCATGTACAAAATCAGTGATTGACCCGGGGGGCAGATTTGTATGTTTGCTTTGCACGCTGTATGGTATACAATTTATTCTGGTTGCGATATATATCCCTCCACCATATTCAGTCGAACCGGTAAAAAGGATATTGTCTATTTTAGATTCCCTTCCATCTGCGCCGACGCTTTTGATAGGGGATTTTAATAATTACTTACATCCCTATCTAGATAAATTACACTCGGGAAACATATCGGAGAACGCCGCCCCGACTTCATTTGCTAGAATGCTAACAGAGCTGGGTTTTGTAGATCTTTGGCGTGCCCAACACCCCACAACCAAACAATTCTCCTGTTACTCTAGCTCCCACCACACCATGTCACGGATAGACCTGGCTATTGGAAACGCACTTATGGCCTCATATACACAAAAGGTGGCCTACCTACCTAGAAGTGTATCTGATCACTCACCATTACATGTTACGCTTGCATGGGGAAACCCCGTCACTCTGCCCAGGCCTATCTGGAAACTTAATCCCTTCTGGATCCAGCTTATTGGGGGATCTTTATATGATAACATTCTGGAATACTTTCATCTTAATGAGTGCTCTGCACCGCCACACATAGTTTGGGACTCTATGAAAGCTGTGGTAAGGGGCATATATATTAGAGAAATATGCATACGCAAAAATCAAACCAAAGGTTACACCCAGAGTCTGATTCAGAAGGTATCTGATGCGGAGGCTGCGGTGGTGCTCAACCCGACAGTAGAAACTAAAAACACTCTAGAGAAGGCACAGATGTCACTCAAAGAAAATCTCATGTCGGTGGCAGAAAATAAACGCTATTTCCTTAAACAAAATTATTTTATTGCGGGGGAGGGCGTGGAGCACCTACTGGCCACAGTCATTAGAGCACAGGAAGGATCTTCCTATATAAATAGGTTAAAGACGGAATCAGGTGACTTTGTAACAGCAAGCGAGGATATAATAAGAGCAATAAAGAGGTATTATATGCGGCTATACACATCAGACTGTGACCTCACGGAGACTGAGATTGAGCAGTATTTGGATGCTCTCTCTCTTCCTTCACTGAGTGATGTAAACAGGGAATTGCTGGACCGGGACATCTCATTGGAAGAACTGGAGGAAGCGCTTGGCCAGACACAAAATGAAAAAGCTCCGGGAACGGATGGCCTGCCTGGAGAGTTTTATAAAACGTATGCACCCTTACTGCTACCCAAACTACTTAAGGTATTTGAAGAATCTGAAAGGCAGAGGGTCCTCCCGCCCTCTATGAGGAAAGCCTTAATAGTCTTAATATTAAAACCCGGAAAAGATCCAGAGATCCCGGATTCGTATCGCCCAATCTCTCTCCTACAAACAGACATTAAATTGCTGGCCAAGGTGCTCGCCAATAGGATGTCCCGAGTCATCTCATCTATAGTGCAGAATGATCAGACAGGATTCATTCCATGCAGAGCCACATCTATGAATCTCAGTAAATTATATTTGGGAATTCAACATAGTTCTGAGGTACCGGGGGAAAGGGCAATTTTGTCTTTAGACGCCGCTAAGGCGTTCGATAGCCTTGAATGGGAATATATGTGGGCTGTACTTCGGAAAATGGGCTTTGGACATAGATTCATAAATTGGGTAAAACTGCTATATGACTCACCGGTGGCGAAGGTTAGGGTTAATGGCAGGGTCTCCGAGTCTTTTCCTCTTGGAAGAGGTACTAGACAGGGGTGCCCGCTTTCACCCTTGCTATTCGCGACTGCAGTGGAGCCGTTGGCAGTGGCAATACGGAAATCCAGGGAGGTAGAGGGATTTCGGTGTGGAGCCGTGGAACAAAAGATATCATTATACGCAGACGATCTACTCTTATATTTAGACAGGGTACGTTCCTTGATTTTGCCGGAAATGAATATCATTCGGGAATTTGGACAGAGGTCTGGTCTACGAATCAACTGGTCCAAGTCGGCTTTAATGCCGTTGGACCCCCTTCCTGGGGACTTTTCGGACTTACAGATTCCAGTTCCTGTGGTCCGGGAGTTTAAATATCTGGGAATAATTGTCAGCCCAATCCCGAAGGATTTCCAGGCCCTAAATCTGGAACCCCTGTTACAGCGATTCAGAGCAAAAGTGCATACCTGGTGCCGTTTGCCGCTATCAAATATCGGCAGATCCAATTTAATTAAAATGGTAATGATGCCACAATTACTATACCTTATACATAATTCTCCAGTGTGGATATGTAGGGAATTTTTTGTAAAAATTAATACAATATTCCGGGAACTTATTTGGAAGAAAAAGCAAGCTAGGATTCGACTGGAAGTGCTACAGCGGGGAAAGGAGGAGGGAGGACTGGCGGTACCAAACCCATATATATACTATATAGCCTCCCAGATGCAACATCTGAGGGGTTGGGGCAAAGAAGGAGGGTATGATACCAGTGGTGATATAGTGAGAGAGGGATCAGTATGGAAGTACCCAGGTTGCCGGTTGGATGTGGGACAAAGACAGATAAATGGGGCACGATATCCCACAATGGCTATGATATTCCGGGTGTGGGACAGGGGTAAGTCTCTTTTGGGGATAAGCGGACCTACAGAGCTCTGGCCACTGTGGCAGAACCCCGACTTGCCAGAAATTAAAAAATTAGTAGGGTTCAGAGGATGGGAGGATAAAGGGATCCATTTAGTGTTACAAGTACTACAAAATAATACTCTTAAAAGCTTTGAACAACTGAGAACGGAGTTTCACCTTCCGCATGTCTTCTTTTATCAGTATTTGCAGCTGAGACACGCACTGGAAAGACAGGGGAGGACAAACCCGGTAACAGTGACACATAATCAAACATTACATAGGCTGCTTACATCTGAGTCCTCTAAGGGTCTTATTTCGGAACTATATAAAAAATTACTACCTGCCCATCTGGAAACACATCCATTGATTGTTAAAAGCAAATGGGAACGAGACGTCGGTCCCCTGACGGAAGGCCAGTGGTCTGATATATTGGAACAAGTTCCTAAACTGGCGGTATCGGAGTGCCAAAAGCTGTCTCAAATATATCTCATCCACAGGGTATATAAAACTCCCAGTCTACTATTTAAGATGGGACTCAGACCAAACACACAGTGTGTTAGGTGTGGACAGGATGATGCCCATTTGATGCATGTTATGTGGGAGTGTGGACACATTGGTGATTTCTGGAACCAAACCCTGGGACTTATAGATCAAATATATCATATTACAATACAACCGTCGCCCCGCCTGGGCCGGTTGAGTCTGTGGGAAGGAGAAGTGGATCTGGATTCTACAACAGCTCTGGGAATAGCCCGTATCTTGTACCAAGCAAGAAAGCTACTTGCATATCACTGGTTAGACCCTCTACCACCAACATTACCAGAGCTCAAAAACAAATTAAATAACGTCATAAGATTGGAAAGGGGAGTTTATTTAAAAAGAAAAACATTGAAAAAGTTTTACAGCATTTGGCGGTCATGGATGGAGTTGCCGGGCCTACCCTCTAGTGCACTGGTTCGGGATGCAATGCTGGACCGGTTACTGTTGTGCCTGCAGTGATGGCATGTGTGAGGAAGGTAATTAAATCTAGTCTTTTCTGTGGCGAAGTGGACTTTGAATGAAGAGGTGAGAGAGGACTGGAACGGTTTCATGGATGACTGCACGGAGAGGGAGGGGCGGGAGAGTATAGCAATATGATGTGCAGCGACACGGCTGATGGAGGAGGTGTTTCTGTTAGTCTGAGGCATTATTGCATAATTTAAGTTTTGTTTATTTGTAGAGCCACGAGGTTTGTAGGCTCAAGCTATATAATATAATTATGATTTGAGAACTCTATTATATTTACATATATGCAGAGAAAGAACCTGATTTATAACTCACATGTGTTTATCTGTTTATTTGTTTATTGTTATCAGTTATATGAAAAGTGAAATACTCTCTGTATTGATCCCTAATGATTTAATAAAAAAAGATCTGATTTAAAAAAAGAAATGTTGGTTGAGGCCTTGTTACAGGGCTGCTTCCAAGCATCCATGTTGCTTTCTTGGACTAATTGTAGTCTGTGTCAATTGTTGCCACTTTTCCTGTTGCTTGACCGTAATTTTTTGAAATGTGGTGGCTCCAAGTAGGGTCTCTAGATTGTCTTTTGTCTGTAGTGCCAGGATTCTGGGAGCGCTTTTCACTCATGCATCTCGATTTTTTTTAAATGAAAATGCCAGCCCACATCCTGTGTGTTGCATGGACCATACATGTTGAAAACAAACACACTCCGATTGTCCACCCCGACACCACCAAGGTTTAGCCGAGTAACAGATGTTCCTTTTTGCTTAGGAAGTGAGGGAAAGACTCCAATAAAATAACATTTAAAAAAAACAAACCCCTTTTTTTACAGATATCAGTGGAAGCATGTAAAGTGGTGTCTCTCCCTAGCTGCATGGACTTTCTTCAACCCATGAGTGATGGTTCACCTTCAAATTGCTGCAATGTAGTGCTGCCCCGAGATAGGGTCTTTGGGGAAAGTAGTCTAATCATTAGTATCTCTGAGGCGTCTATCCACACGTATGGCTAAGGACATGGCAGCCTCCAAGGACTCAGGGGTCTTATAAATCACCAAAGCATCCTTCAACCTTTCTAATAGTCCCTGACAAAATTGGCTTCTAAGAGCCAGGTCCTTCCACTTGGTCTCGGTGGCCCATCTGTGTGATTCTGAACAATAAGGGGTACTTTACACGCTGCGACATCACTGCCGACATATCATCGGGGTCACGTCGTTAGTGACGCACATCCGGCACCGGTAGCGACATCGCAGCGTGTAACACAAATGAGCGACGATCAACGAGCACAAAAACGTGAAAAATTGTTGTTCATTGACACGTCATTCATTTCCATAATATCGGTGCTGCTGCAGGTACGATGTTGTTTGTCGTTCCTGCAGCAGCACACATCGCTGTGTGTGACACCGCAGGAGCGGCGAACATCTCCTTACCTGCGTCCACCGGGAAAGGAAGTAGGTGGGCGGCATGTTACGTCCTGCTCATCTCTGCCCCTCCTTTTCTATTGGGCGGCGGTTCAGTGACGCTGCTGTGACGTCGCTGTGACAATGAACAAACCACCCCCTTAGAAAGGAGGCAGTTCGTCGGTCACAGTGACGCCGCAGAGCAGGTAGGTGCGTCTGAAGCTGCTATAGCCATAATGTTCGCTACGGCAGCAAGCACCACATATTGCATGTGCAACGGGGGCGGGTGCTATCGCGCTCGACATCGCTAGCAATCGCTAGCGATGTCGCAGCGTGTAAAGCCCGCCTAAGTCTTTGCTGATCAATCCCTCTGCTGGAGGAGACACAGTTTGGGCTCAGCTAAGGAGACTTGGTTAGGATCATCATAGATGATTTTAGACAAGTCAAGTAATTTTTCTGCTATGTACTAATATATATTTTTTTTCTATCTGTCTTGCATTATTTTGTTGTATTTTTTTGATTATGTTTAGTATGTAACTAACTTGATTTTAATACATTGACGTCATTCCTTAGTCCACTCCCTTAAGGCCCCCTTCACACGTCTGTGAAAAAAACGATCCGTTTTTTCACGTACGTGTTAAAGGGGTGGTTTTCTCCCCGTGTGCCGTGTTTGTGGCACATTCCTGTTCACCGTGTGTTATACGTAATAACACATGGAGAACAGGAAGCCGTGCCTTACCTGATTCTTCTGGAGCTGTCTGTGGTGCTGACTGACAACGTCCGGCACAGGCCAAGCCCCGCTGACGCTGCTTCCGGCACCCAGTGAAGAAGATGTGTTGTTCAAATTCACTGGGTGTCGGATGCAGGTGACAGCCGTGGCAGAGACTGCAGGGCTTGTGGAGTAGAGTTTGTGTTTTTTTTTTTTTTACAATGCCACGTGTGTTTCTCCAGCGCGTGTCACGTGCACCCGCATCCACACTACATCCGTGTGGTACGTGTGCGGGCCCGTGCTGCCGGAGAAACACGGACATGCATCCGTGTGGAGCACACGTCTGCTCCACACAGAGTAACGGGCCACTGGCAGAACACGTGCGTGCACATATACCCATTGATTTTAATTGGTATACGTGTGCCCGTGTCTCCGGTACATACGGGCACAGACCTAGCACGTACCAGAGACACGTACGTGTGAAGGGGGCCTAAAAGAGTGAGGAACTGACATAGGAACTAGGGACTTGTCAAAGCGCCGGTTGCCGGTGCGAAACAGCTGTCGTCCGTGTGTGGTCAGTCTCTCTCCCCTCCGTCCTTTTAATGCCTACTCCTTGTACCAAATAAATACAAGTTTTCCTGCCTGCAAGCAGTGAGTGCCCTCCTTTCTTACCTTATTGATGCAATAATTTTCAGCTTCTTTGAGAGGTGCACCCCTTATGGCAGTTCAACGCTAGCGAACAAACTTTCCCGTCTATTATGACAGGTGATTTACTGCACTGATTGCCGGCTGGAGGCTGTGCCCGGTTTTTTCCTTCTCTGCTCCATTATTTTAATTTATTAAGATGCACCTGTACATAGTGCGATGCAATGAAGTAGTAATGATTATACTCAGCTTAATTATAGTGTCTCTAAAAGCATATAAAGTTGTGAACATATTTCCTCCTTTGTCAGAGGGTTTTATTATGATATTATTATCATTCACAAGACACCTCAGTGCCTACATTTCTTCTTTGCTTAGGTTATGTCTACCAATGTAAAAAAAACTCCACAAGGGAGATGAAGGTCCAGCACCAATTCCAAATACAGACCTAGCTCCACTTAATAGTCTCCAAAGAGGAGACTCTAGATTGTGAGCCCCAATGGGGACAGTGTTGCCAATCTATGTAAAGTGCTGTGGAATTAATAGCGCTATATAAATGAAAAAATATTATTTTATTATTATTATTATTATTATATTATTATTATTATTATTATTATTATTATTAAACAGGAACAGACAGAGCTGAAGTGATACCAGCATTCAAATACAGGGAGGTGCTCCACCTGGCAATCAGCACAACAATCCAAATCCACAGAGGGAGGAAAGAAATGGTGGCATTCACCCTTCGTAGAAATCTTTTATTTCATCACAAATTGGGATGCTGGATATGTCTAAGATGCAGGACACACCAAGACGACGGTGACTGTTTCGCGCAACTAGACGCTTGGTCGGGTGCTGACACCAGGACCCGATGAAGCGCCTAGGTGCACAAAACAGTCGCCGTCGTTTTGGTGTATCCTGCATCTTAGAATTTTTGATGACATAAAAGAGGATTTCTACGAAGGGTGGGTGCCATCATTTCTTTTTTCCCTCTGTGGATTTGGTATGTCTACCATTGTGTTACTTAGTCTTAAGTTTATCAAAATCTCTAGATACTAATTGGACACAAATGTCAATTGCTGAGCAGGCGTTTTGGATGAGGGTTATAAATGTATTTGTTTTTCCTATTTTTTAAGGTTGGTAAAAAGACCTTTCCCATTCCATGAGTAATTTTCATTTGCAAGACCATATAAAAGTCTATCTGGGAGGAGTTCCTCAGGGACCCCTAATTCTTGAGGTTTTTAATTTGTCCTTTCGTATATGATGTTTGTGCCATTTCAATTTCCGCGCGATGAAGTGGAGATCCTTGGTGTTTATAAACGTTTTAGAATCAGAAGTGGGGACAAAGGACAGTCCCATACTGACGACACACATTTCAGTGGCGCTGAGGTTCCTACATGATAAATTTATTATCTGTATTTATGTATGTGGTTCTGATTGGTAAGAGCCTACCGGCGATTCCATAGAGGGTAAAAATGGTCCACAAAATGAGCATTCAAGAATTTAGTACCACGTCCCCCTCTCCCAGTCCCCCAATTTTTGGGCCTCCCATTTTGAGTTTTAGGTTAAGTTATTGTATCTGAATATTCTGTATCTGTGGAAGATAAATCAGTTACGTGGTACACGCTTATTGGGAAAAATGGAAGCCTTATGATCCCTAAACTCCTGGAGGTCCCTTACAAAGTTCTTCTGTTTCCTGCCTGCCAAATTAAATTGGAAGCATTCTAAAATATTTTGGAGGTTTAATACTTGTGATGTGAAATCAGGCTCTGATGAGAACTTTTCTGTGATCTAGATTTGTTCATTTCATTTAAAATTAAGTGTATTCAGTCTTCAAGTAGAATTTGTATGAGCCTCAAGGAACTATGAGTAGCTTCCTTTTCCCATTTATCTATAAGTTTAGAATTGTTGTAACATAAACTAGGGGTGAGAAAAATTCTAAGATGTTGTGACACAATCGATGCCTTAGCTTAGGCTATGTGCGCACTTACCGGATTTTGCCGCGGATTTTCCGCAGATTTGCTGCATGTTTCGCTGCAGAAAATGTTCATAACATCTCTGCAGTGAATCACCAGCAAATCCTATGGAGAAAAAAAATCCTGTGCGCACTGGGCGGAATTTGACAGCTGCATGTTTTGCTGCGGGAATCCCACAGCAAAAACAAGTGCATGTCACTTCTTTTCCGCACGTCGCTGCGGGATTTCACTCCATTGACTCCAATGTTAATCATGAAATCCCGCAGGGAATAACGCAGGCAGCAAATTCTGTGCGGTTCACTGCGTTTTCCTGCGTTATTCCCTGCGGTATTTCACGGTTTACCTCCGGTAATGTACATTGCTTGTCTGCGGTTTGCAGGGAAGTGATGTCATTACAGGAAGAGGAAGCCGTGCAGAGAGTAAACACAAACACATCACAGACACAGACACATCACAGACATAGAACACAGACACAGACACATAGAACACACATAGAAAGAAAACGGAAATATAGAAAACAAAGGACGTGGCCTCCGCTGTATATTTACCTTCCAGCCGAGGTAAGCACACAGCGGCGGCCCGGTATTCTCAGGCTGGGGAGGGAGAGGGGCAGGGATAATGTCCCCCGCCTCCCTCCCCCTCCCGCAGCCGAGAATATCAGCCGCAGCTGCCCCGGGACTGTCGCATGCATTATGCGGCAGCATCGGCGTGTCCCCGGCTCTTCTTGCCGCCGTGTAGCAGTGGCAGCAAGGTAATACAAGGGGTTAATGATGGTGGGGGACCACCGCCATTAACTCCAGGCTTGATCATGGCAGCGTCTATGTGACAGCTGACATGATCAACCCGTAAGTAAAGTGAATAAAACACAGACACCGAAAAATCCTTTATTTTAAATAAAACAAACAAGCCTCGTTCACCATTTTATTAACCCCTCCCGCACCAAAGCTCCGGCGTAATCCACCGCTCCGGCGTAATCCACAGGTCCTGCGCTGCTTACATCCAGCCGCGACTGTCACAGACACAGCGCTGAATGAAAGCAGCAGACAGCAGAGGTAATTACCGGTCATTTCCCACGGCCGGTAATGTGAACTCACTGCCGACCGTGGGAAATGCAGCGATCTGTCCTCTATCTATCCCTCTATCTATCCCTCTATCTATCCCTCTGTCTGTCTAGCTATCTATCCCTCTATCTATTCTTCTGTCTATCTATCTACTATCTCAGGATTAAATGACTTTTTTTTTTTTTTTCTTCAATGTGCTTTATTGCATTGAATGCAATAAAGCACATCCCAACCCGCACGCGGCAAAACCGTGGCAATACCGCGAACAATACCGCGGTAAAACCGCAGCAAACCGTGGCAAACCGCATGCGGTTTTCGGGTGCGGTTTCCCGCGGTTTTTTACCGCGGGTGCGGTAATCTTTGAGAGCATGCGGAATTTTCTCAAGAAAATTCCATTTCCCAGTGCGCACAGAGCCTTAATATAGTTTTCCAAACTTTGGACCTCCCACCACGATGTAATTTGGTCCTTGTAAATCTTAGTGAGTTCTTTAAATGTTGAATTAAAAGAAGGAGTGTACTTAGACTATGAAAAATTGTGGTCTGAAAAATCTCCTTTGCCTCCGGGATCCAATTATTTGTATCTATTGCTGTGGATAGGAATCCTGCCATATCAGAAAAAATGTGAAGATCACAGCAAAAACCTTAACAAGGAGGAATAATCTACCAAAAAGTCAGGAAATTGCATATTAATTTGTAAAGTTCATTATTTTACATTTATATTCATACATGTATTTATATCTTTTACCTTTTTGCTAACTTATTTATATATGTTTATTAATAAAACTATTTGAGAACTACGGGTTAAATTTTCATTTCTATAATTATAAGGCTAGCGCCACACATCCGTGCCTCCGGTACGTGTTTGGCATTTTTTACACGTACCGGAGACACGTGCTTATGTTGACACAGTCATTTGGATCTAAATAGCCTCACGTCAGTGTTTTGGCACGGAGCGTGTGTCCGTTCCGTGGCTACGTTTGACCGTGCCGAAAAAGCGCTGACATGTCCGTTTTCCACCGGCATAACGTCCTCACGGATCCATTACATCCTATGGGTCCGTGTTTACACGTACGTGACACGGATGGCCTCCGTATGCTATCCGTGTGGTCCGTGTCCGTGTTTTAAATTAGAAGATTGTTACAATTTCAAATACTTTCAGGTGGCGTAGCTAACATATTTTTTTTGCACAAAACTTACTTTGCATTTGCAGAAGGAGTGAGCAAGCAAGCAGTTGTGTTTCTGTGTAGTGAAAGACCTATTTTGAGCACAATTTCTGCTTCCAAATATAATAATGGCTCCACGGGTGGACACGGAGAAACTGATAGCAGCTGTCGAGACTCACCCACCATTATGGGATACACGTGTTGATGGTTACCATGACAGACTGACAGTTGACCGGCATTGGCTTCAAGTTGCTGAGGAAGTGTACCCCAATAATGCATGGGATAGATGTTCGCCTTCAAAGCGTGCTAAATATGGTAAGATTTATTTTTTTTAATTTTTTTTTTTAAATATAATTTTTTTTTTAATAATTTAAAACTGTGAATTTTTTGTTATTGTAATGTTGTTTTTAATTAGAATTAACATTATGAAGAATTGTTATATGTATTAATCTATTTATTGAGCTAATGTTAAATGTACCAAAAGGTTACCTAACATTTCCAAAGTTCATTAATTCAAATTAAACTTTAATTTTGAATATGATTAATAATTCTTCATGAAGTTAATTAATTAACAGATCAAACTGTGATGTGATTTTCAATTCCATGTTTTATGAGTCTAATTTTTGTTTAACAATTACTAATCATGTTTTGTTTTTTTTTTCATACTAACATTTCAATATCATGACCTAAAATAATAAAATAATATTTCTCATTTTTTTACCATAAATTATATTGTTAATAACAAAACATACCTTTTTAATATCTCTATCACAATTACTTCAAATTGTTTTGTAAGAGAAATATTATTTTGTTATGTGTGAATGTATCAAAAATTTTTTAAGTGAACGATATATAAAAGAATTAATTTTCCTCTAATGTATTTGTCCACCTTTATTTTTTAAAATTGTATATTAGATTTAGCAAACATTATTATCATTAATGTGTGCAGAATTATGCAGAATGTTGAAAGAGACATATTTTGTTATATTCAACAGTTGACTTGGTCAAAAGACGTTGGCGGTCAGCACGTGATCAGTACAGAAGGGAGTACAACCCTATACCAACCTCATCCAGCCAAGGCCGCAAACGCAGATATGTTTATTATGAACAAATAAGCTTCCTAGCACCAATCTTAGAAGTAACACAGTAAGTTTATTTTTTAAAAATTTTTAGTTTGTTCCTTGAGAAATATTTTCATACTAACACCTTTTTTTACAGAAGTTATTTTTTAAAATATAAATGTTAAGATTGTAATATGTTATCTAATTGATTCTAGAACGGAGGATAATCTCGACGAGTCTGATGACCAACCAACAGCTGGCCCCTCTGCTACAGCCACCTCAGCATCAGAACAAGAACCTGGCAGAGAAGACAGTGAAAATCAAGAGATTCAACAAGATGCAGCAGCAGCAACTGAATCACATGATGGTGGGACTGAGAGTGCACAAACCAACACCCAAGGCTCATCAACACAACAAACAACAACACCAGCAACACAATCAACACAAACAAATGTACTTCCACGTTTTGCACCACAACCTCTCCGTGCAAGAAGAATTCGCCGACCTGAGGAAATGAGATCCTTACCGGAAATAATTGACACACGCATTATTCACATCATGAACACTTTAATTCCCGAAACCGATGCCGAGCGTTTTTGTCGGTCTTTATCTACTAGCTTAACCAAAATTGCATCCGATAGGCAGGAACGTGTACGTGCTGCTATGCTTACCCTACTTTCAGCTAGTCAGGCAGAACAGGAACCAGTGCGAGTTTATGAGGCCATAGAAAATTGGCGTACCATTATGCAACAACATACAGTCCCAAACACAACAGACATTCAAAATACCATTTCAACACAAACAACAATGGCAACAGTAAATGTCACTAATCCAGTATTACAACAATCAGGTCAACCTTCTATTGCTTCAAGTACGTTATTCCCAACACCAATTAGACAAGGGTATGTTGCTACCAATACTGGTGCCTTAAGCACTGTACAAAGTGCTACCTCACAGCAACCCATAAACTATATGAATTTACAACCCACTCCAAGTACTAGTTACTTTAATCAACCCACAAATATTGGTGGTTTACCTAACATGTTTCCTGGTTCAACATACCCACAATCATTCATGATGCCTCATTATCCAATCTCAACTATGTTACCTACACCACACTTACAAACAACAGTCAACTATCCTCAAGGTCAACAACATACACACACACACAATACCCACTTACCCATGTAGACCCACAGGTGTACTCTACAGCAGGCAATGTGTTGGCCCAAAGCAGCATGCAACAGACTGTTCCACACACTACTGTAGTTAGTAATAGTAATGTTGTTCAGCAAACAACTGCTTCAAGTTCTGTTAATACTATTTCTGAGGCCACACAAAACAACATACTCAGCAACACTCAGGTTACTTCCCTAGAAGATCTTGTAGACTTATGATACACATTTTTGGTAATCTTTACATTCAACAAACAAAGATGATGATTGTGACCCCAAAAAAAAAAGGGATTGCCAAAAATGTTTACAATCTGAGTCTTCAATTAAAAAAAAACAAACTGTGATTATATTTTGGGCCGGATGACATATATGTTTTAGCACATGGATAAGTTTATTGTTTTAAGAACACATTTGTAACCCACAAAATTGATGGCTAGATGAGGTCATCTATTCACAAAACCAAGTTTCAAAAGATTATGTCTATGTAAATGTCCAACATGAGACCAACATAATTGTTTGACAATTTTCAAACCTTGCAAGCAATGCCAAAATTTTTGCAAGTGTACTATTTGAAGTTAAGTATCTTAAAAATTTGTCAAGAAAAACAAAAAAAAAGGTTAACTTGGTAAACGTTTATACAAGATGATCAAGATTTTAATTTTTTATTGTTAAAAAAAAAAAACATCATTACTTTATGGAATAATAGGCATATTCGTAATAAAAAAATATGTTTTCAAATTAAAGATTCTGTTTCTTTTTTAAATTTATATAAAATATTGCATTTTTTAAATAGGCGATTAACATTATTAATTTTGTAAGTTTTATCAAACAAATAATCAGGATACTAACACAAAAATGTACAAACACATACATACAACATTCAGAAATCCATGTTGGTAACAGAAATGTAAGTTTGTGATTAACGCATTTTCACTTTAAGACAAGTAAGCTTTTAGCTCTTAGATTGTTTAAACTAATTAAACATTTTCATCTAAGTGATAATAATACATTTAAAAAAAAAAAACCCATAACAATGTTAACAAACATCAATATTATCATTAGCATCAAAACAATTGAAGTAATCAGTAAATAATTTTCGAATTTGTAAGCCAGATGTCACGGAATTATGAGACATAGGTTCACCTGTTGGATTAACAACATGGTTTATCTGAGATTCATCATCAACATAAGTTCCTCCATCATGTATCCGACAGAAATTGTGAAGCACTATGGTAGCCTTGATGACCGATTTGACAGAGTTTGGCTGCAACTGAATAGTTGTGTGGTAAATGCGCCATTTGTTAGCTAAAATACCAAATGCACACTCCACATAACGTCTTGCTTTAGTTAGCCGATTATTAAAGTACTGTTTCCTGTCATCAATTGATCTCCTTGGATATGGTCGCATAACATGTTTTGATAATGCAAATCCTGCATCTGCCACCATCACATATGGTGCCAACGGTCCAGATGTACCAGGTAGGGCAACTGGGGGTGGGATCAATAATGAATTTTCTTGCAGGCGTTGGGCTAATCTTGAAGAACGGAAAATACGGGCATCTGAGGCACTACCATAGGCCCCAATGTCAGCATAAATAAAACGGTATTCTGTGTCAACCAATGCCAAAATAACAACCGAAAAAAACTTATGAAAATTGAAATAACGTGAACCAGAGTTTGGTGGTTTTTTAACTCTGAAATGCTTGCCATCCAAAGCTCCTATGCAGTTAGGAAAGTCCACAGAGTCCTTGAAGCCCTTAGAGATTTTCAACCAATCTTCTCTGTTTGGCTGAGGCATCATTTGGTCTTTTAAATGTTGCCATATCATGTCGCATGTGTGACGTACTATAACGGCAATGGTTGATCTCCCCAACAAAAAATCAAAATGTAAAGCACTAAAAGATTGACCAGTCGCCAAGAATCTATGAACACAAGACAAACAATGATTTTCAGTTAGCAATATGTTTTTTTCTAGAAAACCAAACCAAAATAAACACAAACATTGTTTAAAAACTGAGATTAGATAAAGAAATATCAATTACACATTTCAATGTGAAACAGAACACATTTTCAAAAACATTAAATTAAACAATATACCTCAGAGTCACCATAAATCTCTCCTCAGGGGAAATGGAAAGCCGCATCCAAGTGTCCTGATGTTGCAAATGTGGTCGTAAAATATTTAGTAAGTAATCAAAACTCTCAACTGACAAACGGCAGTATGAAAAAAACTTATCTGGGAAATTCCTTAACTCAACAAATAAAGTATGGAAATGACCATGCATAGGCCGCATCATGATTAGTGGATGCACCCACAATCTGTTTCTTCTTACATTATCATATTGCAACATGTGCCGTCTAACGCCAAAACGACGAGATATAATCCAACATAAAAACACTAAGGCCTCCGTGGATAATGGCATTGCGAATAATTTGTCACAACACATAGGTCCTCCAAGGCAGAATACAAGCAGGAAACACTTTATAGGTAACTTATATTTATGCCCTAATCACATACACCTATGTGTCATTTAATTCCAACTGATCACCATTATCTCAATGTGTGAAACATGTTAAACACGCACAAAAAAACGGACTGCACACGGAACACACACTGACGTATCTCACGCACAGGAATACGCACATACGTACACACGTATGACACACGATATGCATACGGACACTACACGGAGGGGAAAAACGGACTGAAAATACGGAACACGGACACAAAATACGGACTACAGCACACGTACGTTTTTTACACGTGAGTGTGGCAGAAGCCTAAAGCAGGGTGTGACATTAGTGAAAAGGAACTACCAGTTGGATCTGCGTCAGGGTTCGTTCACACATTGCGATTAGTGATGTGCAAACTCTTAGATAACCGTGATTTGCGGGTCCCACAGGATTAAGGAGAATAAAAATATGGTACCGGGCCATATGCCGGTCCCCATATAAGTCTATGGAAATCAGAATCCGGTGATTAAAATGGTGGTAGAAGGGATAGTTCCAATCGCTTCATATTTACCGAGTCTCCAGCACCATCACAGGTGAGTGATATTAGTGAAGTGTTTGAAAACGACAGCAACTCAGCCATAAAGTTACAGAGCGGGGTCACCAAGTGCCGAGGTGTAGGGGACATAAAAGTCATCAACGCTCCGCTGACTCCATAAATGGAGAGTCAAAACCTCCTCTGGTATTAATATCAGTATAAAATCTGTGCATCAGGAGCTGCTTCATGGCATGGGTTTCCAGGACCAAGCAGCTGCATGCAAGCCTTACACCACCAAGCACAATCCCAAGTGGTGAATGCAGTGGTGAAAACCAGCTGACACTGGAAACACTGGAAACATGTTCTGCGGAGTGAAGGATCACAGTTCTCTATCTCACGGACGAGTCTGGTTATGGGGAACGTAACCTGCCTGACTTCATTGTGTCAGCGGTACAGCTTGGTGGAGGAGAGATAAGACTCTGGGGTGGTTTTTCAGGGCTTGGCCGTGCCATTTTAGTTCCAGTGAAGGGAAATCTTAATTCTTCAGCATAGAGACATTATAGACAAATGTATATTTCCAGCTTTGTGGTAACAGTGGAGAAGGCCCTTTTCTTTCCCAGCATGACTCTGCCCTGAGCACAAAGCAAGGTCCATGGTTGGGCAAGTTTGACTGTCTTCCACAGAGTCTGGACCACAACACCATCCAACACCTTAGGGATGAACTAGAATGAAGATTGTGAGCCAGGACAACCCTCCCACATCACTGTCTGACCTCACAAATGCCCTTCTGGAGAATTGGCAAAATATTTCCATAGACGCCTCCAAAATCTTGTAGAAAGGGCCAACTCCATATTAATGCCTATGGATTTACAATGGGATGTCATCACATTAAATATACCCCTATACGTCTGTCCATATAGTATATATGTATAATATCACTCATTTGTTATAATTTACTGTATCAGATTGACATAAATGTATAATCCCCCATAGACTTTATTACATAGGATTATATTGAATATCATTGGTGCAGGGCTTGTCCTAAGCACATTCTAGAATGTTATGACATCACAGAATCATCACCATGGTGACCTCTGGCTGGATATTATGACATCATCGAGCTTATATACGCAGCCGCTCACCCAGGACTCCTTTGAGGGTTATAGTAGGAGCGGACAGTGAGTACGTGCGTCTTCCACTCTTGCTATTTACCATTTCCTATGTATATACATTTCTGATTTCTTATCACAACATTCCTCTACTTCCCACTTCTCATATCACAGACATTTATTAATGAGAAAACCTTTTATTTGCTAATTGTCTGGTTCTGTTACATTTACTATTGATAAAATTGGTAATTAACAGACTAATTATAAGGGAATCTCTCTCTGTCCAATTCAGGTTTTACTGTTATTTGGAGCAAAAATCAGCGATCAATATATGTAAGTGATGTAACTCTGAATATTGATTGCAATGCTGTCTATACATGTATAGAAAAATGACTGTTGCCTGATGTCTATTCTTTATGAACGGGCAAATGACTAGGCCAATCCACACCAAATTTGGCAAGTAGGAAAATCAGGCACTTCGGAAGTTTCTAGATCACGTTTCAGCCCTCCAGGACCTCCAGTCTTAAAGGAAACCTGTCAGGTGCAATATGTAGTCAGAATCACAAGCAGTTCCAGGTGTATATTGCTAATCCCTGTCTAAAAGTCCCTGTATACACTAACATAGATAAAGAGATCTTTATAAAAAGGATTTCTAAAGATCTTTTATCGTATGCTAATGAGCGCAGGCAGTAGTCCCCTGGGCATTGCCTCCCTTGCTAGTCAGCTTCATTTGCATGTTAGCACACCCACAGGGACGCACTAACATACTAATGAATGTGCAGCGTTAAAGGATCTCACTCTCCTCTCCGCTGCCATCGCCGCCCGACGCTGGATTTTGGCTCAGTGCACATGACCCCGGACTTTCGGTCTTGTACACTATGAAGCTGGGTGTACGCGTCCTGGCTTCAAACTGAAGTAGTGTGCATGACCGGAAGTCCGGGATCATATGCACTGAGCCAAAATCCAGATTCGGGAGGTGATGGTAAAGGAGAGGTGAGTGAGATCATTCTCTGATGTACTAACATGCTAATGGGGGCGACTGGCAAGGGAAGCAACACCCAGGGGACTAGTCCCGCGCTCATTAGCATACCATATAAGATCTTTAGAAATCCTTTTTCTAAAGATCCCTTTATATATGCTAGTGTATACAAGGACGGTTAGGCAGGGATTAGCAATATGTACTCAGAACTGCTCTTGGATCTGGGTGCATATTGGACCTGACAGGTTCCCTTTAAAGAAAACCTGTCAGGTGCAATATGCACCCAGAACCGCGAGCAGTTCTGGGTCCATATTGCTAATCCCTGCCTAACCGACCCTGTATACACTAGCATATATAAAGGGATCTTTAGAAAAAGGATTTCTAAAGATCCTATATGATATGCTAATGAGTTGTCAGCAAATATCGCCCTGAGTTGTCAGCAGATGATGCCCTCAGTTGTTGGCAGATGATGCCCTGAGTTGTCAGCAAATGTCGCCTTCAGTTGTCAGATGCTGCCCTCAGTTGTCAGCAGATGCTGCCCTGAGTTGTCAACAGATGCCGCCTTGAGTTGTCAGCAGATGCCGCCCTCAGTTGTCAGCAGATGTCGCCTTCAGTTGTCAGCAGATGCCGCCCTCAGTTGTCAGCAGATGCTGCCCACAGTTGTCAGCAGATGCTGCCCTGAGTTGTCAACAGATGCCGCCTTGAATTGTCAGCAGATACCGCCCTCAGTTGTCAGCAGATGGCGCCTTCAGTTGTCAGCAGATGCCTCCCTAAGTTGTCAGCAGATGCCGCCCTCAGTTGTCAGCAGATGCCGCCCTCAGTTGTCAGCAGATGCCGCCCTCAGTTGTCAGCAGATGCTGCCTTCAGTTGTCAGCAGATGCTGCCATGAGTTGTCAACAGATGCCGCCGTGAGTTGTCAGCAGATGCCGCCCTAAGTTGTCAGCAGATACCAGGGTCACTTACCAAGCGTGGTTTATGACCTACAGTACAGAGCAAATGTTTGGACACACCTCCTCATTCAAAGATTTTTCTTTATTTTCATGACTCTAATAATTGTAGATTCACATTGAAGGCATCAAAACTATTGATTAAAACATGTGGAATGAAATACTTAAAAAAGTGTGAAACAACTGACAATATGTCTTATATTCTAGGTTCTTCAAAGTAGCCACCTTTTGCTTTGATTACTGCTTTGCACACTCTTGGCATTCTCTTGATGAGCTTCAAGAGGTAGTCACCGGAAATGGTTTTCAAACAGTCTTGAAGGAGTTCCCAGAGATGCTTAGCACTTGTTGGCCCTTTTGCCTTCACTCTGCGGTCCAGCTCACTCCAAACCATCTCTATTGGGTTCAGATCTGGTGACTGGTGAAGACCAGGACATCTGGCGTAGCACCCCATCACTCTCCTTCTTAGTCAAATAGCCCTTACACAGGCTGGAGGTGTGTTTGGGGTCATTGTCCTGTTGAAAAATAAATTATGGTCCAAATAAACGCAAACCGGATGGAATAGCACGCCGCTGCAAGATGCTGTGGTAGGCATGCTGGTTCTGTATGCCTTCAATTTTGAATAAATCCCCAACAGTGTCACCAGCAAAGCACCCCCACACCATCACACCTCCTCCTCCATGCTTCACTGTGGGAACCAGCCATGTAGAGTCCATCCGTTCACCTTTTCTACAAAGACACGGTGGTTGGATCCAAAGATCTCAAATTTGGACTCATCAGACCAAAGCACAGATTTCCACTGGTCTAATGTCCATTCCTTGTGTTCTTTAGCCCAAACAAGTCTCTTCTGCTTGTTGCCTGTCCTTAGCAGTGGTTTCCTAGCAGCTATTTTACCATGAAGGCTTGCTGCACAAAGTCACCTCTTAACAGTTGCTCTAGAGATGAGAAGGTGTGTCCAAACTTTTGGTCTGTACTGTATATGAATGGCACATGGGGCATGGACTGACACTCTGCTCAGACAATGTATCTTGTGTAATGTCCAGTGTAATGAAGTGTATGTGTGTGATGTACAATGTAAGAAGATGAAATGTCTCATGGACGTCTCTGTCTTCCTCTTCCAGCCTGCAGTCAGCCGCATGCTATGTAAGTCTTACCATTCTCACACCATTTATATATTCATTCCCAGTCCACAAATACATAGAAAGATGGAGAAAGACTCTAGAACACAATTCATCCCGATTTGTTACGGTGTAGAGTCGGCCTCATTCACATGGTCCTGTCTGTACCGGGTGCTGTCAGTATTTGTCACTGGCCTTTCTATTCTATGGGGCCAGTAAGATGTCAGCTCTGGGGCGGCTTGTGGATTAAACTCACCTATTAACTGACTACTAGGAAAATCATGGGAAACTTCCAGCAGCTTCTTTCCACATAACAGAAACAGACACATTGACCAAAAAGAGATGAAAATCGTATTCAGCGCACTAATGACAATGATGAGAAAAATGTCCTGTGAATATTGCCTAAATCTGTCATCCAATGAACTGAGTGACAGTTATTAAACACTTCTATAAATCTAATTGTAGACTGTTTGCTTTTCAGCTGCAGGCGGTCAGCACAGGTAAAAGCCTTTATTCTCATTATGTAACCTGCCATCTCCAGCACTCCCCTAGTTATACAGTGTCGGTGCGCATACGTGTACTCCGCTCCAGCCTATGGCGGTATTTCAGAGCTCCAGCAATCAGTAGATCACTCCCTATACTGTGGATAGGGGATCTCTCTTAATAGCTGAAATCAATTACTAGTATTACAGAAAGTCCTAGTGGAGCCCTCGCCTAACACATATGTTGGTATATTTTCCCTGCACTATAGGGCGGACACGCCTGGAAAATATGGAGATAACATTCAGAAGCAGTGCAATGATTTTAAAGCAAGGCTCACACTAATGTAAGTAAAGACATGTAATATCTAATCTGAGCGAACCTCCTAATGTCACAATGGCGCAGAGGTCTCCTAATCTCTGATGATGGATTCATATTTCAGGCAGAATAAAGCATTAGAGAGAAAAATGCAGCTGAATTGTACTGACATCGAAGAGGAGGTCTTCATCCTGTAAGTAACGACATGTAACATCTAATATGAGCGAACCTCCTAATAACACAATGCTATAGAGGTCTCCTAATCTCTGATGATGGATTCATATTATTCAGGAAGAGAAGAATATTAGAAAGAAAATGTCAGAAGAATGTGATGGACTGTAAAGAGAAGGTTACACAAATGTAAGTCAAGACATGTAATATCTAATATGGGCAACCTCCTAATGACACAATGCTATAGAGCAGGGCCAGGAACCTAGGGCTCGTGAGCCAGATGTGGCTCTTTTGATGGCTGCATCTGGCTCTCAGACAAATCTTTACTAAAACCTTTACTAAAAATATACTGTATTATCCGTGTTGTAAGACGCACTTTTTTGGGGGGGAAGGGGTGGAATCGGGGATACGTCTTGCAAACCACATATGGTTTACCGGGGCGGCACTGGTGGCTGCGGGCTTGTAGGGTGTCTCGGTGGTGAGCCTGCACTAGCCGGCGGACTGCTTTGAATCTCCCACAGTTAACGAGATTGACTTCAAGAAAATGGCCGCGGAGGTGGTATGTGCGCAGATAGGACTCCACGGCCATTTTCTGGAAGTCCATAGCGTCGAACTGCGCACGCACCATGGCCATTTTCTTGATGTCGATCTTGTCAACTGCGGGAGATTCAAAGCAGCCCGCCGGCAGATCAATGGCGCCCACCGCCATAACACCCCACGAGCCCGCAGCAGTATCGCTGAGCCTCCGCACACTGACCCTCTTGAGCCGCAACACCACCTCCTCCGTGCCCACAGCATCACCTACCCTGCCTCCTGGGATCTTATGAGCCGCTCCACCACCGCCGCTCCCCCCTAGTGAGTATGGCTCTAACGGAATTACATTTTAAAATGTGTGTCATTCATGGCTCTCTCTGCCAAAAATGTTCCCGACCCCATAGAGGTTTCCTAATCTCTGATGACTGATTCATATTTCAGGCACAATAAAGCAATTGAAAGAAAACTTCAGAAGGATTGTACTGACATTGAAGAGAAGATCTTATTTATGTAAGTAATGTCATTATCTACTATGAGCAAAGCTTATATGAGATGTCAGCACAAGACACCCTATACCTTATACCACAACAATGTAAGGCCCATTTCACACGTCAGTAAAAAACACTGACGTTCTTCACTGACGTTTCAAAACACGCACATGTCCCTCTGTGTTCCGTGATTCACGGCACACGTGGGTTGTCCATGTGCAATCCGTGATCCGTGATTGCATATGGACATTACTCACCTGCCTTCACTGCTGCTGTCCATGGTGCTGATCTCCTCGGCTCTGCAGCGTCCACCCACCGCTCTCAGCATCTACTTCCTGGTCGGGTTTTCCTGCTCTCATGAATATTCATGAGCCAGGCAGGAGGTGCCAAGAACAGAGGCTGCAGAGCGAATCGCAGGCAAGGTAAGTTCATAATATTTAATAAGTCCGTGATTTTATGGTACGTGTATCACTGATCACAGAGGGATCACACCATAGTGTGGTCCGTGCGTCATCAGTGATGCCAGACAAAAACTGACATGTCTCCGTGCAGAATCACGGCCAAGGGTGCACGCTGCACGGAGACAAGTTCAGTGAAAAATCACTGATGTGTGAGCAGACCCATTGATTAGAATGGGTCTGCGTATGTCAGTGATTCTAGTACGTATAAAAAAAGCACAAACGTACCAGAATCACTGACGTGTGAAAGAGGCCTTACATAGACTTAGTAAATACATATGGATATAACAGGAGAATACTGTCAAGAGCATCGGAGCAAACCCTAATCAGGATATTCACAAAAACAACCAACAAAAGGTCAAATAGAATCAATTTTATTGAAGTCATTAATAAAAATTAATAAAAACCAGGATAGGAAAATTAATCCCACAGACATATACCGTATTTTTCGGACTATAAGACACACTTTTTACCCCAAATGTTGAGAGAAAGTGGGGTGTGCATTTTATAGTCCGAATATATGATACAGGGATGGGGGTGCGGCGGTTGAGCGGGTCATCAGAGGCAGTAACAGGCTGTAGCAGCGCCTACCGTGACCACATGGACCTGCTCCTTAGCCTCTTTTCATATGCACTGCATCCTCCCGCCCATCATCTCTCAGCACGGAAGCCGGCGCTGACAGGTGGGTGGGATGATAGGCCGGGGGTGCACGCATACTAAACAGCCGGTCCGCGTAATCACCCCTGGTAACTACAGCCTGGAATGATCATGTGTGGCTATATTCACTGCCCCCCGCGCATCATCATCAGCGAGGGGGGCAGTGAATACATACGGTATACTCACTGGTCACCTTTCCCTGCAGCATCGCGATGTCCTCCTGTCTGCCGACCCGCTGATGTGTGTGGAGAGCGATGTGCACGGCTACACACAGGTCAGCGGCACTGCTGCTTGCACAGACAGGAAGACCAGCGCTGTTGCGTGGAGCGAGGAAAGGTGAGTAGAAGGCTATGTGCGCACATTGTCTTTTTTTGTGACCACAAAGATGCAGCGTTTTTGGCCGCAAAAAATGCACAAAAACACCCCCCCTCGGTAAAAACGAATGCCTTTTTGGCTGCGCTTTGCTGCGTTTTTGGTCACTGTTTTGCAGCGTTTTTGATCACTGCATTTTGCTGCGTTTTTGGTCGCTGCATTTTTGGTCACTGTGTTTTGTGGCGTTTTTGGTCACTTCGTTTTGCTGCGTTTTTAATCACTGCATTTTTGTTGCGTTTTTGATCACTGCGATTTGCTGCGTTTTTGATCACTGCGTTTTGCTGCGTTTTTGATCACTGTGTTTTGCTGCATTTTTGATCACTGTGTTTTGCTGCTTTCAACACAGAAAAACGCAGAAAACAATTGACATGTTGCTTTTTATTTTCACCTCAAAAACTCAGCTACAATAAAGCACTGTGCAGACAGCAAAAATGAAAACTCATAGACTTTGCTGGGGAAGCAAAGTTATACAGTTTTCTTACCAAAAACGCTGTGAAAAACACACTGTGCGCACATAGCCTTAACGTTTATTTTTTTGTGTGCCACAGGATGCGGGCCATATACCTGGATGGGGGTATATAGCAGGATGGGCGGCACATATCAGGATGGGGGCATAAACCTGGATGGGGGCATATACAGTACCTGGATGTGGGCACATACCAGGATGGTGGACATATCTACAAGGATGGGGATCATATACAAGGCAGGAGGATCATTACCAGGATGGGGTACCTTAGTAGAGAATTTGGGGAGAATACCCCCATAACAGTGTCAGCAGCAGATCCTCGCCCCATAACAGTGTGTCATGACCACATTTTTTATTAAAATTTTATTTTCCTATTTTCCTCTTCTAAAACCAGGGTGCGTCTTATAGTCCGGTGCATCTTATAGTCTGAAAAATGCGGAAGTAAAAATAAGGGCGGTGTGTGATATGTACAAAAAAATAAATATGTATAAATACAATGTATTGTTTACATAATATAGAATATAATGTCCAACACAAAGATCATATATATACCTAGTTAATATTCGCTAGTCGGTGGTGTATGTAATATAATGTAGTGTTGTGGCTATACAGAATATAATAGTGATAATAAATATAAAGTGCAAATATAGAATTATTAAAGTTTAATATGAAGTCCACAAATATGAATGAGAATAAATTAATAATTAAATATAAATTAATAATTAAATATATATGTTCCATCCATACCCTGGTTTTTATTCATTTTTATTACTTACCGTAAATAAAATTGATTGTATTTGACCTCTTGTCGATTGTTTTTGTGAATATCCTGATATGAGCAAAGCTTCTATGTAATGACATAAACATATAGAGGTTTCCTCTCGGATTCCTTTTATTTAGGCAGATGACTAAAACCCGTCCTCTGCACGCACACAGTGTCCGTCTACACTGCTAGTGGCCATTTACTGGGTACCCGTCATGTATCAGATCTCACTATTGTAATATGGCTTTTTTGTAGACAGAAAGGGCATGTACTTTTGGTAGGGACGTGTAGGCAGAGCTCATCTGAACATTTTTTATGTACTTTTTGTAGGGACATGTAGGCAGAGCTCATCTGACCATTTTGTATGTACTTTTTGTAGGGACATGTAGGCAGAGCTCATCTGAACATTTTTTATGTACTTTTTGTAGGGACATGTAGGCAGAGCTCATCTGACCATTTTGTATGTACTTTTTGTAGGGACATGTAGGCAGAGCTCATCTGAACATTTTGTATGTACTTTTTGTAGGGACATGTAGGCAGAGCTCATCTGACCATTTTGTATGTACTTTTTGTAGGGACGTGTAGGCAGAGCTCATCTGACCATTTTGTATGTACTTTTTGTAGGGACGTGTAGACAGAGCTCATCTGAACATTTTGTATGTACTTTTTGTAGGGACATGTAGGCAGAGCTCATCTGACCATTTTGTATGTACTTTTTGTAGGGACGTGTAGGCAGAGCTCATCTGACCATTTTGTATGTACTTTTTGTAGGGACATGTAGGCAGAGCTCATCTGAACATTTTGTATGTACTTTTTGTAGGGACATGTAGGCAGAGCTCATCTGACCATTTTGTATGTACTTTTTGTAGGGACGTGTAGACAGAGCTCATCTGAACATTTTGTATGTACTTTTTGTAGGGACATGTAGACAGAGCTCATCTGACCATTTTTTATGTACTTTTTGTAGGGACATGTAGGCAGAGCGCATCTGACCATTTTGTATGTACTTTTTGTAGGGACGTGTAGGCAGAGCTCATCTGAACATTTTTTATGTACTTTTTGTAGGGACATGTAGGCAGAGCTCATCTGACCATTTTTTATGTACTTTTTGTAGGGACATGTAGGCAGAGCTCATCTGACCATTTTTTATGTACTTTTTGTAGGGACGTGTAGGCAGAGCTCATCTGAACATTCTGTATGTACTTTTTGTAGGGACATGTAGGCAGAGCTCATCTGACCATTTTTTATGTACTTTTTGTAGGGACATGTAGACAGAGCTCATCTGACCATTTTTTATGTACTTTTTGTAGGGACATGTAGGCAGAGCTCATCTGACCATTTTGTATGTACTTTTTGTAGGGACATGTAGGCAGAGCTCATCTGACCATTTTTTATGTACTTTTTGTAGGGACATGTAGGCAGAGCTCATCTGACCATTTTGTATGTACTTTTTGTAGGGACATGTAGGCAGAGCTCATCTGACCATTTTTTATGTACTTTTTGTAGGGACATGTAGGCAGAGCTCATCTGACCATTTTTTATGTACTTTTTGTAGGGACGTGTAGGCAGAGCTCATCTGAACATTCTGTATGTACTTTTTGTAGGGACATGTAGGCAGAGCTCATCTGACCATTTTTTATGTACTTTTTGTAGGGACATATAGACAGAGCTCATCTGACCATTTTTTATGTACTTTTTGTAGGGACATGTAGGCAGAGCTCATCTGACCATTTTGTATGTACTTTTTGTAGGGACATGTAGGCAGAGCTCATCTGACCATTTTTTATGTACTTTTTGTAGGGACATGTAGGCAGAGCTCATCTGACCATTTTGTATGTACTTTTTGTAGGGACATGTAGGCAGAGCTCATCTGACCATTTGTTATGTACTTTTTGTAGGGACATGTAGGCAGAGCTCATCTGACCATTTTGTATGTACTTTTTGTAGGGACATGTAGGCAGAGCTCATCTGAACATTTTTTATGTACTTTTTGTAGGGACATGTAGGCAGAGCTCATCTGACCATTTTGTATGTACTTTTTGTAGGGACATGTAGGCAGAGCTCATCTGACCATTTGTTATGTACTTTTTGTAGGGACATGTAGGCAGAGCTCATCTGAACATTTTTTATGTACTTTTTGTAGGGACATGTAGGCAGAGCTCATCTGACCATTTTGTATGTACTTTTTGTAGGGACATGTAGGCAGAGCTCATCTGAACATTTTTTATGTACTTTTTGTAGGGACATGTAGGCAGAGCTCATCTGACCATTTTGTATGTACTTTTTGTAGGGACGTGTAGGCAGAGCTCATCTGAACATTTTTTATGTACTTTTTGTAGGGACATGTAGGCAGAGCTCATCTGACCATTTTGTATGTACTTTTTGTAGGGACATGTAGGCAGAGCTCATCTGAACATTTTTTATGTACTTTTTGTAGGGACATGTAGGCAGAGCTCATCTGAACATTTTGTATGTACTTTTTGTAGGGACATGTAGGCAGAGCTCATCTGACCATTTTGTATGTACTTTTTGTAGGGACGTGTAGGCAGAGCTCATCTGACCATTTTGTATGTACTTTTTGTAGGGACGTGTAGACAGAGCTCATCTGAACATTTTGTATGTACTTTTTGTAGGGACATGTAGACAGAGCTCATCTGACCATTTTTTATGTACTTTTTGTAGGGACATGTAGGCAGAGCTCATCTGACCATTTTGTATGTACTTTTTGTAGGGACGTGTAGGCAGAGCTCATCTGAACATTTTTTATGTACTTTTTGTAGGGACATGTAGGCAGAGCTCATCTGACCATTTTTTATGTACTTTTTGTAGGGACATGTAGGCAGAGCTCATCTGACCATTTTTTATGTACTTTTTGTAGGGACGTGTAGGCAGAGCTCATCTGAACATTCTGTATGTACTTTTTGTAGGGACATGTAGGCAGAGCTCATCTGACCATTTTTTATGTACTTTTTGTAGGGACATGTAGACAGAGCTCATCTGACCATTTTGTATGTACTTTTTGTAGGGACATGTAGGCAGAGCTCATCTGACCATTTTGTATGTACTTTTTGTAGGGACATGTAGGCAGAGCTCATCTGACCATTTGTTATGTACTTTTTGTAGGGACATGTAGGCAGAGCTCATCTGACCATTTTGTATGTACTTTTTGTAGGGACATGTAGGCAGAGCTCATCTGACCATTTTGTATGTACTTTTTGTAGGGACATGTAGGCAGAGCTCATCTGACCATTTGTTATGTACTTTTTGTAGGGACATGTAGGCAGAGCTCATCTGAACATTTTTTATGTACTTTTTGTAGGGACGTGTAGGCAGAGCTCATCTGACCATTTTGTATGTACTTTTTGTAGGGACGTGTAGACAGAGCTCATCTGAACATTTTGTATGTACTTTTTGTAGGGACATGTAGACAGAGCTCATCTGACCATTTTTTATGTACTTTTTGTAGGGACATGTAGGCAGAGCTCATCTGACCATTTTGTATGTACTTTTTGTAGGGACGTGTAGGCAGAGCTCATCTGAACATTTTTTATGTACTTTTTGTAGGGACATGTAGGCAGAGCTCATCTGACCATTTTTTATGTACTTTTTGTAGGGACATGTAGGCAGAGCTCATCTGACCATTTTTTATGTACTTTTTGTAGGGACGTGTAGGCAGAGCTCATCTGAACATTCTGTATGTACTTTTTGTAGGGACATGTAGGCAGAGCTCATCTGACCATTTTTTATGTACTTTTTGTAGGGACATGTAGACAGAGCTCATCTGACCATTTTGTATGTACTTTTTGTAGGGACATGTAGGCAGAGCTCATCTGACCATTTTTTATGTACTTTTTGTAGGGACATGTAGGCAGAGCTCATCTGACCATTTTGTATGTACTTTTTGTAGGGACATGTAGGCAGAGCTCATCTGACCATTTGTTATGTACTTTTTGTAGGGACATGTAGGCAGAGCTCATCTGACCATTTTGTATGTACTTTTTGTAGGGACATGTAGGCAGAGCTCATCTGACCATTTGTTATGTACTTTTTGTAGGGACATGTAGGCAGAGCTCATCTGACCATTTTTTATGTACTTTTTGTAGGGACATGTAGGCAGAGCTCATCTGACCATTTTGTATGTACTTTTTGTAGGGACATGTAGGCAGAGCTCATCTGAACATTTTGTATGTACTTTTTGTAGGGACATGTAGGCAGAGCTCATCTGACCATTTGTTATGTACTTTTTGTAGGGACGTGTAGGCAGAGCTCATCTGACCATTTTGTATGTACTTTTTGTAGGGACGTGTAGGCAGAGCTCATCTGAACATTTTTTATGTACTTTTTGTAGGGACATGTAGGCAGAGCTCATCTGACCATTTTGTATGTACTTTTTGTAGGGACATGTAGGCAGAGCTCATCTGAACATTTTGTATGTACTTTTTGTAGGGACATGTAGGCAGAGCTCATCTGACCATTTTGTATGTACTTTTTGTAGGGACGTGTAGGCAGAGCTCATCTGACCATTTTGTATGTACTTTTTGTAGGGACGTGTAGACAGAGCTCATCTGAACATTTTGTATGTACTTTTTGTAGGGACATGTAGGCAGAGCTCATCTGACCATTTTGTATGTACTTTTTGTAGGGACGTGTAGGCAGAGCTCATCTGACCATTTTGTATGTACTTTTTGTAGGGACATGTAGGCAGAGCTCATCTGAACATTTTTTATGTACTTTTTGTAGGGACATGTAGGCAGAGCTCATCTGACCATTTTTTATGTACTTTTTGTAGGGACATGTAGGCAGAGCTCATCTGACCATTTTTTATGTACTTTTTGTAGGGACGTGTAGGCAGAGCTCATCTGAACATTCTGTATGTACTTTTTGTAGGGACATGTAGGCAGAGCTCATCTGACCATTTTTTATGTACTTTTTGTAGGGACATGTAGACAGAGCTCATCTGACCATTTTTTATGTACTTTTTGTAGGGACATGTAGGCAGAGCTCATCTGACCATTTTGTATGTACTTTTTGTAGGGACATGTAGGCAGAGCTCATCTGACCATTTTTTATGTACTTTTTGTAGGGACATGTAGGCAGAGCTCATCTGACCATTTTGTATGTACTTTTTGTAGGGACATGTAGGCAGAGCTCATCTGACCATTTTTTATGTACTTTTTGTAGGGACATGTAGGCAGAGCTCATCTGACCATTTTTTATGTACTTTTTGTAGGGACGTGTAGGCAGAGCTCATCTGAACATTCTGTATGTACTTTTTGTAGGGACATGTAGGCAGAGCTCATCTGACCATTTTTTATGTACTTTTTGTAGGGACATATAGACAGAGCTCATCTGACCATTTTTTATGTACTTTTTGTAGGGACATGTAGGCAGAGCTCATCTGACCATTTTGTATGTACTTTTTGTAGGGACATGTAGGCAGAGCTCATCTGACCATTTTGTATGTACTTTTTGTAGGGACATGTAGGCAGAGCTCATCTGACCATTTGTTATGTACTTTTTGTAGGGACATGTAGGCAGAGCTCATCTGACCATTTTGTATGTACTTTTTGTAGGGACATGTAGGCAGAGCTCATCTGAACATTTTTTATGTACTTTTTGTAGGGACATGTAGGCAGAGCTCATCTGACCATTTTGTATGTACTTTTTGTAGGGACATGTAGGCAGAGCTCATCTGACCATTTGTTATGTACTTTTTGTAGGGACATGTAGGCAGAGCTCATCTGAACATTTTTTATGTACTTTTTGTAGGGACATGTAGGCAGAGCTCATCTGACCATTTTGTATGTACTTTTTGTAGGGACATGTAGGCAGAGCTCATCTGAACATTTTTTATGTACTTTTTGTAGGGACATGTAGGCAGAGCTCATCTGACCATTTTGTATGTACTTTTTGTAGGGACATGTAGGCAGAGCTCATCTGACCATTTGTTATGTACTTTTTGTAGGGACGTGTAGGCAGAGCTCATCTGAACATTTTTTCTGTACTTTTTGTAGGGACATGTAGGCAGAGCTCATCTGACCATTTTGTATGTACTTTTTGTAGGGACGTGTAGGCAGAGCTCATCTGAACATTTTTTATGTACTTTTTGTAGGGACATGTAGGCAGAGCTCATCTGACCATTTTGTATGTACTTTTTGTAGGGACATGTAGGCAGAGCTCATCTGAACATTTTTTATGTACTTTTTGTAGGGACATGTAGGCAGAGCTCATCTGAACATTTTGTATGTACTTTTTGTAGGGACATGTAGGCAGAGCTCATCTGACCATTTTGTATGTACTTTTTGTAGGGACGTGTAGGCAGAGCTCATCTGACCATTTTGTATGTACTTTTTGTAGGGACGTGTAGACAGAGCTCATCTGAACATTTTGTATGTACTTTTTGTAGGGACATGTAGACAGTAGTGATGAGCGAGTACTAAAAAGCTCGGGTGCTCGAAGCTCGGGCCGAGCCTCCCAAGATACTCGTGTACTCGGCCCGAGCAACGAGCCCAATGTTATCCTATGGGAGACCCGAGTATTTTTGTGAAATGACCTCCCGGCAGCATGGAGAAACCCTAAAAATGTCACAAAAGTCTCAGAAGAGTGCTCAAATGACATGGCAACAGCATGGGGAAGACCCCTTGAAGCATTTATCACTCAAAAGTCACAGCTGTGAACAATTTTGTCCGCGTTTTACGCCATTTTTACGGACTCACCAGAAAACCTTCCAAAATGACCCCAAAATGATTTTTCATGGCGGAAATGTTAAGGGCACATACCCAATAGTGAGATAGATCTGGTGTATGTTACTTTTTGAGATCAATACATGAAAGATTTTACGTGAAAACATTGTGTGGCACTCCGATGTCCCTGAGAAGAGACGTACATGAAGGCCTCTTGAGTCTAATGTGCCCATTTTGAGGAAGTGAGTCTTTGTAGTATTTTCCTTTGCCAGGGCAGTCCTAAATTGTGAGGTTCACCAATGCCCCTGCATACAGACGTGCATGAGGGCCTCAAAACATTAAGTGTCCATTGTCAGGAAGTGGGTGTATTATAGTATAGCCCTTAGGCAGGGCAGCCAAAAATTGGGAGGCTCCACATTGTCCCTGGGTAGAGACGTGCATGATGGCCTTTAAACCTGAAGTGCCCATTGTAAGGAAGTGGGTCTATTTCAGTATAGCCCTTTGCCAGGGCAGCCAAAAATTGGGAGGCTCCACATTGTCCCTGGGTAGAGACGTGCATGAGGGCCTCAAAACATTAAGTGTCCATTGTCAGGAAGTGGGTGTATTATAGTATAGCCCTTAGGCAGGGCAGCCAAAAATTGGGAGGCTCCACATTGTCCCTGGGTAGAGACGTGCATGATGGCCTTTAAACCTGAAGTGCCCATTGTAAGGAAGTGGGTCTATTTCAGTATAGCCCTTTGCCAGGGCAGCCAAAAATTGGGAGGCTCCACATTGTCCCTGGGTAGAGACGTGCATGAGGGCCTCAAAACATTAAGTGTCCATTGTCAGGAAGTGGGTGTATTATAGTATAGCCCTTAGGCAGGGCAGCCAAAAATTGGGAGGCTCCACATTGTCCCTGGGTAGAGACGTGCATGAGGGCCTCAAAACATTGTTCCCATTGCAAAGGAGCGGGTCTCCTGTCGTTGTAATGTCCATTCTGCAAAGAATGGGCGAAAAAATTTACCACTGGGGGTATACCTGAAACAAAGACCTAACTATTGTAACGGTCATCATGATGGCGCATGAGGAGAAGGAGGAGCAGTCCAGCGATTATCCAAAGTCGAGAAGTGTACCCATGGGTGAGTGGAGGTACATGGCAAACTTTAAATTCCGCTCTCATTTGCTGGTGGTGTGGTGAAGTCTGGCCCAATCCAACCCTTGTTCATCTTTATCAGAGTCAGCCTGTCAGCATTTTCAGTTGACAGGCGGGTGCGTTTATCTGTAATGATTCCACCTGCGGCACTAAAAACACGCTCTGACAAAACGCTAGCAGCAGGGCAGGCCAGGACTTCCAAGGCGTAGAGAGCCAATTCATGCCACGTGTCCAGCTTGGATACCCAATAATTGTAAGGCACAGAGGAATGTCGGAGTACAGTTGTTCGATCTGCAAGGTACTCCTTCAGCATCTGGGCAAACTTAGGATTTCTTGTGGCACTACCCCGCACCTCAGGGGCTGTGGTACGTGAGGGGCTGAGAAAACTGTCCCACATCTTAAAGACTGTTCCCCTACCTCTGGCGGATTGGACTTGTGCCTCTCTCGGCTGTACGCCTCGGTTGTCCACTGATTCCTGACCTATGCCGCTAGCGTTTTGTGAGGGGAATGCTTTGCCTACTTCCGTGAGTATGGCCTTCCGAAACTGCTGCATTTTGGTTGACCTCTCATCCACGGGAATAAGAGACAAAAAGTTCTCCTTGTAGCGTGGGTCTAACAGTGTTACCAACCAGTAATGATTGTCGGCCAAGATGTTCTTAACGCGAGGGTCACGAGACAGGCAGCTTACCATAAAGTCAGCCATGTGCGCCAGACTCTTAACAGCCAGGACTTCAGTAGCCTGACCAACAAGATGACTGAACATGCTGTCCTCCTCCTCCTCCTCCTCCTCCTCCTCCTCATCTACCCTGTCCTCTGGCCAGCCACGCTGAATCGAGGATATGACTGGTGTGCATGTCATATCCTCAATTTGGCCGGAGAGTTGCTCCATGTCTTCATCCTCCTCCTCGTCATAGTCCTCCACTGCACGTTGTGATGAGACGAGGCTGGGCTGTGTGTTATCACCCACACCCACTACTGTTTCTTGCTGCAACTCATCGCGCTCCGCCTGCAATGCATCATGTTTGTTTTTCAAAAGGGACCGTTTTAGAAGGCAGAGTAGCGGTATGGTGACGCTAATAATGGCGTCATCACCACTCACCATCTTGGTGGAGTCCTCAAAGTTTTGGAGGATGGTACATAGGTCTGACATCCATCTCCACTCCTCAGGTGTTATGTGTGGAGTTTGACCCATTTCCCGACGGCTTAGGTGATGCAGGTACTCAACAACTGCCCTCTTCTGCTCACATATCCTGACCAACATGTGCAGAGTTGAATTCCAACGCGTGGGGACATCACACACCAGTCTGTGAGCCGGAAGATGCAAACGGCGCTGAAAGCCGGCAAGGCCGGCTGAAGCAGTAGGTGACTTTCGAAAATGTGCAGACAGGCGGCGAACTTTTACCAGCAGATCAGACAGCTCTGGGTATGACTTTATAAACCGCTGAACCACGAGGTTGAGCACATGGGCCACGCATGGAACATGTGTCAGCTGGCCTCGCCTCAAAGCCGCCACCAGGTTCCGGCCATTGTCACAAACGACCTTTCCTGGCTTTAGGTTCAGAGGTGTGAGCCAGTGATCTGCCTGCTGTTTCAGAGCTGTCCACAGCTCTTCTGCATTGTGGGGTTTGTCACCTATGCAGATTAGCTTCAGCACAGCCTGTTGCCGCTTCGCCGAGGCAGTGCTGCAGTGCTTCCAGCTTGTGACTGGTGTGGAGGGCACAGTGGATGAGGATGCGCAGGAGGAGGAGGAGGCTGAAGAGCATGACATTCCGGAGCTGTAGAGTGTGGGTGAAACACTGACTGAGGTAGGGCCTGCAAACCTTGGTGTGGGAAGGACGTGTTCCGTCCCTCGCTCAGACTGGGTCCCAGCTTCCACAATATTAACCCAGTGTGCCGTCAACGAGATGTAGCGGCCTTGCCCACAAGCACTTGTCCACGTGTCTGTGGTTAGGTGGACTTTGGGTGAAACAGCGTTGTTCAGGGCACGTGTGATGTTTTGTGACACGTGGTTATGCAACGCGGGGACGGCACACCGGGAGAAATAGTGGCGGCTGGGGACCGAGTAACGTGGGACAGCTGCCGCCATCAGGTCACGGAATGCTTCTGTCTCCACCAGCCTAAAAGGCAACATTTCCAGCGCAAGCAGTCGCGAAATGTTAGCATTTAGAACTGTGGCATGTGGGGTGTTGGCAGTGTATTTGCGCCTGCGTTCAAAGGTTTGCTGAATGGATAACTGAACGCTGCGCTGGGACAAGGACGTGCTTGATGATGGTGTTCTTTCTGCGTAGGCAACTGCAGGTGCAGGAGTGGAGGAGGCTTGTTCGCAGGCAGCATGGACAGAGGATTGGCTCGCATGCACAACCAGCGAAGACGTAGCAGTGACATCAGCAAGCACTGCTCCTCGACTCTGTTGTACTTCCCACAAAGTCGGGTGCTTGGCTGACATGTGCCTGATCATGCTGGTGGTGGTCAGGCTGCTAGTTTTGGTACCCCTGCTGATGCTGGCACGGCAGGTGTTGCAAATGGCCTTTTTTGAATCATCTGGATCCAACTTAAAAAACTGCCAGACTCGTGAAGACCTAACATTTGTACAGGCACCTTGTGTCGTCGTGTTGTTACGGGGAACGGTTGCCTGACTTCTGCCTGGGACCACCACCCTGCTTCTTACTGCCTGTTGTGATGCTACGCCTCCCTCCCCCTGTGCACTGCTGTCCTCGCTCTGCATATCCTCCTGCCAGGTTGGGTCAGTTACTGGATCATCCACCACGTCGTCTTCCTCTTCCGCACCCTGCTCCTCCTCCTGACTTGCTGACAATTGTGTCTCATCATCGTCCACCACTTGTTGAGACACGTTGCCAACTTCGTGAGAACGTGGCTGCTCAAATATTTGGCTATCTGTACAGACGATCTCCTCATGACCCACTTCAATATGAGCTGGCGAGAGGCCAGAATGTGTGAATGGAAACGTGAACAGCTCTTCCGAGTGTCCAAGTGTGGGATCATTAATGTCCGAGGAGGACGTGTACTCAGCCTGGTGGTAGGAAGGAGGATCAGGTTCAGAAATGTGCGGTGCAGTATCACGGCTACTGACACTTGACCGTGTGGAAGACAGAGTGTTTGTGGTGGTGCCAATCTGACTGGAAGCATTATCCGCTATCCAACTAACAACCTGTTGACACTGGTCTTGGTTCAAGAGCGGTGTACTGCTGCGGTCCCCAAGAATTTGGGACAGGACGTGCGAGCGACTAGATGTGGCCCTTTGTTGTGGCGAAATTAGAGCTTGCCCACGACCTCGGCCTCTGCCTGCACCACCATCACGTCCACTTCCTTGTTCCTTGCCAATGCCCTTGCGCATTTTGCAATGCTGTGCACTGCTGACGTGTATATTCACTACTTGTGCGTTATATCAAAGTTTCTGGAAATTGCACACCAGTGCACCTGTACGCTGCCACCAACAGGCACACACGTGCGGTTTTAAAAACCAAGCACGGACGCAATAATAACCTAACACAGGTTTTAGGAGCAAAAATTAAGAACTCTGACACTATCAGCCACTGCTGACTGACGTGTATTATACACTACACTTGTGCGTTATATAATAGTTTGGTAAACGCACACCAGTGCACCTGTACGCTGCCACCAACAGGCACACACGTGCGGTTTTAAAAACCAAGCACGGACGCAATAATAACCTAACACAGGTTTTAGGAGCAAAAATTAAGAACTCTGACACTATCAGCCACTGCTGACTGACGTGTATTATACACTACACTTGTGCGTTATATAATAGTTTGGTAAACGCACACCAGTGCACCTGTACGCTGCCACCAACAGGCACACACGTGCGGTTTTAAAAACCAAGCACGGACGCAATAATAACCTAACACAGGTTTTAGGAGCAAAAATTAAGAACTCTGACACTATCAGCCACTGCTGACTGACGTGTATTATACACTACACTTGTGCGTTATATAATAGTTTGGTAAACGCACACCAGTGCACCTGTACGCTGCCACCAACAGGCACACACGTGCGGTTTTAAAAACCAAGCACGGACGCAATAATAACCTAACACAGGTTTTAGGAGCAAAAATTAAGAACTCTGACACTATCAGCCACTGCTGACTGACGTGTATTATACACTACACTTGTGCGTTATATAATAGTTTGGTAAACGCACACCAGTGCACCTGTACGCTGCCACCAACAGGCACACACGTGCGGTTTTAAAAACCAAGCACGGACGCAATAATAACCTAACACAGGTTTTAGGAGCAAAAATTAAGAACTCTGACACTATCAGCCACTGCTGACTGACGTGTATTATACACTACACTTGTGCGTTATATAATAGTTTGGTAAACGCACACCAGTGCACCTGTACGCTGCCACCAACAGGCACACACGTGCGGTTTTAAAAACCAAGCACGGACGCAATAATAACCTAACACAGGTTTTAGGAGCAAAAATTAAGAACTCTGACACTATCAGCCACTGCTGACTGACGTGTATTATACACTACACTTGTGCGTTATATAATAGTTTGGTAAACGCACACCAGTGCACCTGTACGCTGCCACCAACAGGCACACACGTGCGGTTTTAAAAACCAAGCACGGACGCAATAATAACCTAACACAGGTTTTAGGAGCAAAAATTAAGAACTCTGACACTATCAGCCACTGCTGACTGACGTGTATTATACACTACACTTGTGCGTTATATAATAGTTTGGTAAACGCACACCAGTGCACCTGTACGCTGCCACCAACAGGCACACACGTGCGGTTTTAAAAACCAAGCACGGACGCAATAATAACCTAACACAGGTTTTAGGAGCAAAAATTAAGAACTCTGACACTATCAGCCACTGCTGACTGACGTGTATTATACACTACACTTGTGCGTTATATAATAGTTTGGTAAACGCACACCAGTGCACCTGTACGCTGCCACCAACAGGCACACACGTGCGGTTTTAAAAACCAAGCACGGACGCAATAATAACCTACTAACAGGTTTTTTTGGGGAGCGACAATTACAGTACAGACAAGTCAGACACTATCTGGACTGTTTTACACTGTGTACACCAGCCCCAGATATGAAGGCTGGTATACGGTCACCACTACCCTGCCTGCCTGCCTGCCTGTATACTGCTACAATAGTCCTGACAAGGACTCTTTTGGTCACTAGCCTGTATTCAGACCTGGCTATACCCTGCCTGTATATAGCAACAATAGTCCTGAGAAGGACTCTGCTACTGTACTCCGACCTGGCTATACCCTGCCTGCCTGTATACAACTAGAATAGTCCTGAGAAGGACTTTTGGTCACACTGTTTGCAGCCCTGCAACTGAAAAAGCTATAAAGGGCCGCAAAGCTTTCCCTGAATCAGCGACACTCTCCCTACACTCACTGTCAGAATAGCTGTGAGCAGAGCACAGCGCGCCGGCCGATATAAAGGCTCGGTGACGCTGTGCAGGCCGGCCAATCACTGCAATTCCACAACTAACAGGGCTGTGGCATTGCAGTGGTCTGCCAGCCAATCCCTGCATGAGGGCTGGCTCTCAAAAGAGCGCCAACATGCAGAAATGAAGACCACGAGTAAAGCACGAGTATCGCGAGATTACTCGGTCCCCGCCGAGCAGCCCGAGTACAGTGATACTCGTGCGAGTACCGAGTAGTGACAAGCATGCTCGCTCATCACTAGCAGAGCTCATCTGACCATTTTTTATGTACTTTTAGCAGAGTGAAGGCAGATAGACGTAACGTACATGACTGAGGCAGTGATAGATCCAGGAAAGGGTTAAGGAGTAAGGGATGGGGGTTTTTACCTAAGGAATGTGGTGGTGGGCGAGCAGGAGGAGAGATGGGGGCAGGGGCCATATAAGAAATAGGTCCCATGTTAAGGTGTCATTCCTTTGTCCTGGACTTAAAGACTGAACAAGCAGTATGGATGCCTTGCTGAAGAGCGTTCAGGCCGCGGCTTTGACATGTAGGCCCGATTCAGTCCCAGCTAGACGAATTGCTGAAGAATGCCCGGGATACAGCATCTGTCCCTTCTGAACTTTCTGAACATCAAACTCTAAGAAGATCAAGACCTCCTGAGAGACTAACTTCTGAAATGGCCAATAGGACTCACAATAGGATCATAAGTCCTTCCGTTACCTCTAGGAAAAGAGCAAAGCGCAGCACGGCCTCTGATCCTTCTTACAAACCAGGAAGGAAACTACAGAACCAGAATAACAAGGGACAGAGAAAAGAGCCCGACCATCTAACCAGAGAGACACCAAGAAGTGCAAGGAGAAAGTCCGGCTCTACTGATGTGCCAGCCAGAGAAGCAGCCACACAAGCTACAACTGACGTGACCACAGCCCACCATGAATCCATAGAACTTCCTCAACAAACTTTGTATCATTCTAGAGGACATCATACGGCCTTACCCCAGGAAATAAACCAACACGGGGGGATGGGCTTAGGACACACAACATTTCCGGATCCGGGTTCTCATTACACGAGGAGTGGCAGGAATCCAAAAAGACAACTGCGCAAAAGTACTTTAACCAGACAAAGACTTCTTCGGCCGGCTCAGGATATGAGTCCGGCAAGAAATCTACAGCTACAAGACTCAGCAGAGATTCCAGACAATGACTATGACACAGATAACGACTCCCCACTAGAGGGCAGCAGCACGCAGCACTTCAATAATGGAGGGGCTGTAGAGACTATAACTAATACGTCACGGACGGCTGGTCAACCTAGGACGCAGCCAGGTATTGGTGAGAACACTTTTTCTTGTCCTATATCTAGTGTAACAACACCTGTAATGAATCCAGTGGGCGCAGTTTGGGGTACAGGTCCCGGCAATGTAGGATGGGATCTTAATTCAGTAGTACAGCAATTAGTGTCCGGGGTTAAGGAGGCTTTGAGTCAGTCTAGCTTACCCATAACCTCTTCTCCTATTGCTGCATGGTGCGGGAATGGTCGCCGGACATCGAAGGTGGTAAGTCAGTCGTGTGCTGATCCAGAGACACAGGAGGACGCAGTAATTTCACAAGGGGTTCCATTATCTGATGCAGCAAAAGGAGAATTATATGTATGTTTTGAGGGTCCTCTAGGAATTCATTTGAAACAGGAGGTTAGGGAGAAGATTTGGGCCGACGAATATGTGGAAATATTTTCATTATTGCCCTTAGAAAAATATAACTTGGATAGAGTAAGGTTTGATGAGAGGAAAAGAGAGGAACAAGAAAGACGGTATTGTCTCATCCCCCAAACATTTAGCAATTGGTTCCATGCCTTTGCCATATTAGCAAGTGTAATAGGCCAAAAAACTCCTGAACATTGCTCTGCCTTATTTTGTTACATGAATTCTATCGGGGAGGCGCACCGTGTGTATGGAGGTTTAGCATGGCTGCGCTATGATGAGCAGTTTCGCCAACGAAAGGCTGGTCGCCAAGGGATTCGTTGGGATCACAAAGATATTGGTTTATGGATGCGTCTCATGACAGCGCCACGTGGGGTTAATCAGCCCTTTCAGGGCTATGTCGGCAGATCATCAGCAATCGGATTGTCGGCAGCAAACAGAAAAGGTTGCTGCTGGCAGTTCAATGATAGCCAGTGCAGATTCGGAAACACATGCAGGTACAGACATGAATGCAGCTTCTGTAGTGGAAACCATAGCCTATCAAAATGCTTTACACGAAATAAAACCCCAACAGCAGAGATTAACCAAAAAGGGGGAAACCCCAATTAGACTCGGGGAGATGGTGGGCTATCTAAGCAGGTACCCAGATAGAAAAGCAGCACAATTGCTGGGGGAGGGTTTCTCAGAAGGTTTTAAGATCCCAGCTACTTCAGGCCCATTAACCTGTTCTCGTAACCTTGCTTCAGCTTATACATATTCTCACATTGTCTCCACAAAACTAAACAAAGAAATTGACCTGGGCCGCATGGCAGGCCCATTCCCCAAAATGCCAATAGAAAACTTAAGGGTCTCTCCATTGGGGGTGGTCCCAAAGAAGGAACCCAATAAGTTTAGGCTGATCCATCATCTGTCCTTCCCTCATGGAAGCTCAGTTAATGATGGAATCGATCAGGAACTTTGCACAGTCTCGTATACTTCATTTGATACAGCGATTGCATGGGTACAGAAGTACGGCAGAGGAGCTTTAATGGCAAAAACAGACATTGAAGCTGCCTTTAGACTCTTACCAGTCCATCCAGAAAGCTTCCATCTCTTGGGTTGTCAGTGGCAGGTTTTATGTAGACTTGTGTTTACCCATGGGCTGCTCCATCTCATGCTCCTTGTTTGAATCATTTAGCACATTTTTGGAGTGGGTAGTAAAGAAGGAAGCCGGCGTGCGTTCTGTCCTGCATTATCTAGATGATTTCCTATGTATAGGTCCACCAAAGTCATTTGTTTGTGCTTCATTATTGGCAGCGATTCAGTCGGTTTTTAAGTGTTTCGGAGTACCGTTAGCATCAGATAAAACAGAAGGCCCGTCTACACTTATCAAGTTTTTAGGAATTTTGATTGACAGTGAAGCAATGGAGTGCAGATTACCGGATGACAAGGTCAGTGATCTGCTGGAGGCAGTCAGAGAAGCTAGATCTCACCGTAAGATCAGATTAAAGGATCTACAATCGCTGTTAGGGAAAATGAACTTTGCGTGTCGCATTATTCCAATGGGTAGAGTTTTTTGTAGGCGCCTAGCTGCAGCTACCTCAGGCATAACCTTTCCACATCACTTTGTGCGGCTGGCTAGAACATTAAAGGACGATCTGGCGGTATGGGAACAGTTCTTAATAGAGTTTAATGGGAGGTCATTGTGGATCAGACCACCGGTTTCAAATTTTGATCTAGACATCCACACTGATGCAGCGGGGTCAACTGGTTTTGGTGCATATTGTTCGGGACAGTGGTGTGCAGATAGGTGGCCAGAGAGTTGGAGAAACAATGGGTTAACACGAAACTTAGTACTCCTTGAATTGTTCCCCATAGTGGTTGCTTGTGAAATTTGGTACAATATTTTCCAAAACCGAAAAGTGAGATTTCATTGTGATAACTTGGGAGTTGTAGAAGTCATCAACAAACAATCAGCTTCTTCCCTGCCTGTTGTTACGTTGCTGCGTCATCTAGTGCTGCGCTGTTTAAAGTCAAATTGTCAGATTACAGCTGTGCATGTCCCCGGTGTTTGCAATTCTGTGGCTGATGCTCTGTCTCGTTTTCAGTGGGACAGATTCCGTTCGTTAGCCCCGATGGCAGAGGTACAAGGCAAGAAGTGTCCGGATTTTCTGTGGTCACTGCCAGTGACACCGCATACGCTCTGATAGAACGGTCTGTGGGTGTAAGCACATGGCAGAGGTACCAGTCAGCATGGAGGGAATGGGAAAACTTGTGTGCTCTAGTGGGACATGATGCCAGGTTACATGACAATGTTTCCTTGTTGTTATTTTACATTAGCAGGGCCTTTGTGGATGGTACTTCATTGTCCAGTATTGATAGTAAAATGTCAGGATTAGCTTTTTGGTTTAAGTTGCACGACTTCACTGATTACACAAAGCATTTTTTAGTTAAGCAGGCCCTAAAGGGTTACAGGAAAAGTTGTAAGAAGACCAGAGATAAACGGCGTCCGATTTCTTTCCAGTTATTGCAGCAGATGCTGAGTGTACTAGGCCGAGTCTGTAGCAGTCCCTTTGAAGTGTTTCTCTTTAGTTGTGCATTCACACTGGCCTTTTTTGGCGCTTTTAGAATCAGCGAGTTGGTGGCGAGTAGCTCCACCAGAAGTGGGGGTCTACAAGACGAGGACGTGCATCAGTACACAGACAGATTGGAATGTTTTCTGGCAAAGTCAAAAACTGATCAACAGGGTAGAGGAAAATGGATCACATTGTTTCCTTTAAGCGGGTCCAGGGCCTGCCCGGTCATCTGTTTTAGAAACTATGTCTCAAGAAGGCCAAATATCCAAGGTTCATTACTAATTCATGAGGATTGTAAGTCATTGTCACAATTTCAATTCACAGCAGTTCTTAAAAAATGCCTGACAATATTGGGAGAGTCTCCAAATGCATTCACTTCACACTCATTTAGGATAGGAGCAGCCACAGAAGCTGCTAGATGGGGCTTAGAGCCTGACATAGTTAAAAAAATCGGGAGATGGGAATCGAGCAGATTTAAGAGTTACATTCGATTACATTTATTATAAATGGCGTACATGTATATATATGTGTACATTGTGGTAATCTTATAGTAGTTGTGTCTTCATTTAGACAATTGTGTGATAATTGTGTTTTTGTTTTTTGTTTTAGCTGAACAGCAATGCCTGGTTTGGATCATGGGACATTCATTTGTTTTTTGGGGGGCCTTACGTGCAGCAGTCAGGCCTAATGGCAAACAGTTGGGGTTGCCCAGTTCCTTGGCACGGGTGACATGGATAGGAAAGAGGGGAATGCAGTGGCATCAGCTGTTAAAAGAAATCCAGTATCATGTGGAGTTCTACCGCCCCCCGGACGTCTTACTTATCCATTTAGGTGGTAATGATTTAGCAATAAGAACATCAAGACATTTAGTTAGGAACATAAAGCTTGATATGTTGAATTTATGGAGGTCTTACCCAGAAACAGTGGTGGTCTGGTCGGATATAGTAGCTAGACAAATGTGGAGAACAGCGCGATCAGTGGCTCGCATCAATAATACAAGGATAAAGGTTAATAAAAAAATAACAAAATTTGTGTTGGAAAACGGAGGGGTGGCCATACGTCACCAGATGCTGGAAAATACAAAGGAACATTTTTGGAGAGATGATAAGGTACATCTTAATGACATTGGCATTGATATATGGATGTTGGGAATACAAGAAGGAGTAGAACGAGCCATTAAGTTGTGGAGGAACTCACTCTTGTAAGGTGTCACAAGAGCGAGTCTTGGCGGGATGTGGTTGTTTAAACCCCCTCTTTGTTGGTTGGAGAATTATGTTTTTAATGGGGTCCCTGGGCCAGAGCTCAGCGGACAGTGGAATATGGGTCCCTGGGGAGGAGCTCAGTGGACAGTGGAATAGATGGGTCCCTGGGGAGGAGCTCAGCGGACACAAGGAAAATGATCAAGGGGTATACCCAGATTCCCCCTTGAGCTAGGTGTACACGGCGGAGGGGGATATGGGGCTGGGATTTATAACAACCACATCTCTGGGCCGATAATCTTGTTTTTTCTTATTGATGTTTTTTCTTATTAAAATAAAGGGCTGCTGTGGCCAAAATTTTAATCCATGTCACGCAGTGTGTGGTGTCTTATTTATTAGATTACCAGGAGCGCAATTCACTAGTCCATCAGTCAAGCAGAGTGAAGGCAGATAGACGTAACGTACATGACTGAGGCAGTGATAGATCCAGGAAAGGGTTAAGGAGTAAGGGATGGGGGTTTTTACCTAAGGAATGTGGTGGTGGGCGAGCAGGAGGAGAGATGGGGGCAGGGGCCATATAAGAAATAGGTCCCATGTTAAGGTGTCATTCCTTTGTCCTGGACTTAAAGACTGAACAAGCAGTTGTCCCACCCACCCTCCCTATAATGAAGGGAAATGTATCAATATCAGGACTTTGCAACACTGTCAATATTCTAACAATGTTATTGGTATTCAACATCATCGGTATTTTATCAACATTATTAGTATTGTATCGTATTGTATCAATTGTTATCAGTAATGTATCCAAATTGACAATGTCATATCAACATATTAATATTGTATTAACATTTTAATATTGTATGTTACAGCAGCATTTGGCGGCGGCGGGATGTGGTTGTTTAAACCCCCTCTTTGTTGGTTGGAGAATTATGTTTTTAATGGGGTCCCTGGGCCAGAGCTCAGCGGACAGTGGAATATGGGTCCCTGGGGAGGAGCTCAGTGGACAGTGGAATAGATGGGTCCCTGGGGAGGAGCTCAGCGGACACAAGGAAAATGATCAAGGGGTATACCCAGATTCCCCCTTGAGCTAGGTGTACACGGCGGAGGGGGATATGGGGCTGGGATTTATAACAACCACATCTCTGGGCCGATAATCTTGTTTTTTCTTATTGATGTTTTTTCTTATTAAAATAAAGGGCTGCTGTGGCCAAAATTTTAATCCATGTCACGCAGTGTGTGGTGTCTTATTTATTAGATTACCAGGAGCGCAATTCACTAGTCCATCAGTCATGTAGGGACATGTAGGCAGAGCTCATCTGACCATTTTGTATGTACTTTTTGTAGGGACGTGTAGGCAGAGCTCATCTGAACATTTTTTATGTACTTTTTGTAGGGACATGTAGGCAGAGCTCATCTGACCATTTTTTATGTACTTTTTGTAGGGACATGTAGGCAGAGCTCATCTGACCATTTTTTATGTACTTTTTGTAGGGACATGTAGGCAGAGCTCATCTGACCATTTTGTATGTACTTTTTGTAGGGACATGTAGGCAGAGCTCATCTGACCATTTTGTATGTACTTTTTGTAGGGACATGTAGGCAGAGCTCATCTGACCATTTGTTATGTACTTTTTGTAGGGACATGTAGGCAGAGCTCATCTGACCATTTTGTATGTACTTTTTGTAGGGACATGTAGGCAGAGCTCATCTGACCATTTTGTATGTACTTTTTGTAGGGACATGTAGGCAGAGCTCATCTGACCATTTGTTATGTACTTTTTGTAGGGACATGTAGGCAGAGCTCATCTGAACATTTTTTATGTACTTTTTGTAGGGACGTGTAGGCAGAGCTCATCTGACCATTTTGTATGTACTTTTTGTAGGGACGTGTAGACAGAGCTCATCTGAACATTTTGTATGTACTTTTTGTAGGGACATGTAGACAGAGCTCATCTGACCATTTTTTATGTACTTTTTGTAGGGACATGTAGGCAGAGCTCATCTGACCATTTTGTATGTACTTTTTGTAGGGACGTGTAGGCAGAGCTCATCTGAACATTTTTTATGTACTTTTTGTAGGGACATGTAGGCAGAGCTCATCTGACCATTTTTTATGTACTTTTTGCAGGGACATGTAGGCAGAGCTCATCTGACCATTTTTTATGTACTTTTTGTAGGGACGTGTAGGCAGAGCTCATCTGAACATTCTGTATGTACTTTTTGTAGGGACATGTAGGCAGAGCTCATCTGAACATTTTTTATGTACTTTTTGTAGGGACATGTAGACAGAGCTCATCTGACCATTTTGTATGTACTTTTTGTAGGGACATGTAGGCAGAGCTCATCTGACCATTTTTTATGTACTTTTTGTAGGGACATGTAGGCAGAGCTCATCTGACCATTTTGTATGTACTTTTTGTAGGGACATGTAGGCAGAGCTCATCTGACCATTTGTTATGTACTTTTTGTAGGGACATGTAGGCAGAGCTCATCTGACCATTTTGTATGTACTTTTTGTAGGGACATGTAGGCAGAGCTCATCTGACCATTTGTTATGTACTTTTTGTAGGGACATGTAGGCAGAGCTCATCTGAACATTTTTTATGTACTTTTTGTAGGGACATGTAGGCAGAGCTCATCTGACCATTTTGTATGTACTTTTTGTAGGGACATGTAGGCAGAGCTCATCTGAACATTTTGTATGTACTTTTTGTAGGGACATGTAGGCAGAGCTCATCTGACCATTTGTTATGTACTTTTTGTAGGGACGTGTAGGCAGAGCTCATCTGACCATTTTGTATGTACTTTTTGTAGGGACGTGTAGGCAGAGCTCATCTGAACATTTTTTATGTACTTTTTGTAGGGACGTGTAGGCAGAGCTCATCTGAACATTTTTTATGTACTTTTTGTAGGGACATGTAGGCAGAGCTCATCTGAACATTTTGTATGTACTTTTTGTAGGGACATGTAGGCAGAGCTCATCTGACCATTTTGTATGTACTTTTTGTAGGGACGTGTAGGCAGAGCTCATCTGACCATTTTGTATGTACTTTTTGTAGGGACGTGTAGACAGAGCTCATCTGAACATTTTGTATGTACTTTTTGTAGGGACATGTAGACAGAGCTCATCTGACCATTTTTTATGTACTTTTTGTAGGGACATGTAGGCAGAGCTCATCTGACCATTTTGTATGTACTTTTTGTAGGGACGTGTAGGCAGAGCTCATCTGAACATTTTTTATGTACTTTTTGTAGGGACATGTAGGCAGAGCTCATCTGACCATTTTTTATGTACTTTTTGTAGGGACATGTAGGCAGAGCTCATCTGACCATTTTTTATGTACTTTTTGTAGGGACGTGTAGGCAGAGCTCATCTGAACATTCTGTATGTACTTTTTGTAGGGACATGTAGGCAGAGCTCATCTGACCATTTTTTATGTACTTTTTGTAGGGACATGTAGACAGAGCTCATCTGACCATTTTGTATGTACTTTTTGTAGGGACATGTAGGCAGAGCTCATCTGACCATTTTTTATGTACTTTTTGTAGGGACATGTAGGCAGAGCTCATCTGACCATTTTGTATGTACTTTTTGTAGGGACATGTAGGCAGAGCTCATCTGACCATTTGTTATGTACTTTTTGTAGGGACATGTAGGCAGAGCTCATCTGACCATTTTGTATGTACTTTTTGTAGGGACATGTAGGCAGAGCTCATCTGACCATTTTGTATGTACTTTTTGTAGGGACATGTAGGCAGAGCTCATCTGACCATTTGTTATGTACTTTTTGTAGGGACATGTAGGCAGAGCTCATCTGAACATTTTTTATGTACTTTTTGTAGGGACGTGTAGGCAGAGCTCATCTGACCATTTTGTATGTACTTTTTGTAGGGACGTGTAGACAGAGCTCATCTGAACATTTTGTATGTACTTTTTGTAGGGACATGTAGACAGAGCTCATCTGACCATTTTTTATGTACTTTTTGTAGGGACATGTAGGCAGAGCTCATCTGACCATTTTGTATGTACTTTTTGTAGGGACGTGTAGGCAGAGCTCATCTGAACATTTTTTATGTACTTTTTGTAGGGACATGTAGGCAGAGCTCATCTGACCATTTTTTATGTACTTTTTGTAGGGACATGTAGGCAGAGCTCATCTGACCATTTTTTATGTACTTTTTGTAGGGACGTGTAGGCAGAGCTCATCTGAACATTCTGTATGTACTTTTTGTAGGGACATGTAGGCAGAGCTCATCTGACCATTTTTTATGTACTTTTTGTAGGGACATGTAGGCAGAGCTCATCTGACCATTTTGTATGTACTTTTTGTAGGGACATGTAGGCAGAGCTCATCTGACCATTTGTTATGTACTTTTTGTAGGGACATGTAGGCAGAGCTCATCTGAACATTTTTTATGTACTTTTTGTAGGGACATGTAGGCAGAGCTCATCTGACCATTTTGTATGTACTTTTTGTAGGGACATGTAGGCAGAGCTCATCTGACCATTTGTTATGTACTTTTTGTAGGGACATGTAGGCAGAGCTCATCTGAACATTTTTTATGTACTTTTTGTAGGGACATGTAGGCAGAGCTCATCTGACCATTTTGTATGTACTTTTTGTAGGGACATGTAGGCAGAGCTCATCTGAACATTTTTTATGTACTTTTTGTAGGGACATGTAGGCAGAGCTCATCTGACCATTTTGTATGTACTTTTTGTAGGGACATGTAGGCAGAGCTCATCTGACCATTTGTTATGTACTTTTTGTAGGGACGTGTAGGCAGAGCTCATCTGAACATTTTTTCTGTACTTTTTGTAGGGACATGTAGGCAGAGCTCATCTGACCATTTTGTATGTACTTTTTGTAGGGACGTGTAGGCAGAGCTCATCTGAACATTTTTTATGTACTTTTTGTAGGGACATGTAGGCAGAGCTCATCTGACCATTTTGTATGTACTTTTTGTAGGGACATGTAGGCAGAGCTCATCTGAACATTTTTTATGTACTTTTTGTAGGGACATGTAGGCAGAGCTCATCTGAACATTTTGTATGTACTTTTTGTAGGGACATGTAGGCAGAGCTCATCTGACCATTTTGTATGTACTTTTTGTAGGGACGTGTAGGCAGAGCTCATCTGACCATTTTGTATGTACTTTTTGTAGGGACGTGTAGACAGAGCTCATCTGAACATTTTGTATGTACTTTTTGTAGGGACATGTAGACAGAGCTCATCTGACCATTTTTATGTACTTTTTGTAGGGACATGTAGGCAGAGCTCATCTGACCATTTTGTATGTACTTTTTGTAGGGACGTGTAGGCAGAGCTCATCTGACCATTTTTTATGTACTTTTTGTAGGGACATGTAGGCAGAGCTCATCTGACCATTTTTTATGTACTTTTTGTAGGGACGTGTAGGCAGAGCTCATCTGAACAATCTGTATGTACTTTTTGTAGGGACATGTAGGCAGAGCTCATCTGACCATTTTTTATGTACTTTTTGTAGGGACATGTAGACAGAGCTCATCTGACCATTTTGTATGTACTTTTTGTAGGGACATGTAGGCAGAGCTCATCTGACCATTTTTTATGTACTTTTTGTAGGGACATGTAGGCAGAGCTCATCTGACCATTTTTTCTGTACTTTTTGTAGGGACATGTAGGCAGAGCTCATCTGACCATTTGTTATGTACTTTTTGTAGGGACATGTAGGCAGAGCTCATCTGACCATTTTGTATGTACTTTTTGTAGGGACATGTAGGCAGAGCTCATCTGACCATTTTGTATGTACTTTTTGTAGGGACATGTAGGCAGAGCTCATCTGACCATTTGTTATGTACTTTTTGTAGGGACATGTAGGCAGAGCTCATCTGAACATTTTTTATGTACTTTTTGTAGGGACGTGTAGGCAGAGCTCATCTGACCATTTTGTATGTACTTTTTGTAGGGACGTGTAGACAGAGCTCATCTGAACATTTTGTATGTACTTTTTGTAGGGACATGTAGACAGAGCTCATCTGACCATTTTTTATGTACTTTTTGTAGGGACATGTAGGCAGAGCTCATCTGACCATTTTGTATGTACTTTTTGTAGGGACGTGTAGGCAGAGCTCATCTGAACATTTTTTATGTACTTTTTGTAGGGACATGTAGGCAGAGCTCATCTGACCATTTTTTATGTACTTTTTGTAGGGACATGTAGGCAGAGCTCATCTGACCATTTTTTATGTACTTTTTGTAGGGACGTGTAGGCAGAGCTCATCTGAACATTCTGTATGTACTTTTTGTAGGGACATGTAGGCAGAGCTCATCTGACCATTTTTTATGTACTTTTTGTAGGGACATGTAGACAGAGCTCATCTGACCATTTTGTATGTACTTTTTGTAGGGACATGTAGGCAGAGCTCATCTGACCATTTTTTATGTACTTTTTGTAGGGACATGTAGACAGAGCTCATCTGACCATTTTGTATGTACTTTTTGTAGGGACATGTAGGCAGAGCTCATCTGACCATTTTGTATGTACTTTTTGTAGGGACATGTAGGCAGAGCTCATCTGACCATTTGTTATGTACTTTTTGTAGGGACATGTAGGCAGAGCTCATCTGACCATTTTGTATGTACTTTTTGTAGGGACATGTAGGCAGAGCTCATCTGACCATTTGTTATGTACTTTTTGTAGGGACATGTAGGCAGAGCTCATCTGAACATTTTTTATGTACTTTTTGTAGGGACATGTAGGCAGAGCTCATCTGACCATTTTGTATGTACTTTTTGTAGGGACATGTAGGCAGAGCTCATCTGAACATTTTTTATGTACTTTTTGTAGGGACATGTAGGCAGAGCTCATCTGACCATTTTGTATGTACTTTTTGTAGGGACATGTAGGCAGAGCTCATCTGACCATTTGTTATGTACTTTTTGTAGGGACGTGTAGGCAGAGCTCATCTGAACATTTTTTCTGTACTTTTTGTAGGGACATGTAGGCAGAGCTCATCTGACCATTTTGTATGTACTTTTTGTAGGGACGTGTAGGCAGAGCTCATCTGAACATTTTTTATGTACTTTTTGTAGGGACATGTAGGCAGAGCTCATCTGAACATTTTGTATGTACTTTTTGTAGGGACATGTAGGCAGAGCTCATCTGACCATTTTGTATGTACTTTTTGTAGGGACGTGTAGGCAGAGCTCATCTGACCATTTTGTATGTACTTTTTGTAGGGACGTGTAGACAGAGCTCATCTGAACATTTTGTATGTACTTTTTGTAGGGACATGTAGACAGAGCTCATCTGACCATTTTTTATGTACTTTTTGTAGGGACATGTAGGCAGAGCTCATCTGACCATTTTGTATGTACTTTTTGTAGGGACGTGTAGGCAGAGCTCATCTGAACATTTTTTATGTACTTTTTGTAGGGACATGTAGGCAGAGCTCATCTGACCATTTTTTATGTACTTTTTGTAGGGACATGTAGGCAGAGCTCATCTGACCATTTTTTATGTACTTTTTGTAGGGACGTGTAGGCAGAGCTCATCTGAACATTCTGTATGTACTTTTTGTAGGGACATGTAGGCAGAGCTCATCTGACCATTTTTTATGTACTTTTTGTAGGGACATGTAGACAGAGCTCATCTGACCATTTTGTATGTACTTTTTGTAGGGACATGTAGGCAGAGCTCATCTGACCATTTTTTATGTACTTTTTGTAGGGACATGTAGGCAGAGCTCATCTGACCATTTTGTATGTACTTTTTGTAGGGACATGTAGGCAGAGCTCATCTGACCATTTGTTATGTACTTTTTGTAGGGACATGTAGGCAGAGCTCATCTGACCATTTTGTATGTACTTTTTGTAGGGACATGTAGGCAGAGCTCATCTGACCATTTTGTATGTACTTTTTGTAGGGACATGTAGGCAGAGCTCATCTGACCATTTGTTATGTACTTTTTGTAGGGACATGTAGGCAGAGCTCATCTGAACATTTTTTATGTACTTTTTGTAGGGACGTGTAGGCAGAGCTCATCTGACCATTTTGTATGTACTTTTTGTAGGGACGTGTAGACAGAGCTCATCTGAACATTTTGTATGTACTTTTTGTAGGGACATGTAGACAGAGCTCATCTGACCATTTTTTATGTACTTTTTGTAGGGACATGTAGGCAGAGCTCATCTGACCATTTTGTATGTACTTTTTGTAGGGACGTGTAGGCAGAGCTCATCTGAACATTTTTTATGTACTTTTTGTAGGGACATGTAGGCAGAGCTCATCTGACCATTTTTTATGTACTTTTTGTAGGGACATGTAGGCAGAGCTCATCTGACCATTTTTTATGTACTTTTTGTAGGGACGTGTAGGCAGAGCTCATCTGAACATTCTGTATGTACTTTTTGTAGGGACATGTAGGCAGAGCTCATCTGACCATTTTTTATGTACTTTTTGTAGGGACATGTAGGCAGAGCTCATCTGACCATTTTGTATGTACTTTTTGTAGGGACATGTAGGCAGAGCTCATCTGACCATTTGTTATGTACTTTTTGTAGGGACATGTAGGCAGAGCTCATCTGAACATTTTTTATGTACTTTTTGTAGGGACATGTAGGCAGAGCTCATCTGACCATTTTGTATGTACTTTTTGTAGGGACATGTAGGCAGAGCTCATCTGACCATTTGTTATGTACTTTTTGTAGGGACATGTAGGCAGAGCTCATCTGAACATTTTTTATGTACTTTTTGTAGGGACATGTAGGCAGAGCTCATCTGACCATTTTGTATGTACTTTTTGTAGGGACATGTAGGCAGAGCTCATCTGAACATTTTTTATGTACTTTTTGTAGGGACATGTAGGCAGAGCTCATCTGACCATTTTGTATGTACTTTTTGTAGGGACATGTAGGCAGAGCTCATCTGAACATTTTTTATGTACTTTTTGTAGGGACATGTAGGCAGAGCTCATCTGAACATTTTGTATGTACTTTTTGTAGGGACATGTAGGCAGAGCTCATCTGACCATTTTGTATGTACTTTTTGTAGGGACGTGTAGGCAGAGCTCATCTGACCATTTTGTATGTACTTTTTGTAGGGACGTGTAGACAGAGCTCATCTGAACATTTTGTATGTACTTTTTGTAGGGACATGTAGGCAGAGCTCATCTGACCATTTTGTATGTACTTTTTGTAGGGACGTGTAGGCAGAGCTCATCTGACCATTTTTTATGTACTTTTTGTAGGGACGTGTAGACAGAGCTCATCTGACCATTTTTTATGTACTTTTTGTAGGGACATGTAGGCAGAGCTCATCTGACCATTTTGTATGTACTTTTTGTAGGGACGTGTAGGCAGAGCTCATCTGACCATTTTTTATGTACTTTTTGTAGGGACATGTAGGCAGAGCTCATCTGACCACTTTTTATGTACTTTTTGTAGGGACGTGTAGGCAGAGCTCATCTGACCATTTTTTATGTACTTTTTGTAGGGACATGTAGGCAGAGCTCATCTGACCATTTTTTATGTACTTTTTGTAGGGACGTGTAGGCAGAGCTCATCTGAACATTCTGTATGTACTTTTTGTAGGGACATGTAGGCAGAGCTCATCTGACCATTTTGTATGTACTTTTTGTAGGGACGTGTAGACAGAGCTCATCTGACCATTTTGTATGTACTTTTTGTAGGGACATGTAGGCAGAGCTCATCTGACCATTTTTTATGTACTTTTTGTATGGACATGTAGGCAGAGCTCATCTGACCATTTTGTATGTACTTTTTGTAGGGACATGTAGGCAGAGCTCATCTGACCATTTGTTATGTACTTTTTGTAGGGACATGTAGGCAGAGCTCATCTGACCATTTTGTATGTACTTTTTGTAGGGACATGTAGGCAGAGCTCATCTGACCATTTTGTATGTACTTTTTGTAGGGACATGTAGGCAGAGCTCATCTGACCATTTGTTATGTACTTTTTGTAGGGACATGTAGGCAGAGCTCATCTGACCATTTTGTATGTACTTTTTGTAGGGACATGTAGGCAGAGCTCATCTGACCATTTTGTATGTACTTTTTGTAGGGACATGTAGGCAGAGCTCATCTGAACATTTTTTATGTACTTTTTGTAGGGACATGTAGGCAGAGCTCATCTGACCATTTTGTATGTACTTTTTGTAGGGACGTGTAGGCAGAGCTCATCTGAACATTTTTTATGTACTTTTTGTAGGTACATGTAGGCAGAGCTCATCTGACCATTTTGTATGTACTTTTTGTAGGGACATGTAGGCAGAGCTCATCTGAACATTTTTTATGTACTTTTTGTAGGGACATGTAGGCAGAGCTCATCTGAACATTTTGTATGTACTTTTTGTAGGGACATGTAGGCAGAGCTCATCTGACCATTTTGTATGTACTTTTTGTAGGGACGTGTAGGCAGAGCTCATCTGACCATTTTGTATGTACTTTTTGTAGGGACGTGTAGACAGAGCTCATCTGAACATTTTGTATGTACTTTTTGTAGGGACATGTAGGCAGAGCTCATCTGACCATTTTGTATGTACTTTTTGTAGGGACGTGTAGGCAGAGCTCATCTGACCATTTTTTATGTACTTTTTGTAGGGACGTGTAGACAGAGCTCATCTGACCATTTTTTATGTACTTTTTGTAGGGACATGTAGGCAGAGCTCATCTGACCATTTTGTATGTACTTTTTGTAGGGACGTGTAGGCAGAGCTCATCTGACCATTTTTTATGTACTTTTTGTAGGGACATGTAGGCAGAGCTCATCTGACCATTTTTTATGTACTTTTTGTAGGGACGTGTAGGCAGAGCTCATCTGACCATTTTTTATGTACTTTTTGTAGGGACATGTAGGCAGAGCTCATCTGACCATTTTTTATGTACTTTTTGTAGGGACGTGTAGGCAGAGCTCATCTGAACATTCTGTATGTACTTTTTGTAGGGACATGTAGGCAGAGCTCATCTGACCATTTTGTATGTACTTTTTGTAGGGACGTGTAGACAGAGCTCATCTGACCATTTTGTATGTACTTTTTGTAGGGACATGTAGGCAGAGCTCATCTGACCATTTTTTATGTACTTTTTGTAGGGACATGTAGGCAGAGCTCATCTGACCATTTTGTATGTACTTTTTGTAGGGACATGTAGGCAGAGCTCATCTGACCATTTGTTATGTACTTTTTGTAGGGACATGTAGGCAGAGCTCATCTGACCATTTTGTATGTACTTTTTGTAGGGACATGTAGGCAGAGCTCATCTGACCATTTTGTATGTACTTTTTGTAGGGACATGTAGGCAGAGCTCATCTGACCATTTGTTATGTACTTTTTGTAGGGACATGTAGGCAGAGCTCATCTGAACATTTTTTATGTACTTTTTGTAGGGACATGTAGGCAGAGCTCATCTGACCATTTTTTATGTACTTTTTGTAGGGACATGTAGGCAGAGCTCATCTGACCATTTTTTATGTACTTTTTGTAGGGACATGTAGGCAGAGCTCATCTGACCATTTTGTATGTACTTTTTGTAGGGACATGTAGGCAGAGCTCATCTGACCATTTGTTATGTACTTTTTGTAGGGACATGTAGGCAGAGCTCATCTGACCATTTTGTATGTACTTTTTGTAGGGACATGTAGGCAGAGCTCATCTGACCATTTTGTATGTACTTTTTGTAGGGACATCTAGACAGAGCTCATCTGACCATTTGTTATGTACTTTTTGTAGGGACATGTAGGCAGAGCTCATCTGAACATTTTTTATGTACTTTTTGTAGGGACATGTAGGCAGAGCTCATCTGACCATTTTGTATGTACTTTTTGTAGGGACATGTAGGCAGAGCTCATCTGAACATTTTTTATGTACTTTTTGTAGGGACATGTAGGCAGAGCTCATCTGACCATTTTGTATGTACTTTTTGTAGGGACGTGTAGGCAGAGCTCATCTGAACATTTTTTATGTACTTTTTGTAGGTACATGTAGGCAGAGCTCATCTGACCATTTTGTATGTACTTTTTGTAGGGACATGTAGGCAGAGCTCATCTGACCATTTGTTATGTACTTTTTGTAGGGACATGTAGGCAGAGCTCATCTGAACATTTTTTATGTACTTTTTGTAGGGACATGTAGGCAGAGCTCATCTGACCATTTTGTATGTACTTTTTGTAGGGACATGTAGGCAGAGCTCATCTGAACATTTTTTATGTACTTTTTGTAGGGACATGTAGGCAGAGCTCATCTGACCATTTTGTATGTACTTTTTGTAGGGACGTGTAGGCAGAGCTCATCTGAACATTTTTTATGTACTTTTTGTAGGTACATGTAGGCAGAGCTCATCTGACCATTTTGTATGTACTTTTTGTAGGGACATGTAGGCAGAGCTCATCTGAACATTTTTTATGTACTTTTTGTAGGGACATGTAGGCAGAGCTCATCTGAACATTTTGTATGTACTTTTTGTAGGGACATGTAGGCAGAGCTCATCTGACCATTTTGTATGTACTTTTTGTAGGGACGTGTAGGCAGAGCTCATCTGACCATTTTGTATGTACTTTTTGTAGGGACGTGTAGACAGAGCTCATCTGAACATTTTGTATGTACTTTTTGTAGGGACATGTAGGCAGAGCTCATCTGACCATTTTGTATGTACTTTTTGTAGGGACGTGTAGGCAGAGCTCATCTGACCATTTTTTATGTACTTTTTGTAGGGACGTGTAGACAGAGCTCATCTGACCATTTTTTATGTACTTTTTGTAGGGACATGTAGGCAGAGCTCATCTGACCATTTTGTATGTACTTTTTGTAGGGACGTGTAGGCAGAGCTCATCTGACCATTTTTTATGTACTTTTTGTAGGGACATGTAGGCAGAGCTCATCTGACCATTTTTTATGTACTTTTTGTAGGGACGTGTAGGCAGAGCTCATCTGACCATTTTTTATGTACTTTTTGTAGGGACATGTAGGCAGAGCTCATCTGACCATTTTTTATGTACTTTTTGTAGGGACGTGTAGGCAGAGCTCATCTGAACATTCTGTATGTACTTTTTGTAGGGACATGTAGGCAGAGCTCATCTGACCATTTTGTATGTACTTTTTGTAGGGACATGTAGACAGAGCTCATCTGACCATTTTGTATGTACTTTTTGTAGGGACATGTAGGCAGAGCTCATCTGACCATTTTTTATGTACTTTTTGTAGGGACATGTAGGCAGAGCTCATCTGAACATTTTTTATGTACTTTTTGTAGGGACATGTAGGCAGAGCTCATCTGAACATTTTTTATGTACTTTTTGTAGGGACATGTAGGCAGAGCTCATCTGACCATTTTGTATGTACTTTTTGTAGGGACATGTAGGCAGAGCTCATCTGACCATTTGTTATGTACTTTTTGTAGGGACATGTAGGCAGAGCTCATCTGACCATTTTGTATGTACTTTTTGTAGGGACATGTAGGCAGAGCTCATCTGACCATTTTGTATGTACTTTTTGTAGGGACATGTAGGCAGAGCTCATCTGACCATTTTTTATGTACTTTTTGTAGGGACATGTAGGCAGAGCTCATCTGACCATTTTTTATGTACTTTTTGTAGGGACATGTAGGCAGAGCTCATCTGACCATTTTGTATGTACTTTTTGTAGGGACGTGTAGGCAGAGCTCATCTGACCATTTTTTCTGTACTTTTTGTAGGGACATGTAGGCAGAGCTCATCTGAACATTTTGTATGTACTTTTTGTAGGGACATGTAGGCAGAGCTCATCTGAACATTTTGTATGTACTTTTTGTAGGGACATGTAGGCGTTTTTGCGCGTTTTTTGGGTGCGTTTTTGGCCTCAAAACTGCAGGACTTTGCTTCCCCAGCAAAGTCTATGAGTTTTCATTTTTGCTGTCCGCACACATCTGTTTTTTTTACCTGCGTTTTTGAGTTAAAAAAAAAAAATGGACATGTCAGTTCTTTCCTGCGTTTTTCTGCGTTTTCCCCCCATGCAATACATTGGAAAAACGCAGCAAAACGCAGAGATCAAAAACGCAGCAAAACGCAGCCAAAAACGCACCAAATCGCGGCAAAAACGCATGCGTTTTTTCGACGCAGGTGCGTTTTTGTGCGTTTTAGCGGCCAAAAACGCAGCGTCAAAAAGACGCAGTGTGCGAACCTAGCCTTAAGTAAATCACTGTTTTATCTGCTGCAGATCCACCAGTTCTGAGAATGGTAAGCAATGTACAACTCCACCCTCACCCCTGATTGGCAGCTTTCTGTAGACACTGTGCATAAGCAAACAACTGCCAAAAGGGATGGGTGTAGAGTTACACAGGACTCATGAATTTGGAGGACTACATGGCAGCAGGTTTATTATTGCTTTAGTGATACTTTCCTTCTGATAAAACAGTGATTTTATCAAAACTATAGCAAACAGCCCAGTAAGTGACAAGTAACTGGAAGCAAGGTTTCCGTCTCTACATTATGCTGCTCTCAGATTAAGTGGCAAAAACCAGTTGACAAAATCTCTTTAAAGAGAATCTGTCACAAAGTTTTGCTGTGTAACCTGAAAGCAGTAGGAAGTAGATACAGAGACCCTGATTCTAGTCATGTGTCTCTTACTGGGTTACTTGGTTCAGTTTTAATAAAATCATTGTTTTATCTGATACAGATCTAGCTATGCTCTGAATGCTGAGCTCTGTATAACCCCGCCCACACCACTGATTGACAGCTTTCTGTGTACACTACATTGAGAGAAAGCTGCTAATCAGTGGTGGGGCAAGGTTATAAAGAGCAGGAAGACTACATTTGAATGAGACAACTAGTCCTCTAATGCAGGGTTCCCCAACTCTAGTCCTCAAGGCCCACCAACAGTGCATGTTTTTAGGATTTCCATAACACTGCACTGTTGCAATCATCACTTGTGCAAATGTTTGTGTCAATTGTGTATCAATATCCATTGTGTAATACTAGGAAATCCTGAAAACATGTATTGTTGTTGGGCCTTGAGGACTGGAGCTGGAGAACACTGCTCAATGATAAGCTCCTGTTGATAAAACAATGATTTTGTTGAACCTACAGTAAACAGCCTAGTAAATGGCACATTGCTGGAATCAGAATCTATGTCCCTATATTATGCTGCTCCCCTATTAAATAGCAAAACTCTGCTAATAGATTACCATTAACAGTGGAATATAGTAAATGTAAAAATGTTGGTAAAAAAAAACCTAGTATGGAGGAAGAAGGGGAGGAATTTAGCCAAATTTGTTCTGGTCACTAATACTATAGAACATCATCATAATAATTACTGGCAATTGTATATTTCAATATGAGATATATTTTCCATTTACAATAGAGAGAAGAAAATATATCTTCTAGAAAAGAAAATAATAGAGGAGACCATCGCCCTGGATAGAAGAAATCAGACTCTGTAAGTGCGAAGATTTACTGAGCTAATTACAGCAAGCACTCCCATATGTACCCCCATATAAAGCCTGCTCCCCCATATGTACCCCCACATACAGCCTGCACCTCCATATGAACCCCCACATACAGCCTGCACCCCTATATGTAACCCCACATACAGCCTGCACCCCCATATGTACCCCCACATACAGCCTTCACCCCTATATGTACCCCCACATACAGCTTGCACCTCCATATGAACCCCCACATACAGCCTGCACCCCTATATGTAACCCCACATACAGCCTGCTCCCCCATATGTACCCCCACATACAGCCTGCACCTCAATATGAACCCCCACATACAGCCTGCACCCCTATATGTAACCCCACATACAGCCTGCACCCCCATATGTACCCCCACATACAGCCTGCACCTCCATATGAACCCCCTACATACAGCCTGCACCCCATATGTACCCCCACAGACAGCCTGCACCTCCATATGTACCCCCACATACAGCCTGTACCTCCATATGTACCCCCACATACAGCCTGCACCTCCATATGTACCCTCACATACAGCCTGCACCCCAGATGTACCCCCACATACAGCTTGCACCTCCATATGTACCCCCATATAAAGCCTGCCCCCCATATGTACCCCCACATACAGCCTGCACCTCCATATGTACCCCCACATACAGCCTGCACCTTCATATGTACCCCCACATACAGTCTGCACCTCCATATGTACCCCCACATACAGCCTGCACCCCAGATGTAACCCCACATATAGCCTGGACCTCCATATGTACCCCCACATACAGCGAGCACCCCCATAAATACCTCTGTTGCCTAGTTACTAGTCATCAGTGCCTCTTCTGCTGTTCTAGCTACACTCAGAGAATGGCCAGCTCCCACTATGGGTCGGCAAACGCAGCCCCCAGGGACACTTTCACAGCGTCGCATCAGGCTGCCCAACAGCGCCCCCCTGACAGTTGCGCACAAGGGCAGATGCCCTGCCAGCCCCCCCCTAGATACGCCTCTGACTAATACAGCCACCTACAGAGAAATGCTGCAGGCTTTTACCAGTTTTTCCCATATAAGAAAATGCAGGCAGAAGAACCCGTACCACAAAAATTTATAAGTAATGGATAAATCTGTGTGCTCAGGGGTGTGATTGGACGATCACCATAGTGACCATCGGAAACAATACAAGATAATAGATTCACCAAAAAAAACTGAAAAAAAAGGCCATAAAATAATACATTTTATTAAGGTATTTAATAAAAACCACGAAATAAGGACAAAAATAGTCTCACAAAACAATCAATAAAAATGGGTGGCGATGTTCTCAAAATTAGTTGTACACCATTAGTTTACAGCAAAATCATTTACGAAAAAAACAAACACTCAAATTCTGAAAAAATTGTTGTTACAAAAATGACTATAGTTCTCTCATTGAATATTGCACATAGTCACGTATAGTATCAAGATGGCAACAATACATGGTTTAGGTATAAATGTAAAATGCAGGAATGCAAAGAGTCACACACTCACTAATAATATGGAAGAAATAAATATTAATAATCCATAAAAGTTTGGTCAAAATATTATAAAATGTATTATTTATGTGATAACCCCAATAATAAATAATAAATATTAATTAGTAAATAAATATTAATTAGTAAATAATAAATATTAATTAGTAAAGTGCAAGTGCAATTATCAACATAAATAAAAAAATTATAAATTATGTCTATAAATATAAAGTGAGTATGTGCTAGTTACATACACTGCTGTATATTGTCTATAGAGTCCTCAGCCATGCAGAATCTATGCTGACTAAAGGCCATGTCACACACAGAGATAAATCTGCGGCAGATCTGTGGTTGCAGTGAAATTGTGGACAATCAGTGCCAGGTTTGTGGCTGTGTACAAATGGAACAATATATCCATGATTTCACTGCAACCACAGATCTGCCAAAGATTTATCTCTGTGTGTGACGGGGTCTTTATATACCAATGGCTATTCAGCATGAATGACTAACAAGATCATCTGAATGTAAAAAAGTATATACTGGTCACAGTCACCGCTATTTCCCATGTGCGATCTAGAGTCAGGCTGCGTACATATAGACTATAACTGTTGGTACATGGATGCAGGGATATAAATACTAATGGATTACCTGAATATGGAGCACACTGCACTCACCCCGACACGCATTTCGGAAGTTCCTTCATCAAGGGGTGCGTCATCGGAGGTCAGGGAGGGTTTAAATATCACTAGCCACCAAGAGAATGGGATCCTGAAGTAAAATAATGCATGCTTCAGAGGGAGTCCTGGCCGCCCACCTCCGCCCATGTCATGTTATCTGCCGTATCACAAAGGTCCTTGTGAGTAAACAGACCACATAGAGATACAGGCAAAGAAGGACCTGCCGAGACCCAACTCACACACATGCGTACCATCAGGTCACCAGACTAAGGGCTCCGGAAAAAGGAAAAAGAAAACTTGTCTGCTGAACGGTGCATCAATTATATGTATAGAAACAATTAGTACCTGTGCTGTGATGCATAGACAGATATAAACAATATAATAATAATAATCTTTATTTCTATAGCGCCAACATATTCCACAGCGCTTTACAATTCAGGAGGCTTATATACATATCATATACATAAACATATACAAACAAGTAACAATTATAGAAGATACAATATTTAAAGGGAAAAAAGGCAACCCTGCTCGTGAGAGCTTACAATCTACAATGAGATGGGGGGAGGGGCAAGGTACAATAATATAATATATAATAATAATAATAGTAATAATAATAATTATAATAATAATATGGCACCCCTGAGGCTTCAGGCGCCAGAGGGTACTGCACCTCCATTAGGGTGTAGTACTTATCCTGGCTCCAGGGAAAGTTGGTACCGGTTTCCACTCATACATACATATAGTAATACCGGGTTGCCATCCCCAATGGGGACCGGGCCAGGGTTGGATCACAGTATGGGGTCACTACAGCGGTGGGTTTACAGGACGAAACCGCACCAGGGGCTCCCCAGATCCACTGGAATTGGAGACTCAGGGTCAGGGAGAAGCAACCACCAGGGGGAGTCAGGAGCACACAGTGGGAAGAGCGGGTTGACCTGGTGAGAGCAGTGAACCAGCCGGTGACAGCGGCTGGGGGCAAAGGCTTGGAACACACAACACAACTACGACAGAGAAGAACAGCTACAGACACAGAGCAGAGCGGACATGCCGCGAGCAGCTCTGTGGGCCAAAGGCGTTCAACACGGTCGCTGGGGAGAAGCAGGCGGCTGTTTCCACAGAACCGGCACTGTCGGGATACAGAATCCTAGGGCAGATATACTTTACTTTATCTACCATCTCTGCAAGGATCGCGGGGCACGTCTAGAACAGTCACCGGACCCGTCCCAACGAGTCTGCAACCAAATAGCATAGCATATAGGATCCGGGGTTGAGGACCGGACCCACAACGGAACCGCGCTATCAGCATACAGAATGGGACACTTTACTGACACCGGACACCGAGATCCCCAAGTGCTTCACGCTTCAGGGGTCCGATACTTAGCGCATCAAAGGAGGAAAGGGCTCACAGGCTGACACACACACCGGACTTGACCTTTCACGGATCTGAGATCAGCTGGAGCCCATCGTGGCAGAGATTGGTATCTGGGGCAGCGCTTGAACTACCTAATATATAATATAAAGTAATATAAAAAACGGCTAGGGATTCCCTCTATTTTTGATAACCAGCCAAGGTAAAGCAGACTGCTTAGGGTTGTAGCCCGCAGCTGTCTGCTTTACCTTCGCTGATTATGAAGATTTGGCGGCACCCAACATAATTTTTTTCTCTATTGTTCACCGCATGCAATAAAGCTTGTTGATAAAATTTATTAGCACACGAACAGCACCCAAATTCTGAACTCAGACACAGATTTTTTTGTAAAAGTTTGTACAAACCCTAAACTTTACCGTACAGGTTCGCTAATGCCTACATATAACGAGTCATGATATGATGTATTAAATGCATTAAAACTGTTCTATTACAGACCTGGAAAAAAAAAGAGGAACATACGGTTCTGCTGGTGCCCAGCCATCAGGTACGTATGTTATATTAGTGGATATAGTATTATATGTAAATAAGGATACAAGTGGGCCAAGGGCCGGACGATTTCAGTCTAGTGCCTATATCTACGCTCTATTCCTCACCTAGTGCTGCCATTGGGCACTTTTGGAAAATTGTAAGATGATTTTTACTAAAGGTATTTTCCCAATTCAGAAAGTGATGTTTTTGGTGTAGAATATGCCAATATAATCACGTCAGAGTTGGTCTGTAAAAAAGCCGACCCTACATAAAGCTGCTTTTGTAACACAGAAGCCACTGGCCCCACCAAAAAGAACGTAAAGTGGAGAATAGCACCCCAGGAAACATGCTTGGAGATGTTTAATATTTACATATTGAATACAATGTAAGAAATAGAAATGTCTGAATGAAGTAATTAGGATTTGTGATGGGAATCGGCGCCTTTTCCATCCATCTTAAATACTGAGACAACATTTACATGTAACACATTGCAGAATGTAAAGAGTAACCATTGTTTTGTAAATCTCATAAATCCATAGGACACGTGAAAATAAGAAGCTTTGTTCTATTTATTATCAGAGAAATGTGACCTGAGAGTGAAGGATCTGTCCCGGGAGAAAGAAGCCGATCTCCCTGATCAGATCTAATGGAAAGATGCTGATTTTGATGTGGACTGTTGATTACAGAAATGGGATTTTGGAATAGTTCCCATCTTGGATATTTCTGGTAATCCCATTTCATTGCCCTTCCTCTGCACTCCAGAACCAGCGATCCGGACCCTGCATTCTCAGTATTAGCGAGGGTCCAGAGTTCGCTCCGCACCAATCATAAAGTGATGGAATATCCTAGGAATAGGAATTTAACCCTTTAGGTTTCATGTTTACCTTATATACCTCCCATTTATATTCAGCATTTGGGGGGAAGATGAGAAGCAATGTTAGAATATATTATTCTACTCAAGGTAGTAGATGATGGGAACAGACTTCCAGCAGAAAACTCCAAAGTGACTGTAGAAAATAATACAAGGGCAGATATTATGGACTGTGGTCGTCTTCTACACCAGTCTTCTAGGTTTCTTCATAATGAGCTCCCTCTAGTGGCAGCTACGGACAGCACTTTATCATTAAAGAGGAAAAGCCTTCATTTTTATTTCAGAAATCAATAGTTCAAATCAAACTATGCAGCTATATATTATGCCTTACCAACAAAATCTGCTTTTTTATCTTCCCGGACTGACCCTTTACTCTCAGTTCGTGGATAGTAATCTGTATTCAGTGAAGACTAATTTTCCCATTACTGAGATAGGAGATGGCAGTTGGTGCGTCTAAAGTTCTATGGAGAGAGGAGAGGAGCATGGAGGATCTGGAGGCAGATATAGACATTCTGCTGCAAGTTCTCCTGAAACAACAGGTACAAGTCTCCATAGAACTTTCTGAGCACCAACTGTCATCTGCTATCCCAGTAATGGGAACATTTGTTTGACTGAAAACAGATTTTATCCATGAAATAAGAATTTTGAGAATGAATCATCAGTTCAGGAGCAAGAAAGAGACACATTTCTCTAATAAAATATATGACAAAAATGTCTTATTTTCATATGTACTATTGAGTCATGAGAAAAATAGATAAAGTGATTGTTACTTTGTATGCTGTTGTTTATTTAAAATGTTGGCTTAGTATTTAACACCTAAACGACCGCGGGCAGTAAAGTTACGTCCTATTGGTCATAGTGTTAATCTCCCCCGGCTGCTGCCGGCAGCGGGGGGCGAGATCGGTGCACATCTCAGCTGATTTATACAGCTGACATGTGTGCCTGCTAGGCACGAGCGGAATCGCTATGCTCCCGTGCCTTTTAACCCCTTAAATGGCGCTGTCAAGATGTGACAACGCCCATATTAACGGCGATAGCGGTAGTTCAGTACTCACTGCCCGATATCGGAAGCCACGTTACGTGATCACGTGGATCCGGTGGTTGCCATGGTAGCACAGGGTTATGTGATGACTCATGTGCTCACATGACTCAGATCCTGTAAGAATCAGTGCTTCTTGTTACAAGAGATGATCATTTCTTCTGGTCTGAGCAATTCTGCTCTTATCGGGAGAAAAGAATGAGCGATCAGACTGCTGATCGTTATAGTCTCCTAGGGGACCTAGTGAAATAAAAAAAAGTTTAAAAAAAGTTTTAAAAAATTAAAAAAATAGAAAACCTAAAAGTTCAAATCACGTCCCTTTCAAAATAAAAGGGTTAAAAAATTAAAAAATATACACTTATTTGGTATCGGCGCGTTCAGAAATGCCCGATCTATCAAATAATAAAATAAATTAATCTAATCGGTAAACGGCATAGTGGCAAAAAAATCCAAACTTCAAAATTACGTTTTTTGGTTGTCACAAATTTTGTGCTAAATGTAATAACAGGCGATCAAAACGTAGCATCTGCGCAAAAATGGTACCATTAAAAACGTCAGCTCAAGACGAAAAATATAAGCTGTTATTTAGCCATAGATACAGAAAAATGAACACATGAACGGGTCACGGAAAATGGCACAAAATGTACTAAACTTTTTTCGGACAAACTTCTGATTTTTTTTTAACCTAGATAAAACTAAACCTATACATGTTTGGTGTCTACAAACTCATACCGACTGAGGCATCACACCCACACATCAATTTTACCATATAGGGAACAAAGTGAATAAAATATCTCAAACACAATAGTGCTGTCGCACTTTTTTGGCAATTTTTCTGTATTTTTAATTTTTTTGCCGTTTTCCAGTACACTACATGGTAAAAGTCATGGTTTCATTTAAAAGTACAGCTCGTTCTGCAAAAAACGAGCCCTCAAATGACCATATTCAGTGAAAAATAAAAAAAGTTACGTCTCTCGGAATAAAAATGGCGAAAAAAAATAGAAACCGCAAAATCAGCTGGTCGTGAAGGGGTTAAGATGGATAGGGAAGCACCAATCAGTGGCCTACATACCATTGGTGCAACCGCACATGGACCCAAGAGGTAAGGGGTTAACTGTCACCTCCAGAGCAGGTAGTATTGAGCATTGTGATGGGCTATTGGACTGTAAAGGAGCCATACTATTCTTGTATGGAGAACACTTTCCTGTCTGTGTCCGCTCCTGGCATCAATGCTCATCATAAATCCTAATATCTACATTCATAGATGTAACATTCTTACATTTACACCAAAGCTACACTGAGACTTGTAGTGCTACCAATTCATCTGTAATGGGTGATAGCTGGAGCCAATAACATTACATGTAACATATTTATTTTATGTACAGTTGTAGCTTAAGGGGGTTGATCCCAACTCAGCTGGGGGTCCGACTGCAGGGTCCTCCCGCCATCTAGAGAACAGGGCTCTGAAATGAAGGGAATACGTTACGTGTGTATACATGAGGAATAACGCTATTTCTGGGCATTGGAGGACCTGCCCTATATTTTTCACCATTGTTCTCCGCTCTAATTTTCATTTGTCTCTGATCTAATGGGCAGAGTCTAGCTGTTGTGATGTGTCTCATACACAGTGTACAGAAACAGAGGGATTCCTGATCTTTCCTCTCTGCTTAACACATGTTTAGAGGTAGCAGCCACACGGAGGACATTATACAGCAGCACTCAGCAGTGTAGCTGTGCAGCCAGCTCTTGGATAGGTTAAGCTACTTTCTCACTGCAGCACAATGTTTCTTTGTCTCTCGCTTCCTGTTTTCTCACTCTGCTCTTCATTCATCCCACATACTATAACAGGCTATACATACTACAATACACCACAGTAAGCTGAGAGAGAGGGGAGCCAGCACGATCTGAAATTGGCATGCATCATATAAAAAGTGAAAATTCACAGATTTATTCCAACTGTACTACAATAAAAAAATGAGATTTTTAGCAAATAATTGATCAATTTTTTGAGCCACCCCTGCCAACGTCACGGCAAATCTCAATAGGGGGGTCCTACTCTACATTCTGTATTTCATGTGCCATGCGGCCTCCTAGATAAAGTTAAAAGCAGAACCATAATAGAGCACACATACCTGTAACCTGTATATAACCGCTTCTATGTTGCAAAAAAGGCACTTGTGGATAGAGACCAGCCCAGGTCCCAGCATGTGGAGCAAGCTCTGCACCATACCAGGACTATATCAGAACTGATCCTCCCAGTGCCAAACAGCAACCATTGATAAAGGCGGACCAGATCCAAGATGGTGCTTAATTAGCATTGCCTGTGGAAAGGGGTGAGGTAACTGAATCTGAACAGCTACCAACTGGAGGAATACAAAGCAAACCAAAATCAAGCGTGCATGGCATGGTGGTGACCGGCCACCAGAATTTGTAGCATAACTACGACCAAACAGAGAGAGAGGGGAGCCAGCACGATCTGAAATTGGCATGCATCATATAAAAAGTGAAAATTCACAGATTTATTCCAACTGTACTACAATAAAAAAATGAGATTTTTAGCAAATAATTGATCAATTTTTTGAGCCACCCCTGCCAACGTCACGGCAAATCTCAATAGGGGCGTCCTACTCTACATTCTGTATTTCATGTGCCATGCGGCCTCCTAGATAAAGTTAAAAGCAGAACCATAATAGAGCACACATACCTGTAACCTGTATATAACCGCTTCTATGTTGCAAAAAAGGCACTTGTGGATAGAGACCAGCCCAGGTCCCAGCATGTGGAGCAAGCTCTGCACCATACCAGGACTATATCAGAACTGATCCTCCCAGTGCCAAACAGCAACCATTGATAAAGGCGGACCAGATCCAAGATGGTGCTTAATTAGCATTGCCTGTGGAAAGGGGTGAGGTAACTGAATCTGAACAGCTACCAACTGCTGGTCCCACATGCTGGGACCTGGGCTGGTCTCTATCCACAAGTGCCTTTTTTGTAACATGGAAGCGGCTATATACAGGTTGCAGGTATGTGTGCTCCATTATGGTTCTGCTTTTAACTTTATCTAGGAGGCCGCATGGCACATGAAATACAGAATGTAGAGTAGGACCCCCCTATTGAGATTTGCCGTGACGTTGGCAGGGGTGGCTCAAAAAATTGATCAATTATTTGCTAAAAATCTCATTTTTTTATTATAGTACAGTTGGAATAAATTTGTGAATTTTCACTTTTTATATGATGCATGCCAATTTCAGATCGTGCTGGTTCCCTTTTTTTCTCTGTTTTGACCGTAGTTATGCTACAAATCTGGTGTCTGACCAACACCATACCATGCACGCCTGATTTTGGTTTGCAACATATTCCTCCTGTTGGTAGCTGTTCAGACACAGTTACCTCACCCCTTTCCACAGGCAATGCTAATTAAGCACCATTCTTGGATCTGGTCCGCCTTTATCAATGGTTGCTGTTTGACACTGGGAGGATCAGTTCTGATATAGTCCTGGTATGTGTAGGGCTTGCTCCACATGCTGGGACCTGGGCTGGTCTCTATCCACAAGTGCCTTTTTTGTAACATGGAAGCGGCTATATACAGGTTGCAGGTATGTGTGCTCCATTATGGTTCTGCTTTTAACTTTATCTAGGAGGCCGCATGGCACATGAAATACAGAATGTAGAGTAGGACCCCCCTATTGAGATTTGCCGTGATGTTGGCAGGGGTGGCTCAAAGAATTGATCAATTATTTGCTAAAAATCTCATTTTTTTATTATAGTACAGTTGGAATAAATTTGTGAATTTTCACTTTTTATATGATGCATGCCAATTTCAGATCGTGCTGGTTCCCTTTTTTTCTCTGTTTTGACCGTAGTTATGCTACAAATCTGGTGTCTGACCAACACCATACCATGCACGCCTGATTTTGGTTTGCAATATATTCCTCCTGTTGGTAGCTGTTCAGACACAGTTACCTCACCCCTTTCCACAGGCAATGCTAATTAAGCACCATTCTTGGATCTGGTCCGCCTTTATCAATGGTTGCTGTTTGACACTGGGAGGATCAGTTCTGATATAGTCCTGGTATGTGTAGGGCTTGCTCCACATGCTGGGACCTGGGCTGGTCTCTATCCACAAGTGCCTTTTTTGTAACATGGAAGCGGCTATATACAGGTTGCAGGTATGTGTGCTCCATTATGGTTCTGCTTTTAACTTTATCTAGGAGGCCGCATGGCACATGAAATACAGAATGTAGAGTAGGACCCCCCTATTGAGATTTGCCGTGACGTTGGCAGGGGTGGCTCAAAGAATTGATCAATTATTTGCTAAAAATCTCATTTTTTTATTATAGTACAGTTGGAATAAATTTGTGAATTTTCACTTTTTATATGATGCATGCCAATTTCAGATCGTGCTGGTTCCCTTTTTTTCTTTTTTTCTTTCTTTTTTTTACCACAGTAAGCTGGCAGTCCGTCTTTCTTTGACCAAGATGGACTTAAACGGTTTCATTTTCTTCAGAATGGATTGTGACTTTAGGACGCCCTAGGGAGTAAAAGTGGCTCATAAGTGGAGAAAGCACAAATTTCTACTATAAAATATATTACAAAGCTTCTGATATTTGTTGGTAGAATTGTGTTTGTGGCCATGTAACACAAGATGATGTATCTTCCTTGCACAATAGTGAGAACACCCAGGAAATAGAATATAACAAGCATACAGCATTAATAAAGGAGAGGATTGTGACTATGTAAGTACAGGGAATTATTAATCTAATATAAGCGAACTCCATAGATTACATCAGGATATAGACGTTTCCTCATTTCTGATAACTGATTCATTCTCTTCAGGTTCAGACGATATAGAATCTGTCTGCACGTATTACAGAGTATATCTACTACGCAATTGCCATTTACTAGTTGACGCTCCTGTATCATATTTTATTTACAAAGATGCCAAAGCATTTTTTATGGGTTAAAAATATTGGAGGAATTGTTATTTCACTTGTTAACTACAAGTCAGGAGAAAAATAAGACCTAAATATGGCTTGTATAAATATATATCAGATATTATATATTTAAAAAATGTTCAACAGGGGTGCATAACATTTTTTTGATCAGAGGGCTGCATTGCCATACTGAACCAATCCCAGGGGCCAAAAAAAATTTAAAGGTTAACTGAAAGGATACATCACCAGAAACAAGTTTTGAATATTTAAGAGGATTTTGAGAGATTCTGCTCAGTTTCTGCTCAAAAAAATAAGTGTCAACATACGATAACTTAGGCCTCTTTCACACGTTCGTGAAAATCATGCACGTTTTTCACAGACGTGTCAAAGGTGCGTATTGCCCTGCGTGAGCCGTGTTTATGGCACACGTGTGTTCTCCATGTGTTATCCGTGATAACACACGGAGAACAGGAACTTTCTGCTCACCTGTCCCTGGCGTCGCTGTCCGTGGTGCTGATCTTCGGTCTCCAGTCCTGCCGACTCCCCGCTACAGCAGCTTCCGGCCGCAGTGAAGTGAATATGCAATGAGCATAGTGAGTGGCGGCCGGAAGCAAGTGCCAGCAGCGGCAGAGACAGAAGGGCTGGAGAAGGTCAGTAAAGTTTTTGGGTTTTTTTCTGAGACACGTGTGTTTTCTCCGGTGCGTGTCACACGAAACACCTCCATGTGGTCTGCTTGCGTTCCGTGTGACACCCGTGATGCCGGAGAAAAACGGATATGTTGACATGTGGAGCATACGGACACAGGTATGCTCCACATGTACACATGGTCCATAGCAGAACACGCACGTGAGAGCAGACCCATTGATTTTAATGGGTCTACGTGTGCCCGTGTCTCCGGTACGTGAGGAAAAGGACCAAACACGTACCGGAGACATGAACGTAAGAAAGAGGCCTGACACTGAGTGTGTGGATCAAAAAGTGAGCAGAAGCTAGCTGAGTCCTCATAATCTCAAAACTTTACACTTTGAAGATTTTTAATGTTTAACATAGTGATGAAGCAAGTTTTGGATTGCTACTTGTGTACAAGATCAGAACCACCATCAGCATATGAATGCAGTGTCAGGACCACCATCAGTACATGACTGTAGAACCATACCCACCGTCAACACATGAATGTAGAGCCAGAACCACCGTCAGTACATGGCTGTAGAGTCATAACCACCGTCAGCACATGAATGCAGCACCAGAACTAACATCAGCACACGAATGCAGCGTCAGAACCACACTCGGTAGATTCAGCAACAAGCTTAGTACAGAAATCAATTGTAAGGTCAGGTCAGCCCCACATACAATTGTATTGCATGAACCTACAAAACCCAGTATGTTCTTAACAATGGTAATCTCATATAGCACAGATGCCATGAGATTTCACACCCACAGCTCGCCTCTGCAGACTTCCCTCTTTTCCATCTTCAGCAGCACTTCCCCACATGGATCACTTAAAAATGAAAGTATCATTAAACTACCCCATAAATATATATCTCCCATGCTGTGCTGCTGAATAAATAATTGCTGTGCTTACTGCACAAAATATCTCCACCCACACACTACTAAATGTCTACTACAAAATGTTCCCTTAACTGCCTCTTTGAAAATCTCCCCCCACACTGCCCCTCTGAAAAACATCCTCCCCACACCGACCCTCTGAAAAAGATCCCCCCCACACTGCTCCTTTGAAAAATGTCCCCCACACTGCCCTCCCCAAAATGTCCCCCACACTGCCTCTCTCCAGAATGTACCCACACACTGCCCATCTGGAAAATGTCATCCCAGATTGCCCCTCTGGAAAATGTCCCTTACACTGCCCTTTCCATAATATCTTCCACTCCCATACATACCATGCCCTGCTGCTTAAAGTACCCCCCCCCCCACTCTATACTGTGCTCCCTGTCACAATTGTCCCTCCATTATATGCTCTCACAGTAACATCAACCCCTTTCCTCCCTCATCTGAAATGATCAGAATTAATCTTCACTCCTTCATGGAGCGCTTACTTCTGGCCACCATGTTTACAGCATCTGCAACACTAAGGTTCCAACAGCAGTGTGATGAGGTATAAATGTACTGACCTCACCACGCTGCTGCAGGTTGGGGCATCGCTGACAGGAGTTCCTCTGCTCTGCTGCGCCTGTCCCGGGGCTAAAGTGTTCAAATGTATTTATGTGTGTGAAAGATGCAAATACATTAGAATATTGGAAGGAGGGAGCGACGTCTCCTGGATAGGTCCAAGGGCCACAACAAATGCTTTCTATGGCCAAAACTTATTCTGGCGAGCCACATGTGACCTGCGGGCCTTATACTGTGCAGACCAGATGTACATAAAATGATCTCAGCGGTAGTGTGCCAGGGACTCCCAGATTACATGGACATCTGCCAGGAGCCAAAGACTTTTCAATCTATAATTTCAGGCAAGCAATGCAAAAATAATCCTATAAAATCTAACATTTACTCCATCAAGGATAAAATATGGTATAAAATAATACAGCAGATAAAGGGTTATTCCAACAGATAGGTCATAACTTCTAAATAACACAGACCCTCACTGATTTACAGCATGTATAGGTATACAATATATTTATAAATAAATGTAAAGATACAATGTACATCTCTGGAAACCTTTTTTCCATGCATGTATTTAGTGCTAAAACATTTTTCCAATTTGGTTTCATTACAAATTTTGTACATATTTTTTACGTTCCATCAAAGATTGATGTTTGAGGGCTTTATTTTTCAGGATGAGTTGTATTTTTTAATAACACCATTCAGTTTATCATTAGATGTACTAGAAAGCGGGAGAAAAATTCTTAGTATTCCAAAATTGCCAACAAAAATTGCAATTCCGCATTGTGTTTTTTGTAGTCTTTTTTTTATACTACGGTGTTCATTACACAGTAGAATGACCTGGCAATATGTTCCTCCAGGTCAGTATCATTATAGAGATACCAGACATGCAGAGGTTCTTTTTTATTTAGGTGATGAAAAAAGAATTGCGAATTTGGAAACAGAAGAATTTTTGAATTTCCCAAACCCCGTTTAAAACTAATATATATATATATATATATATATATATATATATATATATATATATATATATATATACACAGTACATACTAAAAGTTTGGACACACCTCATCTCCAGCACGCTTGTTAAGAGGAGACTTTGTGCAGCAGGCCTTCATGGTAAAATAGCTGCTAGGAAACCACTGCTAAGGACAGGCAACAAGCAGAAGAGACTTGTTTGGGCTAAAGAAAACAAGGAATGGACATTAGACCAGTAGAAATCTGTGCTTTGGTCTGATGTCCAAATTTGAGATCTTTGGATCCAACCACCGTGTCTTTGTAGAAAAGGTGAATGGATGGATTCTACATGCCTGGTTCCCACCGTGAAGCATGGAGGAGGAGGTGTGATGGTGTGGGGGTGCTTTGCTGGTGACACTGTTGGGGATTTATTCAAAATTGAAGGCATACAAAACCAGCATGGCTACCACAGCATCTTGCAGCGGTGTGCTATTCCATCCGGTTTGCGTTTAGTTGGACCATCATTTATTTTTCAACAGGACAATGACCCCAAACACACCTCCAGGCTGTGTAAGGGCTATTTGACTAAGAAGGAGAGTGATGGGGTGCTACGCCAGATGACCTGGTCTCCACAGTCACCAGACCTGAACCCAATCGAGATGGTTTGGGGTGAGCTGGACCGCAGAGTGAAGGCAAAAGGGCTAACAAGTGCTAAGCATCATGGGAATTCCTTCAAGACTGTTGGAAAACCATTTCCGGTGACTACCTCTTGAAGCTCATCAAGAGAATGCCAAGAGTGTGCAAAGTAGTAATGAAAGCAAAAGGTGGCTACTTTGAAGAATCTAGAATCTAGAAGACATATTTTCAGTGGTTTCACACTTTAAGTGTTTCATTTCACATGTTTTAATTCACAGTTTTGATGCCTTCAATGTGAATATACAATTTTCAGAGTCCTGAAAATAAAGAAAACTCTTTGAATGAGAAGGTGTGTCCAAACTTTTGGTCTGCACTGTATATTTATACATTTGTATATAATTTCAATCATCCCCTTTTCATATTTAAGAAGAAAAAAGAGAACAAAACCACATTTGATGTCACCACTCCCATAAAAGTGCTGCACGACGCACAAGGAATGCAATAAGAATAGACTGAAGCATCGTATGTGTGTCACAATGGGATCCACAAAAATGAAAGCTCAGGTCTATAGGTAGATGTCTCAGAAAATGGTGTTACAGACTATACTATGTCATTTACAAAGTGATGAATTATGTTTAGCCGCTAAATTCTAATAAATAATAACTATAAGTTTTGTATCACCGTACTCTAACTGACCTAACGAATAAGAAGAAGAATACGACCAGGCGGCCATTTATAACAAATAATGAATGCCAGAATGAAATGCGGTTTTTTTCACCATTTTACCACTTTTAAAGCATTAGATATCTCTGGGATAGACGTATAAAGGGAGATTGAACACGAGGTCTATTTATGCCGCTAGGTTTCTTCTGTCCCCATACACTGAGCGCCCTCTAGTGGTAGCTCCACACAGATAAAATTCTATCATTTGTGTGATGTAGATTATTATTATTATTATTATTATTATTTATTATTATAGCGCCATTTATTCCATGGCGCTTTACAAGTGAAAGAGGGTATACGTACAACAATCATTAACAGTACAAGACAGACTGGTATAGGAGGAGAGAGGACCCTGCCCGCGAGGGCTCACAGTCTACAGGGAATGGGTGATGGTACAATAGGTGAGGACAGAGCTGGTTGCGCAGTGGTCTACTGGGCTGAGGGCTATTGTAGGTTGTAGGCTTGTTGGAAGAGGTGGAAGAGTAGATGGAAAATGTTGGCAAACTATTTGGGATGGAGGGTGAAGGGGCAGAATTTGTTCACTAATGCTGTTCTAATGCTGATATAGGAAGGACATCAAACAAATCTTAGAAAACAGATTACAAGAGACTATAAAAGAACTGGACATGATGGATACAACTTTGTAAGTTTAGAGATTTTCATTTAGAAACTTTTAATGACATAATGAGACAGATATAGGGATGATGTAAAACCTGCCTGCACATACTATATTTTAGTGTACACTGATGGTCATTTCTCAGTTTAGGTTTATAGCACAAATTAATTAGATGAATTACGGTGTATTTATTTTACTGTTTAAAATGTGTACCAGGAAAAAAAACATGACCCAGCATTTTTATATGGCTCTTTTAGAAAGACACAAGTTAAAATCATATGTATGTACATCATATTCTATAGCAGTGCTGGGCAAAGTTGAACGGATGAAAACAGTAGAGGTGGGCCGCACCATGCTGCTGCCACCACCTGCTCCATGTCACCGCTATCTGCGTCCTTGGGACCTTGGGATACAGTACTGATGAATACAGCTCCTGTGTAGATACACAGTGCAGCAGAGTCCTGGGGAAAAGGGAGCGAGCTGATTATGTGGCGTTTCATATAAGTATGGGGTGTAAGCATGTATTTAGAAGGCTATGTGGGGCTCATAATGTATATAGGAGGCTATGTGGGGGCTCATAGTGTATATGGACGGTTATGTGGGGCTCATAAAGTAAATCAGAGGCTATGTGAAGGCTCTAGCTGTATTTAGGCTATGTGGGGCTCACAATGTATATAGCAGGTGTCACGCTTCCCGGGTCCCGACGTCGTTTCTCACTCACCGCTCCTGTCCCCGGGTCTCCTGCCTCCAGCCACACGTCCTCCTCGGCACCGCTCCCTGCTCTGGCCTCCGGCACCCGGGCGTCACGCATGTGCATTAGGGCGCGCGCGCGGTCACTGACTTCCTCTTAAAGGCCCTGCACTCCCTAAACAGGATATTACATCAGTCAGGGTCAGGTATATTAGGAGCTCCCTGCCTGGAGGGCGTCGCCTGTTCGTCGTGTTTCTGTAAGCTAGGTGTTCAGGTCTCCTAGTGCCTTGCCTCGCTCTAACCCTGTGTCTTCCACAGAGCCAGCCCTGCCACCTTAACCTGGTCCTGACTGCGGATTGCCCAGGAAGTCCTCCGGTGACTGTCGGCTGTGAATCCCATCATCTGCCTTCAGCCTGAACCTGTCTCCGATCCCCGACTTCACCTGGTGACCTCTGCCCTCACGTCCAGCAGGATCCAGATCTCGCCTGATGTTTCTACCTGGTACCTGAACCTGGTCTCCGTCATCTGCATTGCCTCCAGGAACTCTGTGACTCTAGAGACATCTTGCTACCAGTCCCCTGAAGGACGCTGACCCAGTACCATTAGTGCTCCGGCAACCGTGCACCTAGGCCCTCTAGTGGGGTGACCGGACAGTCCCTGTATAGGGGTTAGCTCTGTGTTGCTTCACTGGGGGAGTCCGGTGCACGGCCCAGAGGATCCACCACCCGGGCATCACAGCAGGCTACGTCGGGGCTCATGCTGTGTTTAGAAGGGTGTGTGGGGGGCTCCCACTGCATATAAAAGAGCTATGCGGGGGCTCACACTCCAAGTTGTGCCAGAAGTTTGTGACTTTTCAAAGCAATTTATGCCAGATTTCTGGTTTAATGACTTTGATCAATTTGGGCCTTAGAATGTATCAGAGAGTAAAGGGTCCAGTAAAGAAAAAAAACAACATTACCCTCTTGTTTTTTGCGGGACAAGTTGTACTTTTAAATGAAACCATAAGTTTTACCATGTGGTGTACTGGAAAACAGCAAAAAATTCCAAGTGTGGAAAAACTGCAAAAAAGTGTGATGGCACAATAGTTTATGGGATGTTTTATTCACGGTGTTCACTGTATGGTAAAACAGATGTGTGGGTATGATGCCTGAGGTTGGTGCGAGTTTGTAGACACCAAACATGTATAGGTTTACTTGTATCTAAGGGGTTAAAAAAAATTCACAAGCTTGTCTAATAAAAGTGGCGCATATTTTGCGCCATTTTCCGAAAACCGTAGAGTTCTCATTTTTTGGGATCTATGGCTCAGTGACGGCTTATTTTTTGCGTCTCGAGCTGTCGTTTCTAATGGTACAATTTTTGCGCAGATCCTACCTTTTGATCGCCTGTTATTGCATTTTGCGTAAAACTTGCGGCGACCAAAAAACGTAATTTTGGCGTTTGGAATTTTTTTGCCACTACGCCGTTTACCAATCAGATGAATTGATTTTATATTTTGATAGATCGGGCATTTCTGAACGCGGCGATACCAAATATGTGTATATTTATTTATTTTTTAACCCTTTAATTGTCAATGGGGGGAAAGGGGGGTGATTTGAACTTTTAGGTTTGTTTGTTTGTTTTTTTATTTTACTAGTCCCCCTAGGGGGCTATAGCGATCAGCAATCCGATCGCTCTTCTCTATCTGCTGATCACAGCTATACAGCTGTAAACAGCAGATTCAGTCACTTCCTGTTTCTCTGTGCTCCCGGCTGAGGGAAAACGAAAGTGAAACTTCATAGCTGCAGGCGTCATCACATGACCCTGTGCTACGATGGCAACCACCGAAAGTCACGTGATCACGCACGTGACTTCTGGTGGGGGCGGCGGTAAGTAAAAATCATGACCGCACGCATATAGATCTCGCTGCCAGACTTTGGCAGCAAGATTTAAGGGGTTAAATGTTGCGAGTGGAAGCGATTCCACTCGCAACATGCAGGCACACATGTCAGCTGTTGAAAACAGCTGATATGTGTGCCGACCGCCGCCTGCCCGCGGCAGGGGGCGGGGCTTAAAGGGACACGCTCCATGACGGATATATCCGTCCATGGTCATGAAGGGGTTAAAAAAGCTGCAGGGAGAGGAAGATGCTATTAAATAGTGGCGCCCCCTGCAGTCACCCTGAGTGGTGCGATGTCACCTATGTAGGATCATTATAGGTTGGATATCGCTGTGATACAATCGCTGTTTTGAAATCTTTGTCACTACTTTTCTTCACTTCTTCAACAGATGGATCCACAAAATCAAGACTATACCACCAGCATTCAAACCATATAAATTTAAAAAATATATCTGGAGACCATCACTTGCAACTATCCAGTACGTATGTTATTTCTGCCCATAGAATAGTATATGACAAGTGTAATATATTATACAAGGTTTTCACCTGGCCTAGTGGTGGAGTGCAGTATGAAATGTTTCGCTCACTCCTGCTGGTCCAGTGCTTTGTATTACCCCCCAGGTATCTTGTAGGTGTATTACTACCACAGGTGATACACATGGCTGACTCTTTCTTGAGGTTCAGCTTAATAAGAGCATCATGGTTTCCCAGGAGTTAATATTAAAGGGCCTGCTTTGTGAAACTCACTTCTAACTACTGTATTAATAGAAATCACTGGGATGTATTATTCACATGGAATATATTCTTATATTGTACATCTGTTGCGGGCGAGGGTCGCTGACGCTTCTGGGGCCGCTCGGATCCGGGTTCGCTGCTGCGGCTCGAGTGGTGACCGGACCCGGGCTCACCGGCCGTCCGTCCTCACAACCGTCGGAAAGGGATATTTACAGGGCATTGATGTGTCGGTGACACCACCCATGGGTTGCGGTGAGGGATGGTGACACCGCCGCTGCCTGGTGATGGGACGCCCGGGGCTGATGGAGCGGGGCAGCAAGATGGGATCCCCTCCACGGTTAGGGGAGGTGTAGTCCCGGGGCCCTTTGGTATACGGGAGTAATGGCTGCTGGAGGTGGCGTGCCGGGTTGGACCAGGGATCAATGTTGTACTCACAGTTCAATAATCACACACATGTCCAGTGGTAAACCAAGTTGCCAGTGACCAGTCGCCTTTGGTGGGTGTATTCGGGTCCCACACCCAGGTGTAGCAAACAGGGGTCCCTTCCTCCTGCACTCTGTGTTTGTGTCTTCTGTGGGACTACTCCGCATGGAACGGGAAAGTCCACTCCCGCTACTGTGTATGTTTGGGAGCTCTGGCCCGTGAAATCTGCCCCTTGGGATTTCTGTGGGTTCTGACGGACACCCTATACCCCGCGTTGGGCTTCTGTTTCGCTCTATGGGCTTCTGGAGAACAAGGCCTAAAACCTCGTCCTCTGCTGGTTAATTAACAAGGGGCATGCAACCTTCCTCATCCTAGGGTCCAGGCACCCCGTCTGTGCACGGCCTCCGGACCGAAATCCCACTGTCGGCATCGGCGGGCTACAACCCTGTCCCAGTCCACTTAAAGTCCGGATCTCCGTCGCCTGTGGCCCTGTTTACTGTCTGCCACCTAGCCAGGTAGTCCAGGGGCCCCTACCCCTGACTCCACTTCACTCTCAGCACTTGACTGTCTACTCCAAAAACTCCACTCAACTCAGACTTCAACTTGACTGTCTTGTTCCCGCCTCTGACACCTCAGGACCCCTAGGTGGGCGTTCTCATCCACCTGATCCCGCCTACTGGTGTGTCCTTATTGTCTTGAGGGCGTGGCTAGGCTTTAATGGCTGTGTGTTGTACCTGGGTGTGGGTTTTTGGTGGTATCAAGGAGGGTGGACTACTTCTGTGACTACGTGGTTTTGCCAGGGCGTCACACATCCCCCATAGTCTTGTCACATCACACTCAGCTTCCTGCTAAAGTCAGGTCAGAACTGAAGCTAAAAGTGGGGGAAATGGCAGGATTCACAGAAAGCAGTGTGCAGACAGGAAAGGAAACAGCCTTCACTCCTATCCGCAGTGCTACCCCTCCTCTTTAGGATGTATCACCCCCTCCACGACTGGCCTGGAATGAGTGGGTATAAAGAAGAGTGATGAGAGAGATATAACAAAGATGAATGCATGAGTGACTGTGTGTATATATACAAAATATAGTATGTGTATATGTGTAGCGTAAACCATGTGTGTATGTATAGTTATGGCCGAAAGTGCTGGCTTCCTTGAAAATTTTCCAGAAAATTAAGTATTTCTCCCAGAAAATTATCTCAATTACGCATTTTGTTATACACATGCTTATTTTCTTTGTGTGTATGGGAACAACACAAAAAAAAAAAACAGTAAAAAAAGGCAGATTGGACATAACTTCACACAAAACTCATAAAATGGGCCAGACAGTATAAAACAGCAATCAATCACTTCTTAAAACCATCAACAAGCTTCTTACACCTCTTAACTAGAATTTTGGACCACTCTTCTTTTGTAAACTGCTCCAGGTCTCAATTTTAAGATCTCTCCACAGGTGTTAAATGGGATTTAGATGTGGACGCATTGCTGGCCACTAGTGATGGACGAACCCAAACTGTAAAGTTAGGGATGCGTACCAGACACCTAGTGTCCGTGCATGGACCCCGAACATGGACTTCTAAGGGAAGTCCATGTTACTGTTCGGATTTGGCCACTCGGAAAAGAAAAAAAACATTAAAAGGAAAGCAAAATATAGATTAAAGGAGTAACAAAATTATACTTAACAAGTCTCCCATGCGGCTGTGACACTACTTCTGGGTTTGCTCATTAGCTCTCATACATATTCACTGCTTTCCCCTCCCACCCTCTATGGCAGCATCTGTGACTGGTTGCAGTAAGACTGCCAGCATGCCAGCGTCTGTGAATGGTTGTGAAGTGTAAAAATAAACAATTGGAAAAAAAAATGGCATAGAGTCCCTTGTATATTGATACCTAGAGCAGTTAAAGCAGAAAGCTGGAGGATGCAGCCCCCAACTGATGTTCAATCTATTTTATGAAGTATAGTTTCAGAATTACAATAATAAACATGAGCGTATATTGAAAACATGGCATGTTATCTTGACTGTGTATCAAAATCCTAAGATTCAATGCAGCTTTTTAAAATTATTTAAATTAATAATTAAAAAAACAGCGTGCGGTTTCCCGCAATTTTGATACCCAGCCATGATAAAGCTGACAGCTGGGAACTGGTATTCGTAGGGTGGGGAGGCCCATGGTTATTGGCCCCCCTCAGCCTAAAAATAGGAGCCTGCAGCCACCTCAGAATTGTTGCACCATTAGATGCAACAATTCCGCCTGTTTACCCGACTCACCCTAATTGCCCTGGAGTGGTGACAATTGGGGTAATATAAGAGGTTAATGACAGCTGTGAATTGAAAAATGATAGCTGTCATCAAGCTTGAGGTTAGTAATGGGGAGGGGTCTATGAGATCTCACATTACTAAGCCTGTAAGTCAAAAGAAATAAACACAAAATAATAAAGGATTTTTTTCTATTTAAAAAACACCATCTTTCTCCAATTTATTAACCCCCAAAACACCCTGCAGGTCTGAAGTAATCCACATAAGGTCCCACAACTATCCCAGTTCTGCTACATCCTGAGGTCGCAGTGCGCACTCACATAAGAAAAAGTGACTGATCACTGTGGCATCAGGGACACACTGATGGAACCAGAGCTGTGAGCGATGACGTCACTGAGTTCACCTGAGGTCTGAACTGGTGTAACCACGGTACTCCAGGTGTGACCTCAGGTGAACTCATTGTACTCAGTGACCTCACCTCAGGTGAAATCATTGAACTCAATGCCTGATTAATGGATTAGGCAATGTGTCTACATTGAGTATTTGGGTGCAGACATTTTTGCACCAAATCTGAATCTCTTGATAAAAAACCACACTGAAATCGCATCAAAATGCATTTGGTTTTGATGCATTTTTTTTGCCACAAAATGCAGGTTTGGTGCAGAAATGTCTGCATTCACATAACAAATGTGCACACATTGCCTAATCCGGTAATTTGGCATTGAGTTCAATGACTTCACCTGAGGTCACGGCTGGGGTTCCCATAGTACACCAGGTGTGACCTGAGGTTGAAGTCATTGAAATCAATGCTGGATTACCAGATTAGGCAATGTGTACACATTGCATATTTGGATGCAGATTTTTCTGCACCAAATCTGCACCTCGTGTCAAAATGGGCACCAAAACTGTCTCATGTTTGCTGATGAGGCCATCAAATTTGGGCCAGACCATGCCTCGAGGTTTGTAGCCAGACCAAGTTTCAAGGACATCTGAATGAGGCATTAATGTGTTCTAATAAATTGTAGACTCTACATACAACATTCTGCTAATAAGCAAAAGTCCATGTTATGTAATCAGTGGGATTTCCATGGGGATTCAGATGTCTGCTGCCCGGATATTTGTGGCGTTTGCTAATAATTGGTCATCAAAAGTCTAATCTTGGAAAACCCCTTTATCTCTTGATGTAGTAAATGTTCAAAGCTTGCCTTGAACGTTTTTGGGTTGGTTTGAGAAAAAGGGGAATTCATTATGTAATGCTCTTGAAAAGTCACCCTTTACAAATTCTAATACTCACCATTACTTGTTCATTTACATACGATAATATATGTTTCATGTACTATAGAGAGGAGCCAACCGAAGTAGAAGAGGACGAGTTCACCACCACTGTGTAAGAGCAGAGATACTGAGAACACCTTCTAGGTGAGGTATCGATGATTGCTTATTACTGCATATCTCTGACTGCCCAGATAGCCGCCATTTAGTGGTTACCAATTATGCATCTTACATAACTTATTATAAAGAGGTATTACAAAGTTTGGGAAGAGTTGCCTGTTCTAAACAAACAGACCTCACAAATCAGCAAACAATATGGCCATATCTGGTGTCCCTGTAATCATAACAACCTGCACAACTCAGCCACCAGATTATTTATGGGGATCGGAAAATGGTGGAAAAACATGGCGTGATTGATGACTTTTCTCTATTAAACCCATAGAAAATGTAATAAAACTGTAACGCTGAGACCGTGTTCACATGCGGTGTAAATGCTGTGTTTTTTCTCCAGGGGTCCGCACCACAATAACAATCTTCTAGGATTATTGCGTGTTTGCTGCGCATTTTATACGTTTTCCCTGATATTTGATCCAGATTTGTTGCAGATGTGAATCCTGTTTCTGTTTAATGCATTTTAATGTACAGAAAAGCTTTGATTCTGCGCTTAAAAATACAATGGCTTTTTTTTCCTTGTGCTTTTTTAAGACTCTACAAAGAAGCCTATAAAGAAAAAAAAAAGCACCAAAACTGCCGAGTTCAGCATCTTTACACACCGAGGGCCGAGAGTTCATGAAATCACATCCACTTTGCTTGGACATTTACATGAATTGTAAATGCTGCATTTTTTTTCTGCTGCTTTTTTTCCACAGAGATTCTGCTGTGTTTCACTGTCCAAGCAAAGTGGATGTGATGTCAGAAAAGCGGCCGTTTTGGTGCTTTTTTTTCTCTCTAGAGGCTTCTATGTGGAGCTATAAAACCGCATTGAGAAAACCGCAGATACTTTTATAAGAGCAGAATCAAAGCTTTTCTGTACTATAAAAATGTGGCTTCACATCTGCACTAAAAATTCATGAAATAATGGGGAAAAGGCACAAAAACTGCAGCAACAATGCAATAACCAGAAAATATTGTTATTTTGTAATTTGGTGAGGACATCTGCAAAAAAACAACAAACAACAGTATTTATGCAATGTGTGTTAAGGATAGGTCATCAATGTAAAAGTAATGGACAAACCCTTTAAATTAGAATAATTTAAACTACAAAATTCTGCTCAAAAGTCGAAGTCACCTAAATGTGCACTATGTAAAAGCTGCACATTACATGACAGGTCCACTCCATTACATAAAATATCTGTAAAACTATTGTGCTTTTGGTTATTAGTAACAATTAGAGAATACAGTCAGCTCATTGTCCTGCATGTCTGCTGAAATCATTAGAAGCATAAGGCCCCGTTCACACTGCGTTCTTCCCCACATTCAATGGTCCCGTAGGGGCTTACATCCAAACCCCCTGTAAAATGGGGCTCAGGCAGTGCCGATGCTGCAGACGGAGTCACCATGTGCTCTGCTGTGCATCACTTTGGAGTGTATACGCCTACTGGAGGGGGTCATCCAGACGCAGTGCACTACATCTCCGTGTCTGTCTACAGTAGTTGTATACACCTGAACATTGCAGGTCCAATGATACATTGACGTACAGCAAAGGCAGTCATTTTCCTTCTATGGGGATTTCATGTATATGAATACGTATTTTCCCTCTACGACCATATAGACTATCTCTCACGAAGGCCTATATGTTAAGGCCGTAGAATAATTTTTTTTTTTTTGGAGCTTTGCATCAATAAAAACAAGCAAACTGAATTTCAAGCATCATTCTGACTCAGACTCTTACCTTCTCTTGTGTGCCCGAGTTATTGTTTTACTATAATGTCCCTGAGTATGGCACACCTTGTGCTTTTTGATACTCTAGTAACGTTGCAGCTCTGAAATATGGCCAAACTGGTGGCAAATGGCATCTTGGCAGCTTCACACTTCATTTTCCTCAATTCATGGGCAGTTGTTTTGCGCCTTTTTTGCCCAACACGCTTCATGCGACCCTGTTGGCTATTTGCCATGAAACCCTTGATTGTTTGGTGATCACGCTTCAAAAGTTTGGCAATTTCAAGACTGCTGCATCCCTCTGCAAGACATCTCACAATTTTGGAGCTTTCGGAGCCTGTCCAATCTCTCTTCTGACCCATTTTGCCAAAGGAAAGGAAGTTGCTTAATAAGTATGCACTCCTAATATATGGTGTTGATGTCATTACACCACACCCCTCGTCATTACAGAGATGCACACCACCTGATTTACTTAATTGGTAGTTGGCTCTCAAACCTATACAAAAGTTATCATGTGATCAACATACTCATTTGCCTAATAAGTCTGCACGCAGTGTAATACTTAATGACAAATTAAATCACAAACACCCATGTAGTTGGCCTGATAGATATTGGGGTCAATAAAACTATAAGTATAGATAGCATTGCTGAAACATACAGTCCTACTGCCGCCATGTTGATCACGACCACACTGCCCTGCACTTCGACGCATTTCGCCAAAGCTTCGTCCAGAGGTGCAGGGACAGTGAATATGGCACTATTTAAAGGTCCTAAACTTAAAGCACCTGTGTATAGTGGCGCACGTTCAGCGGCCACTCCGTCATTCACCGCCACGTCTGGTGTCCCGGAAATCACACTGCGCATGCGTGCATAGTGTTATTCCGATTGGACGCCAGGCGCTGCGGGGAACAAGGAAGTGAATCAGCTGACGTGCGCACGCACAGTGCAGTTAAGGCTGCTTTCACACTACGTTTTTTTAACATCCGTCAAGAACGTTTTTTTAACGCAAAAACGGATCCAGTGCAAATGCGTTTTCATTTCAATGCATTTGCAATGGACTCGCGTCAACATGCGTTCACCTGTGTTTGCGTGCGTTATAGTGAGGATCCAGCGACTTGCAGTTTTTTAACTTTTTTTCAAAAACGCTACTTGTAGCGTTTTTGAGCTGTGTCCAAATACTGCAAGTTGCTGGATCCTGACTAAACAGCATGCAAACGTATGTAAACGCTGGCTTGCTGATGGACAGGATCCTGCTTGCTCTACTGAGCATGCCCAGGACCAGCTGCGTGATCAGTCTCTCTCTCCACCTCCCTCCCTCCCCCTCTCTCCCTCACTCTCCACCTCCCTCCCTCTCCCTCCCTCCCCCTCGCTCCACCTCCCTCCCTCCACCTCCCTCTCCTTCCACTCTCCTCCACCTGAGAGCGGAGGACGCTCGTAACAAAGGTAAACATCGGGTAACCGCGGTCTTGGTTACCCGATGTTTATCTTGGTTACGTGTGCAGGGAGCAGCAGCCCTGCTCCTAGCAGCTGCAGATGCTCGTAACCAATGTAAATATCAGGTAACCGCGGTCTTAGTTACCCGATGTTTACGTTGGTTACGTGTGCAGGGAGCAGCTAGCCCGGCTCCTAGCAGCTGCAGACGCTCATAACCAATGTAAATATCGGGTATCCAAGCAAGTTACCCGATGTTTACCTTGGTTACGAGCTTCCACAGCTGTTAGATGCCGGATCCCTGTCTTTCATGTTCAGTTCCCCTCACTCCCAATCACATGACTCCAATGCCCACCCATAAACTTAAAGTGACAGGATCCTGCAAAATAACACATGCGTTTGCATGCGTTTTTTTGCTGTAAAAGCAGGATCCGCTTTTGCAGCAAAAAAACGTTCATGAGGCATGTTAAAAAAATGTAGTGTGAAAGCAGCCTTAGGCAGACATGTGAAGTGTGGGCAAAGATAAGCACATAGTGTTTTAAAGCATATAAAACATAAATCATAGTGTGGAGCCACTTAGAACAATGGAGTGATTTGTTCCTTTACTGATATTTATGGTAAACCAGTTCCTAATTAATCATACAAATGCCTAATGCCATATATAGTACATATATTTATACGATGTCATTAATCTCTTTTTGAGCAAGGATATTTTTATAGTTTCCACCTCTGATTCCTAGATGGACTCTATCAATCCCTCTGAATTTAAGGAGCCTCCAATTGCATCCATGGGATTCCCTAAAATGTTTTGGAATATTTTTCAGAGCCTCTAGTTCTTCCTTTTTTACCGTAGTTGCTTTCATTTTAACATCCTTAGGCTATGTGCGCACTAGGCTGTTTTACCCGCGCATTTACCCGCGGATTTGCTGCGGAAATTTCTTGAGAAAGGTTTGAAATCTTTCTGCAGAGATTTCCCAGCAAAACCTAGGGAGAACAAAAAAATAGCTGTGCGCTCGCTGCGGATTTTTCTCAAGAAACTTTCTTGAGAAAATGAGCATGTCCATTATTTTCCGCAGGTACCTGCGGTATACCCCCGGAATTTCACTCCATTCACTGTAATGTAATCGCGAAATTCCGGAGGTATACCGCAGGTAGCAAATGATGTGCGGTATACCCCCGGTATAGCCGCGATTTACCTGCGGTAATGTACATCGCTGCCTGCGGTTTTGCAGGGAGGGATGTCATTATGCCAGGAAGAGGAGGCGGAGCAGAGTAAACACAGATGTCACACTCCCTGGACGCCGCACAGAAGCGCTTCCGTGTGACGTCCGGCGGGTGCCCGTGCAGTCTGTGTCCCGCTGCAGCCCCACCGCTGCCAGCCCTGCAGTGTGTCAGTGTCTGCCCGCAGTATCAGCAGCTTGTCACCCTGCAGCGCAGGCAGACACTGACACACAGCAGTGCGTGCAGCCGCGGCGATGACGGGCGCTGCTGTCAGGAGGTGAGAAGAGATCATTACCTGCTGTGACGATCTCCTGCCTCCTGACGTCACCGCTGTCACTGCCGTCTATGCCCGTCTCGCGAGCGGCCCGAGACTGTCACTAGCGGTGACGTCACGGGCTCTCGCGATACTGCTGACAACGCGGCGGGCATAGAAGTCAGTGACAGCACTGATGGCAGGACTGCAGGAGATCATCACAGCAGGTAATGATCTCATCTATCTTCCTGACAGCAGCGCTCGTCATCCCCTGCAGTGACCTGGGCTATTGATGTTAGCTCAGGTCACTGCATTGCTCTCCCAGCCAATGGGGAACATTCTGTTCTTCATGGACTGGGACAGTGACTATGGTGTGGATCGCTGTGGGACGCCCCCCCTTATTGGATTACGCCGGACGTGGAATTGATTGTTCTTATCAATAAACTGGTGAAGGAGGGAATGTGGGGATTTTTTTTTTTCAAATAAAACTTTTTTTGTTGTCTATTTTATGTTTCTTACTGACTGGGTTGGTGATGTCGGGTATCTGATAGACGCTTGACATCACTAACCCCAGGGCTTGATACCAGGTGACATTACACATCTGGCATCAACCCCATATATTACCTTGTTTGCCACCGCACCAGGGCAACGGGATGAGTTGGGGCGAAGCACCAGGATTGGCACGTCTAATGGATGCGCCACTTCTGGGACGGCTGCAGCCTGCTATTTTTAGGCTGGGGAGTGTCCAATAACAGTGGACCTCCCTAGTCTAAGAATATCAGACCCCAGCTGTCCGCTTTACCTTGGCTGGTGATCCAATTTGGGGGGGACCCCACGTTTTTTGTTTTAAATTATTTATTTAATGTAAAATAACAGCGTGGGGTGCCCTCTGTTTTGGATTACCAGCCAAGGTGAAGCTGCCAGCTGTGGTTTGCAGGTTGCAGCCATCTGCTTTACCCTAGCTGGCTACAAAAATAGGGGGAACCCCACGTCAATTTTTTTTTAATTATTTATTTTTTGGCTAAATACAAGGCTAGGCACCCTTTAGTGCCACATGAAAGTCACTAAAGGGTGCCAGCTTAGAATATGCAGGGGTGTGGGACATTATATAGGTCTTTCTCATCTATCTATCTATCTATTCATCTATCCATCTTTCCCTCTATCCATTATCTGTCTATCTATCGATTATCTATCTATTATCTATATTATTTATTTCTGTTCAGCATAAAAAACCCGCAGTGACCAACCTGCGGTAAAACCGCGGCAAAACCGCATGCGTTTTACCCGCGGTTTTTTACCGCAGGTGCGGTAATCTTCAACTCCCAGAACTTTCTCAAGAAATTTTCTTGAGAAAAATCACTTTTTCTAGTGCGCACATAGCCTAAATGTGCTCCATTACTCTAACCCTTAGGCCCTGTGCGCACTGGAAAATGGAATTTTCTCAAGAAAATTCCGCAGGTATTCAAAGATTACCGCACCCGCGGTAAAAAAACACGGCAAACCGCACCCGAAAACCGCATGCGGTTTGCTGCGGTTTTACCGCGGTATTGCCGCGGTTTTGCCGCGTGCGGGTTGGTATGTGCTTTATTGCATTCAATGCAATAAAGCACATTGAAAGAAAAAAAAATAAGTCATTTCATTCTGAGATAGAGAAATAGACAGAAGAATAGATAGAAGAATAGATAGACAGACAGAGGGATAGATAGAAGGATAGATAGATAGACAGAGGGATAGATAGATAGAGTCCCTGTGAGCACACTCTGCATTTCTCACGGTCGACAGTGAGTTCACATTACCGGCCGTGGGAAATGCCCTGGAGTTACCTCTGCTGTCTCGCTGCGAGGCTGCATTCAGCAGTGTCTGTGTCAGTCGCGGCTGGATACAAGCATCGCAGGACGCCGGAGCTGTGGATTACGTTGGAGCTTTGTTTCGGGAGGGGTTAATAAAAGGGTGAACGAGGTTTATTTGTGTTTTATTTAAAATAAAGGATTTTTCTGTGTGTTTTTTCACTTTACTTACGGGTTGATCATGTCAGCTGTCTCATAGACGCTGCCATGATCAAGCCTGGAGTTAATGGCGGTGATCCGCCACCATTAACTCCTTGTATTACCTTGACTGCCACTGCTACACGGCGGCAAGAAGAGCCGGGGACACGCCGGTGCTGCCGCATAATGGATGCGACAGTGCCGGGGCAGCTGCGGCTGATATTCTCGGCTGCGGGAGGTGGGAGTGAGGCGGGGGACATTAACCCTGCCCCTCGCCCTCCCCAGTCTGAGAATACCGGGCCACCGCTGTGTGCTTACCTCGGCTGGACGGTAAATATGCAGCGGAGCCCACGTGTTTTGTTTTCTATATTTCCGTTTGATTTCTATGTGTATTCTATGTGTCGGTGTCTGTGTTCTATGTCTGTGATGTGTGTGTGTTTACTCTCTGCTCTGCTTCCTGTTCCTGTAATGACATCACTTCCCTGCAAAACCGCAGGCAAGCGATGTACATTACCGGAGGTAAACCGCGAAATACCGCAGGGAATAACGCAGGAAAACGCAGTGAACTGCACAGAATTTGCTGCCTGCGTTATTCCCTGCGGGATTTCACGATTACATTGGAGTCAATGGAGTGAAATCCCGCAGCGATGTGCGGAAAAGAAGTGACATGCAATTGTTTTTGCTGCGGGAATCCCGCAGCAAAACATGCAGCTGTCAAAATCCGCCCAGTGCGCACAGGATTTTTTTTTCCCATAGGTTTTGCTGGTGATTCACTGCACAGATGTTATGAACATTTTCTGCAGCGAAACATGCAGCAAATCCGCAGAAAATCCGCGGCAAAATCCGGTAAGTGCGCACAGGGCCTTAGTTCTCTCGAGGTTAGTCCCACATATATAAGCCCGCAAGGGCATGTAGCCCAATAGACTACTCCTGTGGTCCGACAATTAGTATAGTGTTGCAAAAAAGAAAAATATTTTATTCAATGGTTAAAAGCATTCTATATATATACTGTATATGCAGTAAAAAAAATATATAATTAATTAATTAAATAGATATGCTGTGCAATAGAATCGAATACATAAGCTATAAATGACATATCCTCAAAGTGCATAGTGCATAGTGCAAAAGCAATGGATATGTTTATTAATTTAATTAAAGAAAGTGCATAGTGCCAAAAGTAAACGATAAGGACTGCATAACTTACATGACAATTACTCGCACCAGGTCTGGTCACCTCAACATACAGTACAGACCAAAAATTTGGACAGACCTTCTCATGTCTAGAATAACTATTAAGAGGAGACTTTGTGCAGCAGGCCTTCATGATAAAATAGATGCTAGGAAACCACTGCTAAGGACAGGCAACAAGCAGTAGAGACTTCTTTGGGCTAAAGAACACAAGAAATGAACATTAGACCAGTGGAAATCTGTGCTTTGATCTGATGAGTCCAAATTTGAGATCTTTGGATCCAACCACCGTGTCTTTGTACAAAAGGTGAATGAATGGACTCTATATGCCTGGTTCCCACCGTGAAGCATGGAGGAGGAGGTGTGATGGTGTCAAGGTGCTTTGCTGGTGACACTGTTGGGGATTTATTCAAAATTGAAAGCATACAGAACCAGCATGGCTACCACAGCATCTTGCAGTGGCGTGCTATTCCATCCGGTTTGCGTTTAGTTGGACCATCATTTATTTTTCAACAGGACAAACACACCTCCAGGCTGTGTAAGGGCTATTTGACTAAGAAGGAGAGTGATGGGGTGCTACGCCAGATGACCTGGTCTCCACAGTCACTAGACCTGAACCCAATCGAGATGGTTTGGGGTGAGCTGGACCGCAGAGTGAAGGCAAAAGGGCCAACAAGTGCTAAGCATCTCTGGGAACTCCTTCAAGACTGTTGCAAAACCATTTCCGGTGACTACCTCTTGAAGCTCATCAAGAGAATGCCAAGAGTGTGCAAAGTAGTAATCAAAGCAAAAGGTGGCTACTTTGAAGAACCTAGAATATAAGACATATTTTCAGTTGCTTCACACTTTTTCAAGTATTTCATTCCACATGTTTTAATTCATAGTTTTGATGCCTTCAATGTGAATCTACAATTTTCAGAGTCCTGAAAATAAAGAAAACTCTTTGAATGAGGTGTGTCCAAACTTTTGATCTGTACTGTATGTTTCAAAATAGCGTCTTCCTCAGGAGTGTGGTTTCAACTAACACAAGACAGGTTTATATATGGCACAAGGCCAATTAGAAACAAAAAATCCTGTCACATGTCCTGTACCAATTCTGAAGGCACCCCTACCGTATGTATCAGATTGTTCATCACATGACCTGTGCATCAGAAGGGGTAGTCTATTATGCTATGTGCCCGTGCAGGAAAATCTATGTAGGCATGACTACAAGAGAGCTAAAAGTCAGAGTTCGGGAACATATACGGGACATAGAGAAGGCCAAGACAGCAGAAACATTTGAACATTTGAAAACTTTGGCTAAACATTTCAAAATATTCCATCAATCCGATTCTTCTAAATGACGTATTATGGCCATTGATCAAGTCTTTTTGGGGAATAGGGGTGGTGATCTTTTTAAAACCCTATCCCAAATAGATAGCCGATGGATATATAGATTAGATACTGTCTCCCCCAAAGGATTGAATGAAAACTTTGGGTTTGCATCCTTTCTGTAGATTTCTTTCTTAAAAAATGTTGTTTAGCCATAGGCCTTATTTATATAAATAATTGAGATATATCACATAATTAGTCATTAGTATTTGGGTTTTTAGCTTGAGGTTTTAATGTTTTGTTTTTAGTATATTAATGCTGCTTTTTTTTTGTAGATTATTCTGCTACATGTCGGAAATAATTGGCTTTTTGAAGGATTCCCCTGACAGCCAGATGTTCATCTGAAGATATTTATACTGCCAGTATTTATTTTTTTATTTTTTACCACTTTTTTGTATTTATTTTTATCAATAAACTAATTAAATTATTTTTTTTCTATGTATTATGTATGTGTGCCGCCCCCGCATCAGCAGCCGGGCTGCTCGGATCCGGATCCGCGGTGGCTCGAGTGGGCTCCAGACCCGGGGGGTCGTGCGGCTCCTCGAACAAAGGGGGGTATGTACAGGGTATGGTGTGGAAAGTTCGTGATGCCACCCGTGGTGCGTGGTAAGATGGAGTACTACCGTTGTGATGGGGAGTACCCGGTGGCGATGGTGTGGGCAGCCAGGTGTTTAACCCCTCCACGGGTGGGGGGGTGCCCCGGGACTCTGTGATAGTGGTTGGGATGTGCCGTTGGGGAGGTAAAGGTTACTTGCGTACTCAGTCCAATAAAGCTGACACCGACAACTGTAGTAAACCAAAGTTCTGCCGCTTGGGGGGAGCACGCCTAGGTCCCGTCCTCGTTGGTGTTGCCTGTTAGTCTGTGACCTTTGCCTTGGCACCTTGTCTTCTAGTTGGTCCCTTTAGCTTGAAACTATCGGGTCCCGTTCCCCAGTGTGGCTAACTGGAGGAGCTTGCTCTCAGGGTTCACGCTTGGGATTTTCTGGACCGTGTAATGGAAAGTCCTATCCCCCTCGTTGCGCTAGTACCTCGATTTTGGAGCGGGTGGAGAATGTATCTTGAAGGCTTTGTCCTCGTCGGGGAAATTGTCAGGAAGCTTGAAGCTACTCCCTGACCTAGGGTCCACATACCCCGTCGTGCCCTGACCCCTGCCTGGTGATGGCACAAGGTCGTCGGCTGTCCTCCAACGGCAAGGTAAACCAGGCTGGGTTTATAATCCTTGTACCAGGAGTCCTAGCTGCCCAGGCATGGAGGTTAGTCCAGATAGTGGCAATTCAAGTTAGATTTTTTGGTCTAGCTGCCCAGACATGGATGTTTTTAACCTAGATAGTGGCATTTTAGTTAGGTACCCGGAATATTGAGATTTACCTTGCCGTTGGTTTCCGGGCTTACATGCATTGGCCAATTCATAAACTAAAAATCTCATTTTTTTCATATAGCAGTAATGCAGTACCAGAGTTCCCTTATACATTGACGGCATTTTGTGTGCAGCTGTATGTATCTTGTAATTGTTATGTTTTTTCAGCTGGCACCTACACACACTTGTAGGATGTGCGGGTCAGTTTTTTTGAAATATTTGTAGTGAGTCTTTTTCTGACTAAGCACTCTGCCCTATAAACCAGGCTGTGTTCATAATCCTTGTACCAGGGAGTCCTAGCTGCCCAGGCATGGAAGTTAGCACAGATAGTGGCAATTCAAGTTAGATTTTTTGGTCTAGCTGCCCGGACACGGATGTTTTTAACCTAGATAGTGGCATTTTAGTTAGGGACCCGGAATATTGAGATTTACCTTGCCGTTGGTTTCCGGGCTTACATGCATTGGCCAATTCATAAACTAAAAATCTCATTTTTTCATATAGCAGTAATGCAGTACCAGAGTTCCCTTATACATTGACGGCATTTTGTGTGCAGCTGTATGTATCTTGTAATTGTTATGTTTTTTCAGCTGGCACCTACACACACTTGTAGGATGTGCGGGTCAGTTTTTTTGAAATATTTGTAGTGAGTCTTTTTCTGACTAAGCACTCTGCCCTATAAACCAGGCTGTGTTCATAATCCTTGTACCAGGGAGTCCTAGCTGCCCAGGCATGGAAGTTAGCACAGATAGTGGCAATTCAAGTTAGATTTTTTGGTCTAGCTGCCCGGACACGGATGTTTTTAACCTAGATAGTGGCATTTTAGTTAGGGACCCGGAATATTGAGATTTACCTTGCCGTTGGTTTCCGGGCTTACATGCATTGGCCAATTCATAAACTAAAAATCTCATTTTTTCATATAGCAGTAATGCAGTACCAGAGTTCCCTTATACATTGACGGCATTTTGTGTGCAGCTGTATGTATCTTGTAATTGTTATTTTTTGTCAGCTGGCACCTATACACACTTGTAGGATGTGCGGGTCAGTTTTTTTGAAATATTTGTAGTGAGTCTTTTTCTGACTAAGCACTCTGCCCTATAAACCAGGCTGTGTTCATAATCCTTGTACCAGGGAGTCCTAGCTGCCCAGGCATGGAAGTTAGCACAGATAGTGGCAATTCAAGTTAGATTTTTTGGTCTAGCTGCCCGGACACGGATGTTTTTAACCTAGATAGTGGCATTTTAGTTAGGGACCCGGAATATTGAGATTTACCTTGCCGTTGGTTTCCGGGCTTACATGCATTGGCCAATTCATAAACTAAAAATCTCATTTTTTCATATAGCAGTAATGCAGTACCAGAGTTCCCTTATACATTGACGGCATTTTGTGTGCAGCTGTATGTATCTTGTAATTGTTATGTTTTTTCAGCTGGCACCTATACACACTTGTAGGATGTGCGGGTCAGTTTTTTTGAAATATTTGTAGTGAGTCTTTTTCTGACTAAGCACTCTGCCCTATAAACCAGGCTGTGTTCATAATCCTTGTACCAGGGAGTCCTAGCTGCCCAGGCATGGAAGTTAGCACAGATAGTGGCAATTCAAGTTAGATTTTTTGGTCTAGCTGCCCGGACACGGATGTTTTTAACCTAGATAGTGGCATTTTTGTTAGGGACCCGGAATATTGAGATTTACCTTGCCGTTGGTTTCCGGGCTTACATGCATTGGCCAATTCATAAACTAAAAATCTCATTTTTTCATATAGCAGTAATGCAGTACCAGAGTTCCCTTATACATTGATGGCATTTTGTGTGCAGCTGTATGTATCTTGTAATTGTTATGTTTTTTCAGCTGGCACCTATACACACTTGTAGGATGTGCGGGTCAGTTTTTTTGAAATATTTGTAGTGAGTCTTTTTCTGACTAAGCACTCTGCCCTATAAACCAGGCTGTGTTCATAATCCTTGTACCAGGGAGTCCTAGTTGCCCAGGCATGGAAGTTAGCACAGATAGTGGCAATTCAAGTTAGATTTTTTGGTCTAGCTGTCCGGACACGGATGTTTTTAATCTAGATAGTGGCATTTTAGTTAGGGACCCGGAATATTGAGATTTACCTTGCCGTTGGTTTCCGGGCTTACATGCATTGGCCAATTCATAAACTAAAAATCTCATTTTTTCATACAGCAGTAATGCAGTACCAGAGTTCCCTTATACATTGACGGCATTTTGTGTGCAGCTGTATGTATCTTGTAATTGTTATGTTTTTTCAGCTGGCACCTATACACACTTGTAGGATGTGCGTGTCAGTTTTTTTGAAATATTTGTAGTGAGTCTTTTTCTGACTGAGCACTCCGCCCTATAAACCAGGCTGTGTTCATAATCCTTGTACCAGGGAGTCCTAGCTGCCCAGGCATGGAAGTTAGCACAGATAGTGGCAATTCAAGTTAGATTTTTAGTCTAGCTGCCCAGACACGGATGTCTTTAACCTAGATAGTGGCATTTTAGTTAGGTACCCGGAATATTGAGATTTACCTTGCCGTTGGTTCCGGGCTTACATGCATTGGCCAATTCATAAACTAAAAATCTCATTTTTTCATACAGCAGTAATGCAGTACCAAAGTTCCCTTATACATTGACGGCATTTTGTGTGCAGCTGTATGTATCTTGTAACATTACTACAAGGGGACACATTACTATAAGAGGGGACAAGGATAGGCACATTACATTTTACTGGTATATAGTTTTATTTTTTATATTTACCAGTAGCTGCTGCATTTCCCTCCCTGGGCTTATATTCAAGTCAATACGGTTTCCCAGCTTTTTGTGGTAAAATAGGGGCCTTGACTTATACTTGGGTTGGCTAAGGCTACTTTCACACATCCGGATTTTTGCTCTGCGGCACAATACGGCGTTCTGCAGAAAAACCGCAACCGGCTTTTGTAACGCCGGTTGCGTTTTTTTTTTGCATAGACTTACATTAGTGCCGTATTGTGCCGCAGGGGCTTGCGTTCGGTCCGGTTTTGGCCGCATGCGGCAGATTTAGCCGATGCCGCGGCCGGATCGAACGTTCCCTGCAACGTTTTTTGCTCCGGCAAAAAAACACCGCATTGCGCCGCATCCGGCCGCTGCGGCGCATTTTTCAATGCATACCTATGGAGGCCGGATGCGGCGCGATGCGGAAAAAAACGCATCCGGTCGCCACATGCGGTTTTTTCCACTGCGCATGCTCAGTAGCATGCCGCAACCGGAAAAAACCGGACGGGCCGCATGTAAAAACTTATGCAAAGGATGCGGTGTTTTCGCCGCATCCGTTGCATAGTTTTCACAGCCGGATTGAGCCGCAGGGCTCAAACCGGATGTGTGAAAGTAGCCTTATACTCGAGTATATACAGTATATCCCAAACTCTATATTTTAACTGGAAAAGTTGGGGGTCGTCTTATACACCCAGTCGTCTTATACGTCGGAAAATATGGTATACTATGTTGTGTTTTTCTATTGACCATTTTATAATAAACCTAATTACAAAAAAGTGTTTAGGGTGTAAAGATAGATATTTTAAAAATACATTTTAGATATCAGACCAACCCATTAAAGGGAATCTGTCAGCAGGTTTGTGCTATGTAATCTGAAAAACGCATGCTGTAAGGGCTAACATTGAGATTTCAGCCATGTGTCTCTTATCACAAAGTTTTTGTTTGCCTGCAATGTTAGTTTAAGCTGCAGTAGCTTTATCATTAGTTGTACTGAGGAGTGCATGAGCTCAAGTCCAACTGCGCCCCTCTCTGTGATTAGCAGCTTCTATCTATAGAAATGTACATAGACAGCCTGCTGCTTTGCTAAAAGTGAAATCATTGATTGTGTTAGAATGGCTGCACCCAGTAATCTAAGTGATATATTGTTGGATTCAGAATCTCTTTTCCTATATTATGCTACTCTCAGATGAGGTAGCAAAAACCTGGTGTGTTTCCCTATAAGCACTTATGACAACACCAGTAACGGAGTTAGGCTATGTGCGCACGTTGCGTACATTCACTGCAGAAATTTCTGCAGCGATCTGAAGAGCACACATGCGCTTTAAATCGCTGCAGAAATGTCCGTAGTGGAAAAAAAAAAAAGCTGATTCCATGCGCTCTGCCTGCAGCTCCTGCCATAGACAGAGCAGGAGCTGCCGGCAAAGCGCACGGAAGAAGTGACATGTCACTTCTTAGAACGCAGCGCTTCGGCAGTAGCCGAAGCGCTGCGCTCTAAAACGCCACGTGCGCACGGCCCCTGCACAATCTCCATAGACTGTGCAGGGGACGCAGGACGCATGCAGTTACGCTGCGCTACAAAGCGCAGCGTAACTGCATGTATTTACGCAACGTGCGCACATAGCCTTAGGGGTACTTAACACACTGCGACATCGCTACCGATATATCGTCGGGGTCACGTCGTTAGTGACGCACATCCGGCGCCGGTAGCGACATTGCAGCGTATAACACTAAGGAGCGACGATCAACGATCGCAAAATCGTTCCAAAACGGTGATCGTTGACACGTCGTTCATTTCCTTAATATCGCTGCTGCCACCGGTACGATGTTGTTCGTAGTTCCTGCGGCATCACACATCGCTGTGTGTGACACCGCGGGAGCGACGAACATCTCTTTATCTGCGTCCACCGGCAATGAGGAAGGAAAGAGTGGGTGGGATGTTACGTCCCGCTCATCTCCGCCCCTCCGCTTCTATTGGCCGGCCGCTTAGTGACGCCACAGTGACGTCGCTATGACGCCAAACGCACCTCCCCCTTGAGGGAGGGATTGTTCGGCGGTCACAGCGACGTTGTAGCACAGGTATGTGCGTGTGACGCTGCCGTAGCAATAATGTTCGCTATGGCAGCGATCACCAAATGTCGCACATACAACAAGGGCGGGTGCTATCGCGCTCGACATCGCTAGCAATCGCTAGCGATGTCTCAGCGTGTAAAGCACCCTTTAGGGTGATGGACAACCTTATTAAAATACCTCCACAGAAAACATACAATTTATCTACTACCTTGTAGGTTTATCCTTGGCCTTCTTTTGTTGCTATTTTACATTGTGAGTACATAATCATACATTGTATACTAAAGTACCAATCATTTCATTGCACGTTCATATATAAAAATAAGCAAAGTTATAACAATCCCCCATTATGGTTATGTATATTGCAAGTTTTAATTAAAACAACATAACCAAACATTATCAATGGTCCATTCACAACATTATTATATACATTACAAAGAAAAGAGAAGGGTTGAATAGTTGAAACTAGTCAACAATCTGTACTGGTGAATATCGGAGGAAAATACATTGGATTTTCACTTTCCTCATCCGTAGTGTGATCAAGAAATGGCTTTTCCTCAATCTGAATTATTTGATGGTCATCCAGACCTGGTTTCTGGGTAAGGCATTTATCAAAATTTGAACATGTAAATGTTTTGTCCCGTTTGTGAACTTTTAGATGTGCTATGAGACCTGCTTTCTGAGTAAATCCTTTCCCACATTCTGAACATGAGAATGGTTTTTCCCCTGTGTGAATTCTCTGATGTCTAATAAGATAGGATTTCTGGCTAAAACAATTACCGCAAACTGAACATGAAAATGGCTTCTCTCTGCTGTGAATTTTCTGGTGTTGAGCTAAACTCGATTTCTTAGTAAAGCATTTCCCACATTCCAAACAAGAAAATGGCTTCTCTCCTGTGTGTATTCTCTGATGATCGCTAAGATCTGATTTTTGGGTGAAACATTTTCCACATTCTGAACATGAAAACGGCCTATCTCCTGTGTGAATTTTCTGATGTTGAACGAGAACAGATTTTCGGCTAAAATATTTCCCACATTCTGAACATGTAAAAAGCTTCTCCCCTGTATGAGTTCTCTCATGTTTAACAAAATCTGCTTTTTTTGGAAATGTTTTCCCACATTCTGAACAAGAAAATTGGCTTCCTTCTGTATGTAACCTCTGATGTTTCGCAAGAATTGATTTCTTCGTAAAACATTTCCCACAAAATGAACATGGAAATGGCCTTTCCCCAGTGTGACTCCTTTCATGCGCAATAAGATTTGACTTATTGGCAAAACGTCTCCCACATTCCAAACATGAAAAAGGTTTCTCTCCTGTGTGAAACCTCTGATGTTTAACTAGATCGGATTTCTTGTAGAAACACTTCTCACAATCCAAACATATAAAAGGCTTCTCTCCTGTGTGAATTTTCTGATGCTCAATAAGACTTGATTTGATTGTAAAACATTTTCCACATTCAGAACAGGAAAATGGTTTCTCTCCTGTGTGAGTTCTACGATGCTGAACAAGAACTGATTTCTGGGTAAAACATTTCCCACATTCTGAACATGGAAAAGGCCTCACCCCTGTGTGAATTCTCTGATGATGGACAAGATATGACTTCCTGGTGAAAAACTTCCCACACAGTGAACATGAAAACTTCCTCAAGCCTTTATGATTCATCATATGCTTACAAAGACCATCACTCTGGGTAGAACATTTCACACAATCGAAAGATGGAAGTTTATTGATGTCCGTGTGTGTTCTCTTATGATTAAGAAGATTTACTTCTTGTGTGAAACAATTCCCACAATCTGAACAAGAAAATAATTCACAGCCTCTAAGTTCTTTACTTCCATCCACTATATGAGGAGAAAGTTGATCTTGGCAAGAAGCATAAGGTGACAGATCGTTGCTGTGAAGTCCTGGATAAATATTTTGTGTAAGAGGATTTTCTTCTAATTCAATATCTGGAAATTGAAGGTTTGCTTTGCTGTAGCCATCTGTTAAGAATTAAAAATATATATTTTATTGTTGTTTCAAATATCTCTCTTTGTATGCATTTGAAATTTCACAACATTCATCTATAAGGCCATGTGCACGTGTTGCATGTTTGACGCTTTTTTATGCATTTTTGAGTGCAGATTTGTCACAAAACCCGAAAGGAATCCTGTTGCCAGCAAAGTCACTGAAAATCCTGACGTGCAGTGCACACGTTGAGTATTTTCTCTTTGCAGATTTGGTGCAGTATATAATCTGCACCATGTCAATTCTTTCAGCGTTTTTGCAGCGTTCATTCACCCATGCATTTCAATGGACTAGTGTCAAAAACAATTTAAAAATTCTAATAACAAAACAATTGCGGATTTGCTGTGTTTTTTGCATGCATTTTTTTTTCTATAGCAATACATAGAGACAGGTTAACAGACAGGCATATAGACATACGATTGCACAACCCCTGACGTACAATAAAACTGCAGACTGTGGAGCTTATTGGACAGATTTTTATGATTGAATGAAAAAAGAGATGTGGAGACCTGCATTGAGACTTTTTTTTTTTTTTATAAATTGGTGAACGAGGGATAGAGTGCAGGAGTGTTTATTTAAATAAAGTATTTTACTTTGTATGTTTTTCTTATTACTTACTGGGTCAGTCATTTTGCTCTTTGATGGACACCTCTCCATTACTAATCCCTGGGCTTAATGCCAGCTGACACTACACAGCTGACATGAACCCCAGCTACCATTACCCAATTGCCACCGCACCATTGCAATCTAGTGAATGCACCAATTCTGAGGCGGCTGCGGGCTGGTGTATTTAGGCTGGGAAGGGTCAAGTAACCATGGACCATCCCAGTCTGATAATATCAGCTCTCAGGTGTCTGCTTTGCCTTTGTTGGTTCCAAAAACTGGGGGGACCCCAAATCATTTTTAATCATTTATTTATTAAAAAAAATTGCAAAATATCAAGAAGAGGACTAAATATCTTCCACAATTTAGAATACTCACAGCAGGATAAAGCAGTGATGAACTGCTCAGGCCAAGAAAAACTAATGCACTAACTGGCCTGAGCAGTTCATCACTGATTTATATATTCAATCATAAAAAGCTGTTCAATAAGTTCTACAGGGTGCAATTTATTATATGCATTATATGCATATTTATTATATGTTGTGGGGTTGTGGAATTCTATGCCTATTTGCCTGTATGTCTATGTACCGCATTTTCCGGATATAAGACGACTTTTTAACCCCTGAAAATCTTCTCAAAAGCCGGATATCGTCTTACACTGCGGTGCATGGTGCTGCATGAGCACATTGTTTAGTAAGGCCCTACTACCGGTCCCCTTCTTACACACAATAAACATTATTCTCAGCTGTCCTCCATTCCCACGGTGCCTCCAGCTTCTTCTGGCAGACTGCGGGCCCATAGACCCCTCCGTGATAGCGTCCTGTACACGGGGCTGCCGCTGCTAAGTATGCACGGTGCCGTAAAGCATTCAACTGCAGTAAAGCCCATACAGCAGCGACGGCGGCCCCGTATACCGGACGCGATCATGGAGGGGTCTATGGCCCTGCGGTCTGCCAGAATACTCCTCGATGATCGCATCCCATACACGGGGCCACTGCTGTTAGCGCTTTACTGCAATTGAATGCTTTACGGCACTGCAAAGCATTCAACTGCAGTAAAGCCGTGACGACAGACAGCAGCCCCCTGCATCTGACACAATCATGGAGAGGTCTATGTGCCTTGCGGTCTACAAGAAGCAGCTGAGGTCACCACGGGATGGAGGAGAGGTGAGAATGTTTATTGTGTGTAAATAACGGCATAATAGGGGACAAGAAGGGGACTGGTAGGAGGGCATAACTAAACAATTGGCTTATTACTACAAGGGGGGGACAAAGATGGGCACATTACTAAACAATGGGCACATTACTAAACAATGGGCACATTACTGCAGGGGACATTACTAAACAATGGGCACATAACTGCAGCGGATATTACTAAACAATGGGCACATTACTGCAGGGGACATTACTAAACAATAGGCACATTACTGAGGGGAACATTACTAAACAAGGGGACATTACTAAACAATGGAAATTAAAAAAGTCCCTGGAGCTTCTGTTAGGAGTCTCAACACAGAAACTACATTGTTGGTCTACTAGGCATTGCTCTCACCTGGCCAGAATCCTACTCCACACTGATGAGGGGCAATACCCCAAAACAGCTGTCTGTGGATGGATACCTGGCCTTGGTATTTCCCTTGTCATATATTTAACCCCTTAACGACCCATGACGTACTGGGTACGTCATGGATCGTGTGCAGGTAAGCCCCGCCCCCTGCCGCCGGCAGGCGGCGGCGATCCGCGCACATATCAGCTGTTATCAACAGCTGACATGTGTGCCTGCTAGCCGCGGGTGGAATTGCTTCCACCCGCGGCCATTAACCCCTTACATTTCGCTGCCAAAATCTTGGCAGCGATATGTATATGGGCGCCGCCATGACAGTCACTTACCCCGCCCCCACCGGAAGTCACGTGACATGATCACGTGACTTTCGGCGGTTGCCATGGTAGCACAGGGTCATGTGACGACGCCTGTAGCTAACATGACTCACTTCCTCTCAATGCCGGAATACAGCCGGCATTGAAAGTGAAGCAGCAAATCTGCAGTTCTCAGCTCTGTAGCTGAGATCTGCAGATAGTGCAAAGCGATCGGATTGCTGATCGCTATAGTCCCCTAGGGGGACTAGTAAAATAAAAAAAAAAAGTAAAAAACAAGTTTTAAAAAATTTAAAAAAAATAAAAAAACCTAAAAGTTCAAATCACCCCCCTTTCACCCCATTGAAAATTAAAGGGTTAAAAAAATAAAAAATACACACATATTTGGTATCGCCGCATTCAGAAATGCCCGATCTATCAAAATATAAAATCAATGAATCTGATCAGTAAACGGCGTAGCGGCAAAAAAATTCCAAACGCCAAAATTACGTTTTTTGGTCGCCGCAAATTCTGCGCAAAATGCAATAACAGGCGATCAAAACGTAGCATCTGTGCAAAAATGGTACCGTTAAAAACGTCAGGTCGAGACGCAAAAAATAAGCCATTACTGAGCCTCAGATCCTGAAAAATGAGAACGCTACGGGTTTTGGAAAATGGCGCAAAACGTGCGCCACGTTTTTTGGACAAGCTTGTAAAATTTTTTTAACCCCATAGATACAAGTAAACCTATACATGTTTGGTGTCTACAAACTCGCACCGACCTGAGGCATCACATAGATACCTCAGTTTTACCATATAGTGCACAGTGAATAAAATATCCCAAAAACTATTGTACGATCACACTTTTTTTGCAATTTTTCCGCACTTGGAATTTTTTTGCCGTTTTCCAGTACACTATATGGTAAAACTTATGGTTTCATTTAAAAGTACAACTCGTCCCGCAAAAAACAAGCCCTCATATGGCAAGATTGATGGAAAAATAAAAAAGTTACGCCTCTCGGAAGAAGGGGAGCAAAAAACAAAAACGCAAAAACGGAAAGTGCCTGGGGGCTGAAGGGGTTAAACTTGTCAAAAAGTTGGATATTGACTAAAAGGGCCACTTAATATGGTGGTTATGGTGGTCTCCTAAAAAGAGCCACTCCTTGGCTAGGTCCTTCCTGGAGGGATATCTGGCTAGTTTCTGTGTTGAGACTCCTAACAGAGGCTCCATTGACTTTTTTTGATTACTAAACAATGGGCACATTACTGCAGGGGACATTACTAAATAATGGGCTCATTATTACAAGGGGGGGACAAGGCTGGGCACATTGCTAAATACAGCAGGGGACATTACTAAACAATGGGCACATTACTGCAGGGGATATTACTAAACAATGGGCACATTACTGCAGGGGACATTACTAAACATTGGTCACATTACTGCAGGGGACATTACTAAACAATATGCACATTACTGCAGGGGACATTACTAAACAATGGGCACATTACTGCAGAGGACATTACTAAACAATGGGCACATTACTGCAGGGGACATTACTAAACAATGGGCACATTACTGAGGGGGACATTACTAAACAATGGGCACATTACTGAGGGGGACATTACTAAACAATGGGCACATTATTACAGAGAACATTACTAAACAATGGGCACATTACTGAAGGGGACGTTACTAAACACTGGTCACATTACTGCAGGGGACATTACTAAACAATATGCACATTACTGCAGGGAACATTACTAAACAATGGGCACATTACTGCAGGGGACATTACTAAACAATGGGCACATTACTGAGGGGGGCATTACTAAACAATGCGCACATTATTACAGGGGACATTACTAAACAATGGGCACATTATTACAGAGGACATTACTAAACAATGGGCACATTACTGCAGGGGACATTACTAAACAATGGGCACATTACTGCAGGGGACATTACTAAACAATGGGCACATTACTGCAGAGGACATTACTAAACAATGGGCACATTACTGCAGGGGACATTACTAAACAATGGGCACATTACTGAGGGGGGCATTACTAAACAATGGGCACATTATTACAGGGGACATTACTAAACAATGAGCACATTACTGCAGGGGACATTACTAAACAATGGGCACATTACTGAGGGGGACATTACTAAACAATGGGCACATTATTACAGAGGACATTACTAAACAATGGGCACATTACTGCAGGGGACATTACTAAACAATGGGCACATTACTGCAGGGGACAATACTAAATAATGGGCTCATTACTACAAGGGGGGGCCAAGGCTGGGCACATTGCTAAATACAGCAGGGGACATTACTAAACAATGGGCACATTACTGCAGGGGACATTACTAAACAATGGGTACATTACTGCAGGGGATATTACTAAACAATGGGCACATTACTGCAGGGTACATTACTAAACATTGGTCACATTACTGCAGGGGACATTACTAAACAATATGCACATTACTGCAGGGGACATTACTAAATAATGGGCACATTACTGCAGAGGACATTACTAAACAATGGGCACATTACTGCAGGGGACATTACTAAACAATGGGCACATTACTGCAGGGGACATTACTAAACAGTGGGCACATTACTGAGGGGGACATTACTAAACAATGGGCACATTATTACAGAGAACATTACTAAACAATGGGCACATTACTGCAGGGAACATTACTAAACACTGGTCACATTACTGCAGGGGACATTACTAAACAATATGCACATTACTGCAGGGAACATTACTAAACAATGGGCACATTACTGCAGAGGACATTACTAAACAATGGGCACATTACTGAGGGGGGCATTACTAAACAATGGGCACATTATTACAGGGGACATTACTAAACAATGGGCACATTATTACAGAGGACATTACTAAACAATGGGCACATTACTGCAGGGGACATTACTAAACAATGGGCACATTACTGCAGGGGACATTACTAAACAATGGGCACATTACTGCAGGGGACATTACTAAACAATGGGCACATTACTGCAGGGGACATTACTAAACAATGGGCACATTACTGCAGGGGACATTACTAAACAATGGGCACATTACTGCAGAGGACATTACTAAACAATGGGCACATTACTGCAGGGGACATTACTAAACAATGGGCTCATTACTAAACAATGGGCACATTATTACAGGGGACATTACTAAACAATGGGCACATTACTGCAGGGGACATTACTAAACAATGGGCACATTACTGAGGGGGACATTACTAAACAATGGGCACATTATTACAGAGGACATTACTAAACAATGGGCACATTACTGCAGGGGACATTACTAAACAATGGGCACATAACTGCAGGGGACATTACTAAACAATGGGCACATTACTGCAGGGGACATTACTAAACAATGGGCACATTACTGTAGGGGACATTACTAAACAATGGGCACATTACTGAGGGGGACATTACTAAACAATGGGCACATTATTACAGAGGACATTACTAAACAATGGGCATATAACTGCTGGGGACATTACTAAACAATGGGCACATTACTGCAGGGGACATTACTAAATAATGGGCACATTACTGCAGGGGACATTACTAAATAATGGGCACATTACTGCAGAGGACATTACTAAACAATGGGCACATTACTGCAGGGGACATTACTAAACAATGGGCACATTACTGCAGGGGACATTACTAAACAGTGGGCACATTACTGAGGGGGACATTACTAAACAATGGGCACATTATTACAGAGAACATTACTAAACAATGGGCACATTACTGCAGGGAACATTACTAAACACTGGTCACATAACTGCAGGGGACATTACTAAACAATATGCACATTACTGCAGGGAACATTACTAAACAATGGGCACATTACTGCAGAGGACATTACTAAACAATGGGCACATTACTGAGGGGGGCATTACTAAACAATGGGCACATTATTACAGGGGACATTACTAAACAATGGGCACATTATTACAGAGGACATTACTAAACAATGGGCACATTACTGCAGGGGACATTACTAAACAATGGGCACATTACTGCAGGGGACATTACTAAACAATGGGCACATTACTGCAGGGGACATTACTAAACAATGGGCACATTACTGCAGGGGACATTACTAAACAATGGGCACATTACTGCAGGGGACATTACTAAACAATGGGCACATTACTGCAGAGGACATTACTAAACAATGGGCACATTACTGCAGGGGACATTACTAAACAATGGGCTCATTACTAAACAATGGGCACATTATTACAGGGGACATTACTAAACAATGGGCACATTACTGCAGGGGACATTACTAAACAATGGGCACATTACTGAGGGGGACATTACTAAACAATGGGCACATTATTACAGAGGACATTACTAAACAATGGGCACATTACTGCAGGGGACATTACTAAACAATGGGCACATAACTGCAGGGGACATTACTAAACAATGGGCACATTACTGCAGGGGACATTACTAAACAATGGGCACATTACTGTAGGGGACATTACTAAACAATGGGCACATTACTGAGGGGGACATTACTAAACAATGGGCACATTATTACAGAGGACATTACTAAACAATGGGCATATAACTGCTGGGGACATTACTAAACAATGGGCACATTACTGCAGGGGACATTACTAAATAATGGGCACATTACTGCAGGGGACATTACTAAATAATGGGCACATTACTCGGGTTGGCTTATACTCTATTATATACGGTATATCCCAAACTCTATATTTTAACTGGAAAAGTTGGGGATCATCTTATACACCCAGTCGTCTTATACGCCGGAAAATACGGTATATCTATTAGTACCTCCTATCTATTTAGCATTAACTAGTGTCCAAAAAATGTTTGAAAAATGCAGGTGTAAAATGCATGCAAAATTATGAATAGAAAACACTGCAAAAATGTAGCAAAACGTGTGTTTTTGCACTGCGTTTTTCCTGCCAAGAGATGCAGTAGTGGTGCAGAAACTTCTGCATCCAAATACTCCAAGTGTGCAAATACCCAGCCTAAAAGGACCATTTGCAATAAAATAACAAAAAAAAGATATTTTTGACTGTAATGACACAGACACAGAGGTCATCAGCTGACCCCTAGCTGTCATGACAATCCATCGGAGCCCCGTGATCATGTCATGGACGTGCCAAAGGGAGAGGGAATGACGCGCCCCCTGCTAGCGTGTGTTAAATCAATCCGTCAGAGATTGATAGCGGGATTTAACAGGTCAACAGCCGTGGGCGCAATGCCAATCCACCCACGGCTGTTAGAGGCACACGATGGCTGATTAAATCATCCGTCATGTGTGGGGAAAGATGCGGGCTCAGCGTGCAAGCCCACTTCAAAGACAGGAACACGACATATGATGTATATGTAAGTCATAAGTCGTGAAGGGGTTAAAAAAAAAATCTGTCACCAGGTTTTTGCTTCCTCATTAGAGTAGCATGATGTAAGAGTAGAGACCCTGACTCAAGCAATGTGGCACTTACTAGGCTGCTTGGTGCAGTTTTGATAAAATCACTGTTTTATCTGCTGCAGATCTAGCAATTCTCAGAATACTGCACTGAGCAGCTTTCTGCCAATGCAGTGTACACAGAAAGCTGCCAATCAGTGGTGTGGGTGGTGTTAAATGGAGCAAGAAAACTAAATGGCATGAAACAAATAGTCTTCTACTAATAATATACTGCAAATAAAACACTGATTATATTGAAACAACAAGGAACTCTGTAAGTGACACATCGCTATTATCAAGGTCACTCTGCCCCTGCAGTTATCAGATAACATAGCAAAAACCTGGTGAAATATTCCCTTGAAAAAATTATATTTTGATAGTTTGTCCATCCACATGATATCCTTCAGCATTTTTTATCCAGGTAAGGCTGTGTATTTGTAAGACCTTGGTCCAGCAGCCATGTCGGTAATCCATGGTTGCTGGAAGCTATCCCTGTGAAACACCTACCTGGTGGCATATCTTCTGATTAGCAGGCTGGGCGCAACATCATGCATGTGTCAATGTCACCATGATCACATTGCATCAGACCAACAAATCGGAAAAAGTGCTAGTGATTGAGGCAGGCAATCATGGGGTTTGAAAGTAGAAACAAGTACTGTAGCTGCACGCAATGTTCCCACTTTATATATATATATATATATATATATATATATATATATAGATTGGACTATGGGAACAACTCGGCAACTGTAGTGTGTGTTTGCACAGCAAAAAGAAGTTAGATATGTCCTTCTTTATTATAAACAAGCATTGTCTATGTTCTGTATTTAGAAGTTACTCACCTGAGCTCATAGCTATAGGAATTCCCTCCTCCTGATCACCCATCTCATATGTATCTTCATCATCCTCTAAAACTTCAACTTTAATATCAAGGAAATCTTCAGGCTGCATCAATAAATGATTTCCCAATATAAATTAGATGAAAACTTAAAAAAAAATTCAACCAGGTATGAAATTCTTGAAGTATTTTAGTCCGTATACTGACAAAAATTCATTCAGTTTCCTCCTTCCTCCATACATAAAATACTTAGCCATACATACAATAATAAGTAGAGTCTACCAACTGGAACATTTTGGTATTTTGACAGAATCTCAGCTTACCTGAAAATCTTGTAAGTCATTTTCGTCTAGACAATCTTGGGAACTCAGAGAACTGGGACATCTTTGTGGTGTGGTTTTGTTACTGGACTCATCTGCAGGAAACATATCTGCACATGGAAGGAATATATTATGTATGAACAATAATCAGATGATGACCTTGCCTTCATCAATAAAAGTTTCCTGTTACCAGTTAATGTTAGGGGTTGGTGCTCCTCCATCATGACTTCCTTGTACAGATCCTTGTGTCCTTCTATATATTCCCACTCCTCTATGGAGAAATGGACAGTGACATCCTGACACCTGATAGAGATCTGACGAACAGAATGATAGTTAACAAAAGGCTAAGTGATAGGAAACAAAGGCGGGGTTCAATGGGAAAACACTCTGATTGGGATACATTCAACAGTGATTTACAACAGGGTCAGTATTGGGTCCTTTTCTTTTTAATATATTTATTAACGATATAATGACCAAGCTCTGTAAATTTATGGCGCAGACTCCTGCAATCTAGCAAGGGCAGGTCAAGTCACTGGCTGTCAGATACATCTGTGAACCATGGGGAGAAGACAAAAGCTGTTTATGACTGCTTCATTCTTCTCATTTGCTGGCTGCATATCACTCAGTGAACAGAAGCATTGGCATCTACTGTTGTTTCTATTGGACCTATCAATCACAAAATCACTGGGTTTCTGCTTTGTCCTAGCAGAGCCGGTAAAGCTCTGCCACCGAAAGCTTGCAAAGCAAGGAGATGTTTTCACAGTTACAGTGGGGGGGGGGGGTAGTAAAAAATGTTCAGCAGAGATGGTTTATCTTTTGGGACATAAAAAATATATTTTATATATATAAATATAAATATATATATATATATATTATATATATATATACATATATATGTATATATATACAGTGCCTACAAGTAGTATTCAACCCCCTGCAGATTTAGCAGGTTTGATAAGATGCAAATAAGTTAGAGCCTGCAAACTTCAAACAAGAGCAGGATTTATTAACAGATGCATAAATCTTACAAACCAACAAGTTATGTTGCTCAGTTAAATTTTAATAAATTTTCAACATAAAAGTGTGGGTCAATTATTATTCAACCCCTAGGTTTAATATTTTGTGGAATAACCCTTGTTTGCAATTACAGCTAATAATCGTCTTTTATAAGACCTGATCAGGCCGGCACAGGTCTCTGGAGTTATCTTGGCCCACTCCTCCATGCAGATCTTCTCCAAGTTATCTAGGTTCTTTGGGTGTCTCATGTGGACATTAATCTTGAGCTCCTTCCACAAGTTTTCAATTGGGTTAAGGTCAGGAGACTGACTAGGCCACTGCAACACCTTGATTTTTTCCCTCTTGAACCAGGCCTTGGTTTTCTTGGCTGTGTGCTTTGGGTCGTTGTCATGTTGGAAGATGAAATGACGACCCATCTTAAGATCCTTGATGGAGGAGCGGAGGTTCTTGGCCAAAATCTCCAGGTAGGCCGTGCTATCCATCTTCCCATGGATGCGGACCAGATGGCCAGGCCCCTTGGCTGAGAAACAGCCCCACAGCATGATGCTGCCACCACCATGATTGACTGTAGGGATGGTATTCTTGGGGTCGTATGCAGTGCCATCCAGTCTCCAAACGTCACGTGTGTGGTTGGCATCAAAGATCTCGATCTTGGTCTCATCAGACCAGAGAACCTTGAACCAGTCTGTCTCAGATTCCTCCAAGTGATCATGAGCAAACTGTAGACGAGCTCTTGACATGACGCTTTGAAAGTAAAGGTACCTTACAGCCTCGTCTGGAACGGACACCATTGCGGTGGAGTACGTTACTTATGGTATTGACTGAAACCAATGTCCCCACTGCCATGAGATCTTCCCAGAGATCCTTCCTTGTTGTCCTTGGGTTAGCCTTGACTCTTCGGACAAGCCTGGCCTCGGCACGGGTGGAAACTTTCAAAGGCTGTCCAGGCCGTGGAAGGCTAACAGTAGTTCCATAAGCCTTCCACTTCCGGATGATGCGCCCAACAGTGGAGACAGGTAGGCCCAACTCCTTGGAAAGGGTTTTGTACCCCTTGCCAGCCTTGTGACCCTCCACGATCTTGTCTCTGATGGCCTTGGAATGCTCCTTTGACTTTCCCATGTTGACCAAGTATGAGTGCTGTTCACAAGTTTGGGGAGGGTCTTAATTAGTCAGAAAAGGCTGGAAAAAGAGATAATTAATCCAAACATGTGAAGCTCATTGTTCTTTGTGCCTGAAATACTTCTTAATACTTTAGGGGAACCAAACAGAATTCTTGTGGTTTGAGGGGTTGAATAATAAATGACCCTCTGAATAAACTTTTCACAATTTAAAAAAAAAAAAAAAAAAAGAAATAACATTCTTTTTTGCTGCAGTGCATTTCACACTTCCAGGCTGATCTACAGTCCAAATGTCACAATGCCAAGTTAATTCCGAATGTGTAAACCTGCTAAATCTGCAGGGGGTTGAATACTACTTGTAGGCACTGTATATAATATATATATATATATATATATATATATATATATATATATATATATATATATATATATATATATATATATATATATATATATATATATATAAGAAAGGAAAGTCCTCACTACAAAGAAATATGAAAAAATAATGTTTAATTACCGTATTGATTGTAATAACCTAGAGAATTCATTTATTAACGGGTCATTTGGTGTGAAATATTAACTGCAAGAAACCTAAATAAAAAAAAACAGCTGTTTTCTATATTTGTGTCACAAAAGAGGATAAATATAATTTAGGTTTTTTTTTTTTGTTTGTTTTTTTAATTATGCCTTGAGCACAGAGAAGCAAAATTGAAAAAAAAAAAAAGTATCACAATGTTTACTTTTGTGTTAATTATTAATTATATAATCATTTATTTTTATACAAAATTAACGTAATGTCTTCAAAAGTTTTGTACTTATTATTTTTTTCTGCAATTGCTAGGGCTGACATTTTTGTTTGCTCCTGTGTAAGTATCTGGGCACGACAGTTGCAAACAGCAAATACAGCAGACCTTAGGCACAGAAGACTGTGATTGTTGTCCAACCACATCTCCTGTATTGTGGCTGCCTTAAGGCCGCTTTACACGCTACAAGATCGCTAAATTGATCTTGTTGGGTCACGGAATTTGTGACGTACATGCGGCCGCTTTAACGATGTCGTTGCGTGTGACACCTATTAGCGATTTTGAATCGTTGCAAAAACGTTCAAAATCGCTAATCAGTGACATGCCCCCCTCTTCCCAATTATCGTTGCTGCTGCAGTAACGATGTTGTTCATTGTTCCTGCGGCAGCACACATCGCTACGTGTGACGCCGCAGGAACGAGGAACCTCTCCTTACCTACGTCCACCGGCAATCAGGAAGGAAGGAGGTGGGCGGGATGTTCATCCTGCTCATCTCCGCCCCTCCGCTTTGATTGGCCGGCCGCTTAGTGATGTCGCTGTGATGCTGAACGAACCGCCCCCTTAGAAAGGAGGTGGTTCGCCGATCACAGCGACGCCGCAGAAAAGGTATGTGCGTGTGACGCTGCCGTAGCGATAATGTTCGCAACGGCAGCGATCACCACATATCAGCCGTATGATGAGGGCGGGTGCTATCACGCTCGACATCGCTAGCATCGGCTAGCGATGTTGCAGCGTGTAAAGCCCGCTTTAGATGTGAACTGAGCATGCCCTCTGACTGCCCAGTATACAATTGTGCAAGAAAGCATGCGCCAGTTTATGTATCGCTGCTGTTAACCTGTTAAAATCGATGACAGCGGCATTTAAACTGTAGAATCCCGCTTGGTTGTCCATTGCGGGCGCCATCGCTGACACCGGCATTTAAACTGTGCAATCCTGCTTGTTTGTTCATTGCAGGCACCAATTGCTGCTCCCCGTGATGCCATTGCGGGATGCTGACCTGTTGCCACAGCAGCCGGAGACCTGCTGATGGCCTCCGTGCCTGCCGTAGGTTAGGCATCAAAAGAATGAATTAGAGTATGTAGAATAAATAATCAAATGATTGTAAGTTCAAGTCCCATCCATGGGACAAAAGAAAATGAAAATAGAAAAAAAAAGGTGTTTTGGGGTTTTTTTATATTTTTTTTTTTTTTAATAATTAAAAATAAACATAAAAATTTAAATTACCCCCTTTTCCCAATGAAAAATAAATAATTTTTATGTTAACTATTGTCATGTCTGTAAAAGTCATATATAAAGATATAAAATTATTTCAAGGGAACCTGTCACATGTAACGCTATTAACCTGCGGAAATGGGGTTCATTTGCAGAGTAATAGCATTTAAAACGTGCCCGGCGCCTCCACATTGAACCCTGCTGCCAGGAGGAAATTAAGTTTAGTCCTCCTGGCAGCATTCAGGTTTTAGTCACTGGGGCAGCGCTGGTTCAGTCACTGCTCTGTGTATGGAGAGTGGCAGCTATAATCAAGCTCCCTGCATTGACTGACAGCCGGGTCTAATGCTGAGCCGCTGTCACTCATTTCGGGGGGCGTGGCTATAGCCGCCACTCTCCATACACAGAGCGGTGACTGATGTGTCGGCACTGTCCCATTGACTGAAACCCAAAGGCTGCTGGGAGGATTAAAGTTAATTTCTCCCCGGGAGTGAGGTTCACTGTGCATAAGCCAGGCAGATTTTAAATGCTATTATCCTGCAGATTAACCCCATATTTGCTTGTTAATAGCATTTTTACATGTGACAGGTTCAATAGTCTGACAAACCTATTTTTTTCCCTACAAATTACTGAATTTCTTTTCATCACTTACAAAAATATATACGTTTGGTATCAATATAATCGTACTGGCCTGGAGAATAAGGCGGGCTTTACACGCTGCGACATCGCTAGCAATTGCTAGCGATGTCGAGCGTGATAGCACCCTCCCCGTCGTACATGCGATATCTGGTGCTTGCTGCCGTAGCGAACATTATCACTATGGCAACTTCACACGCACATACCTTGTCAGCGACGTCGCTGTGACCGCCGAACAATCCCTCCTTCAAGGGGGAGGTTCGTTCGACGTCACCGCGACGTCAATAAGCGGGCGGCCAATAGAAGCGGAGGGGTGGAGATGAGCGGGACATAACATCCCGCCCACCTTCTCCCTTCCGCATTGCCGGTGGAGGCAGGTAAGGAGACGTTTGTCGTTCCTGCGGTGTCACACACAGCAATGTGTGGAGCTGCAGGAACGACAAACAACATCGTATCTTCATCAGTAACAACATTATGGAAATGAACGACGTGACACAGATCAGCGATTTTTTACGCTTTTGCGCTCGTTCGTCGTACCTAGGATTTACACATTGTGATGTCGCTACCGGCGCTGGATGTGCGTCACTAACGACGTGACCCCGACGATATATCGGTAGCGATGTCGCAACGTGTAAAGCCCGCCTAAGACTGTCAGGTCATTTTTACTACAAAAGAACAAAACATAGAAAAATGTCAGAATTGCAGGGGATTTTTCACAGCGTACTTTGATTTATTCCTTCTTTCCCAAAACATATGATAAAATGAACAAAGTCTATCAAAACTACAACTTGGCCCACATAACAAAAACCCCCATACAGCTATGTGGACAGAAAAATAAAAAAAAAGAAATGGGTGGAAAAAAATGAAAGAGCATGAAAATTGACCACATTCTTAAATTGTTAAAGAGGCCCTGTCACCTGGTGAAGTATGTGCAGTTTTTGCTTTTGCTTTCTTGAGAATGTCATTTTTTTGTTGTTGTTTTTACATTCTCCATAGCGGTATGGTCCTTTTTGCTTCCTCATTTCTATCGTCTTTACCAAGATGCGTGGCTCTTACGGTAATAATGCAGAGCTGCCTAAAGACATACCCCCAGAACATCCTGAGAGCCATGCCCCCTTGGTAATGACCATAACAACAAATAAAAGGTCCATATCCCTAGAACCATATGGTGAATTTAAAACTAAACATAACAGAATACTCAGGGAAGTAGAGGGAGTAAATGAGAGGCCAAAAATGGCTACTTTTGACCAGTATTCCCAGCAGCGCTCACCTCTCCGGTCAGCAGCTCAATCATCTTGCTGGTGATGTCTAGGATCTTTTGGTTTCCCTCATGTATCGGTGGGTGAGATGGAGGCTTTATACTAGGGCCTCTGCTCCATACTACAGGTGCACCAGGAATAACACATTCACCAGATTTCTCCTTCACCACTCTGCAATCCTGTATATAGAGCGGGATGTAAGTGAATTTTATTTTTACTTTACATTTCAAGAATATCCCTTCCTATATAATCATGTCCCTGTTGCACAGTTGCAAAAAGTTTGCCCAGGTTTTATTGTTTGATTATGGGACAGAGTTTCTCAAAATATGCATATCACTCCCATTATAGGGACAATAGATATAATTTCCTTGTTAACACCCCCCCCCCCCCAATTTAGTCTCCATTTATTGTTAAATTTAGTTAGTATACAAGCTGCGTTACCCCAAAATTCACTCTCCAGACTGCATAATACAGACTCTTGTCCATACCCCAATACTGAGAACCTGGACACGACCTCAAGAATGTAATTACTCATCCGTCCTCACTCCACTTTGACTCTGGGCAAAGCCACACACATCATGCCCAAAAAACTGGCCAGCATCAGGATGTCATGTGTGACAGTGCCCAGAGCTGGCTCTGTGAAGGGGACACTGGAAGTCAAAAGAGATGGATAACTCATCACTATTGCCTATTCATAGTTATAACCTATCGATTATTCATAGTTATAGAGTAAATGAGTTACGTGTTATTGTGACATGTCAGAGGTTTTGATCACTGGTGGTCCAAGTCCCTGATTACGGAAACGAAGGGGCAGACACTACTATGATGTATACATATTTAAACAATACCTCTTCAGCCATGGGACATAATTCCCAGAATCCCTCACCTCTCCAGTCAGCAGGTAGATGATCTCCAGTGTGAGGTTTAATAACTTCTCTTTCATCACTTTTGTTATCATGTCCATCCTTCTTGGGTCAATTAGCGACAAGACTATTTTGTAGCGGAAAATTAGACTTGAAAAGATAATATCCTGTTTGGCATGAAAAGAATGGAAAGGAAATTAAATTACACATGTGAGTAATGTCAGTGAACCCTAAAATCTTTAGACCCAGGGTAATAAAACATAATGTAAAGTGGTGAATTTAGCTTGGCATCTAGCTCCTTTGAGGAACCTTGGGACTATCTGCGAAAGAGAAAATATTTCAGAATTCTGATGAATAGGTGGCTTAGTAAACAAGTAGCTGTAGCTAAGGACCTAAAGTGAACCTCGGTCGGCAGTTTCTTCCGGCAGAACAGAAGATCAGCATTTTAAAATCCGACATTTCCAACCCTCCTACTCCATGACATCTGCTGTCAGGGGAGAGTCGAGAACCAACATAACCTTAGATGGTCCGGCATTGCCAGAATCTGCTGGCTTGGCCAACATTCACCTTATGTGTATGGGCATTTTAACTGTGCAGATGCTTGAACTGTTAATTCCTCAATGTTGCTCTTCTAAAATGACGTCCGTTTTTTCGTATTATACTTACTCCTTGGGCTAAAGATGAGCAGATAGCGTAGCCTAAAGGGTACTTTACACGGTGCGATATCGGTACCGATATCGCTAGCGAGCGTACCCGCCCCCGTCAGTTGTGCGTCATGGGCAAATCGCTGCCCGTGGCGCACAACATCGCTTACACCCGTCACACATACTTACCTTCCCTGCGACATCGCTGTAGCCGGCGAACCGCCTCCTTTCTATGGGGGAGGGACGTTCGTCGTCACAGCGACGTCACACGGCAGCCGTCCAATAGAAGCGGAGGGGCGGAGATGAGCGGGACGAACATCCAGCCCACCTCCTTCCTTCCTCATTGCGGGCGGCCGCAGGAGCGAGGTTTTTCCTCATTCCTGCGGTGTCACACGTAACGATGTGTGCTGCCGCAGGAACGACAAACAACCTCGCTGCTGACCACACAACGATTTTTGGTACATGAACGACGCCTCACAGACCAACGATTTTTGCCACTTTTGCGATCGTTTAAGGTCGCACATAGGTGTTACACGCTGCAATGTCGTTAACGACGCCGTATGTGCGTCACAAATATCGTGACCCCGACGATATATCGTTAACGATGTCGCACCGTGTAAATGGCCCTTTACCCTGGTCCATGGTCTGTTCACAGGCTCTCTGGCTGTGGAGAGGAGCTGTGTGAATTTCCTCACCTTCTGCAATTCCAGGCTCGGTTTATAATTTGCCAGGCATTGGGAAATTACACAGCTACTGTCCAAGGCCAGAGAGAACTGATCTGGACTGGGGGTTGAGTGAAGTGATCCGCTCATCTCTACCCTGGGCTCTTTTATAAATGGAAAGATGTCTACAATTGGAAGCAACACCCACAATAACAAAAATAAATACCCAGTTAAACACACCTCAACATTAAAATACCAAAAAGAAAGAGTTGTGGAATTATAGAAATCACAGGATGGATAGACAAGGTGATATGAAAAATGGAAACAAAAACGTAAAAACATCTCCATTTTCTCTGTATTAAAGGAAATCTGTCACCAGGTTTTTGCCACCTAATCTGAGATCATCATAATGTATGGGCAGAGACCCTGATTCCAGGGGTTTGTCACTTACTGGGCTGCTTAGCATAGTTTTGATAAAATCATTGTTTAATCAGCAGTAGATTATCATTAGAGGTCTACTTGGTGTGTTGCCAGGTAGGCCAGTATATTCATGAGCTCTGTATAACTGTTAAGGCCGCTTTACACGCTACGATTTATCTGACAATATGTCGTCGGTGTCACGGTTTTCGTGACACACTTCCGTCATGGTTAGCGACGTCGTTGCCTGTAACACCTACGTGTGATTCTGAACGATCGCAAATAGTGTGAAAGAAGGGAATTTTGTTTACTTACCGTAAATTCCTTTTCTTCTAGCTCCTATTGGGAGACCCAGACAATTGGGGTGTATAGCTACTGCCTCCGGAGGCCACACAAAGTATTACACTTTAAAAAGTGTAACCCCTCCCCTCTGCCTATACACCCTCCCGTGCATCACGGGCCCATCAGTTTTGGTGCCAAAGCAGGAAGGAGGAAACTTATAAATTGGTCTAAGGTAAATTCAATCCGAAGGATGTTCGGAGAACTGAAACCATGAACCAAAAGAACAATTCAACATGAACAACATGTGTACACAAAAGAACAACAAGCCCGAAGGGAACAGGGGCGGGTGCTGGGTCTCCCAATAGGAGCTAGAAGAAAAGGAATTTACGGTAAGTAAACAAAATTCCCTTCTTCTTTGTCGCTCCATTGGGAGACCCAGACAATTGGGACGTCCAAAAGCAGTCCCTGGGTGGGTAAAAGAATACCTCGATAAAAAGAGCCGAAACAACGGCCCCCTCTTACAGGTGGGCAACCGCCGCCTGAAGGACTCGCCTACCTAGGCTGGCATCTGCCGAAGCATAGGCATGCACATGATAGTGTTTCGTGAAAGTGTGCAGACTCGACCGGGTAGCGGCCTGACACACCTGCTGAGCCGTAGCCTGGTGCCGCAATGCCCAGGACGCACCCACGGCTCCGGTAGAATGGGCTTTCAGCCCTGAAGGAAACGGAAGCCCAGAAGAACGGCAGGCTTCAAAAATCGGTTCCTTGATCCACCGAGCCAAGGTTGACTTGGAAGCCTGCGACCCCTTACGCTGGCCAGCGACAAGGACAAAGAGCGCATCAGAGCGGCGCATTGGCGCCGTGCGAGACACGTAGATCCGGAGTGCTCTCACTAGATCTAACAAATGCAAATCCTTTTCATATTGGTGAATTGGATGAGAGCAAAATGAAGGTAAGGAGATATCCTTATTGAGATGAAAAGTGGACACCACCTTAGGGAGACAGTCCGGGACCGGACGCAGAACCACCTTATCCTGGTGAAATACCAGAAAAAGGCCTTTACATGACAGCGCTGCAAGCTCTGCCACTAGAAATGCCACCTTCTGCGAAAGACGCGTAGAACCATGTTGAGATCCCAGGGTTCCAGCGGACGCTTGTAAGGTGGGACTATGTGGCAAACTCCCTGCAGGAACGTGCGGACCTGCGGAAGCCTGGCTAGACGCTTTTGAAAAAACACGGAAGCGCCGAGACTTGACCTTAGAGAGAGCCGAGAGACAACCCTTGTCCAATCCCGATTGAAGGAAGGAAAGAAAACTGGGTAAGGCAAACGGCCAGGGGGTAAACCCCCTCTCAGAGCACCAGGCTAAGAAGATCCTCCAAGTTCTGTGACAGATCTTGGCTGACGTTGGTTTCCTGGCCTGTCTCATAGTGGCCACACAATCAGGTTGAGGGCCGCAGAATTCAGATGGAAAAATGGCCCTTGAGATAGCAAGTCTGGTCGGTCTGGGAGCGCCCACGGTTGCCCCACCGTGAGATGCCACAGATCGGGGTACCACGACCGCCTCGGCCAATCTGGAGCGACGAGAATGGCGCGGCGGCAGTCGGACCTGATCTTGCGCAACACTCTGGGCAGCATTGCCAGAGGAGGGAATACATAAGGCAGTTGAAACTGCGACCAATCCTGAACTAAGGCGTCCGCCGCCAGAGCTCTGTGGTCCTGAGACCGTGCCATGAATGCCGGGACCTTGTTGTTGTGCCGAGACGCCATGAGATCGACGTCCGGCGTTCCCCAGCGGCAACAGATCTCTTGAAACACGTCCGGGTGGAGAGACCATTCCCCCGCGTCCATGCCCTGGCGACTGAGGAAGTCTGCTTCCCAGTTTTCTACGCCCGGAATGTGAACCGCGGAGATGGTGGAGGCTGTGGCCTCCGCCCACAGCAGAATCCGCCGGATTTCTTGGAAGGCTTGACGACTGCGAGTGCCGCCCTGGTGGTTGATGTACGCAACCGCCGTGGCGTTGTCCGACTGTATGCGGATCTGCCTGCCCTCGAGCCACCGATGGAACGCCTTGAGGGCTAGATACACTGCCCTAATCTCCAGAACATTGATCTGAAGGGAGGACTCTGTCAGAGTCCAGGTTCCCTGAGCCTTGTGGTGGGGAAAAACCGTTCCCCATCCTGACAGGCTCGCGTCCGTCGTGACCACAGCCCAGGATGGGGGCAGAAAGGATTTTCCTTTCGACAGGGAAGTGGGGAGAAGCCACCACTGAAGTGAGGTCTCGGCTTCCAGAGACAGAGAGACGTTCCTGTCTAAGGACGTCGGCCTCTTGTCTCATTTGCTGAGAATGTCCCATTGGAGAGGATGCGCAAATGGAACTGCCTCCATTGCTGCCACCATCTTCCCCAGGAAGTGCATGAGGCGCCTCAAGGGGTGCGACTGGGCCCGAAGAAGGGATTGCACCCCTGTCTGCAGCGACCGCTGTTTGTCCAGCGGTAGCTTGACCATCGCTGAGAGAGTATGAACCTCCATCCCGAGGTACGTCAGTGACTGGGTCGGAGACAATTTTGACTTTGGAAAATTGATGATCCACCCGAAACCTCTGGAGAGTCTCCAGAGCAACGGTCAGACTGTGTTAACAAGCCACCCAAGAGGGTGCCTTGACTAGGAGATCGTCTGGGTAAGGGATCACCGAGTGGCCCTGAGAGTGTAGGATCGCTACGACGGATGCCATGACCTTGGTGAAGACCCGTGGGTCTGTCGCCAGGCCGAAAGGCAGTGCCACAAACTGAAGGTGTTCGTCCCCGATGGCGAAACGCAGGAAGCGTTGATGCTCTTGAGCGATCTGCCATGGAGATAGGCATCTCCTGGTTGTCACATGTTTGTTGAGCAATTTTAGGTCCAAAACGGAACGGAATGAGCCGTCCTTTTTTGGCACCACGAACAGATTGGAGTAAAAACCGCGACCGCGTTCCTGAGGGGAACGGGGATCACCACTCCTTCTGTTGTCAGAGTGTCCACCGCCTGAAAAGTGCAACGGTCCGTTCGGGGGGCGGAGATGTTCTGAAAAAAACGAGTCGGAGGACGAGAGCTGAACTGTATCCTGAAACCGTGAGACAGAATGTCTCTCACCCATCGGTCTTGGACATATGGCCACCAGGCGTCGCAAAAGCGGGAGAGCCTGCCACCGACCGAGGATGCGGTTTGGGGCGGCCGAAAGTCATGAGGAGGCCGCCTTGGAGACGGTGCCTCCGGTGGTCTTTGGAGGACGTGACTTAGACCGCCGTGGAGAAGAGTTCCTCTGGCTCTTCTGTGGCCTGTTGGACGAGGAGGGCTGGGACGCTTGAGAAGCCAAGGACACAACCTGCGGGGCAGAGATACGTGCGACCGCATTAATCTCAGCCAGAGAAGCTGAGATAGCTTGGAGAGCCCTCACGGCTGCGAAGGCCGAAGCAAAAGATGCGCCTATGGCTTCAAAGATGGATTTCATCATAAGCTTTATTTGCCTGTCAGTGGCATCCATGAGAGATGAACCATCTGCCACTAATACTACGGATCTAGCCGCCAGTCTGGAGACTGGAGGATCCACCCTGTGACACTGAGCCCAACCCTTAACTACGTCAGGGGGGAAAAGGGTAACGTGTGTCATTAAGGCGCTTAGTAAAGCGCTTGTCCGGAAAGTTCTGTGCTTCTGGACAGCCTCTCTGAAGTTAGAGTGATCGAAAAAAACGCACTCCGTGTACATTTGGGAAACCTAAACTGGTGTTTCTCCCGCTGTGAAGCCGACTCCTCCATAGGAGAAGATGGGGAAGAGAGGTCTAGCACCTGGTTGACGGACGCTATAAGGTCATTTACTATGGCGTCCCCTTCAGGTGTATCCATATTGAGCGCAACGTTAGGTTCAGAGCCCTGAGCTGCGACCTCCGCTTCATCCTTAACTACGACAGTGAAGTCGTGGAAGGTTCCCAGCGAGCCCGGTTAGCCTGTGTGAGGCCGCGGTCCGTGTCGGAGTTCTCACCGTGGGATCTGGGTGTTACCCCAGGAGCCCCTTGTTGTACCGACCCAGAGGGGCCTGGGGGCGATGAACTCACAGCTCCCTGGCCCTGTGTTACCGGTCTGGACTGCAAAGCTTCCAGCTTAGCAGCCCCTCTGTTCATAGACTGGGCCATGGAATGACTCAGAGAGTTGCTCAGTCAAACGTGCAAACTCTGTCCCTGCCATCTGTGCCGTGGAAACCGGTGGTACCACCTGAGCCGAGGGTCCCACCCGTGCAAGAGGCTCCGGCTGAGTGAGTGCCCCAGGGGCCAAGCATTTGCAATGATAGGTGGAACCTGCCGGCAATATAATCGCACAAGAGGTACAGGTTGCAAAGAAAGCCTGTGCCTTGGCACCCTTACTGTTTGCGGACGACCTGATGTCACCTCTTAGCAATCAGCGAGGGTATATAGCCAAAAGCAAATAGTGCTGCCGAACAGTGAAATCATATACCATATATATATATATATATATATATATATATATACACTTCGGCACCCAAGGGGGGCCAGCACCCGATTGGGAAACTGGTGCCCCACAGTGCACAGTGAGGGGGGAGGAGGATACCAAGTATGCTCCAGCCCTCACTGCCGACGTCCCGTCGGCCGTCCCGTCGTTACCCCTGACTGGCAGGCCCGGGAACGGGAGTATATGGTACTAGGCCGCAAGAGCCGGGGACTAAAGTTAAAAACGCGGCCGGCAAACAGGCGCGGTCGGCGCGGTAGTCCCGGTCTCACAAACCACACAGCAACCGCTGCGGCGTTTGTAACCCAGGTGCTGTATGCAGCGTCCCCCAAAGGGGACACAGAGTACCTTATGGATGCAGGGCTCTGTCCCTGATGATGTCCTGTCTCCTGTCCGTCAGAATCCCCCAGGGGCTGCGGATGGAGCCCGGTCCCAGTGCATGGCGACCGGTTAGGAACCCCCTCTCCCAGAGCTGCAGTGCTGCCGAACAGTGAGCACAATCTGAGATCTCCACCGGCAGAATCATCCCATATAACAATGGCTGCCGGCGTTCCGAGGGGAGGAGGGAGCCGAGGGCGGAACCACAAAAGTGCGGGAATCTGCGCCCCATAGTGAACAGTGAGGGGGGAGGAGGACAGCGAAGTGTGCTCCAGCCCTCACCGTCGGCGTCATACCGACCGTCCCGCCCTTCCCCCTGACTGGCAGGCCCAGGGGCGGGAGTTTAACACACTAGGCCACAAAAGCCGGGGACTAAAGTAAAAACCGCGGCCGGCAAACAGGCACGGTCGGCGCGGTAGTCCCGGTCAAAAAAATCACACCGCAGTCGCTGCAGCGTCTGAGGCCAAGGTGCTTCATGCACCGTCCCAAAGGGGACACAGAGTACCTGTAGATGCAGGGCCATGTCCCTGACGATACTCAATCTCCTGTCCGGCAGATACCACCAGGGGCTGCGGAGGGAGCCCGGTCCCAGTGGCTGGATGACCGGTTAGGATCCCACTTCACCCAGAGCCCCTAAGGGATGGGGAAGGAAAACGGCATGTGGCTCCAGCCTGTGTACCCGCAATGGGTACCTCAACCTTAACAGCACCGCCGACTCAGTGGGGTGAGAAGGGAGAATGCCGGGGGCCCTGTTAGGGGCCCTCTTTTCTTCCATCCGATATAATCAGCAGCTGCTGCTGACTAAAATGTGGAGCATTGTGTGAGTGTCAGCCTCCTTCAACACAAAGCATAAAACTGATGGGCCCGTGATGCACGGGAGGGTGTATAGGCAGAGGGGAGGGGTTACACTTTTTAAAGTGTAATACTTTGTGTGGCCTCCGGAGGCAGTAGCTATACACCCCAATTGTCTGGGTCTCCCAATGGAGCGACAAAGAAATCGTTGATCGTTGACACGTCGTTCAGTTTCAAAATATTGTTAGTCATTTGGAACGCAGCAGACATATTGCTACGTTTGACACCCTGTCAACGACAAACAACATCCACACGACCGCCTTGGTCAAACAATATATCGCTGAACGATGTAGCGTCGTTTGTGAGATATGTACGTGTGACCGCTACAAAACGACCTATGAGCGATCTCGGCAAATCGTAACAACGATCTGGGCGTGTCACATCGCTAGCGATATCGTTGTGTGTAAAGCAGCCTTTAGATCCACAGCAGAGAAAACATTGATTTAAATGAAAGCAAACAGCTCAGTAAGTGACACATCGCTGGAATCAGGTTCTCTGTCTCAACATTATGCTGCTCTCAGATGAGGGAGCAAAAACCTGGTGATAGATTCCCTTTAAGTATGAGCACCATGGTCAGAAACCTCACACTTGCACACCTTGGCTGCTGTCCATAAGGTTAGTAATGGTTGTTTGAGGAATGTTGTGCCACACTGAATGGCAGTCTGTGTTGCCTAAACATGCTACCATAGCCTGCAACCTCACCAAACTTGTCTCCCATCAAACACATCTGGGACGCCATTGGTCAGTAATTGGGAGCGGTCAGTAGCGGATCTTAAAAGGTCCACTACTAGGACAACACCTTCTGATTCCACATTTCCCCCAGATAAAATAATAAAAACTAGCCTCACATTCCAGCGCCGTTCGGGTTTGCGTTGGTGGGCTCACGTGGTTGTGATATCACAAGAGCCCGACGTCCAATCAGCGTTGGCTTCTTTCACCCCGCCTTTGGACTAAACAAACAATCAACACGAAGTGAGCACAGCCGCAGTACTCACTTCTTGTTGTTTAACTTGTTTGGTCCGAAGGCGGGGAGAAGCAAGCCAGCGCTGATTGGACAGAAGGCTCATGTGACATCACAACCCCACGTGAGCCCCAGCACTGCTGGGATGGTGATCATATGGGAGGTGAGTATAGTCTTTATTATTTTACCTAGAAGAAACATGTGGAATCAGAAGGGGTTATACTAGTAGTGAACAATCCTTTTAATGATTTGCTTAAGTGTATTCATCATGGCAGAACATTCCTCAGACAACTAATAATCCTACTGACAGCATGCAAAGGTTTGATAGTGGGTGCATTTCAGCTGGAACGGGCTCTGCATCCTTCCAAGATAGTCGCCGCCCTTTGCTGTGCTCCACATTGGGTTTTGGTAAGTCGCCTAGCGTGTTTCTGTGACATTATCTCATTTAGTATTGAGACTCTAAAGATCAGTTGCTGTGTCATCAACTTGCAAAACCTCTGTGATCCTGCATACCCTCAGTCTTGCCGGTTAACTCTCTGCTGGCTACTTCTTGGATTAACCCACCAACTGCACTTAGCTAACTACTGTTATTGCATTTTCATACTGTTCATACTGTGTATTCATCCTTACAGTTGTCTTCTTCTGCCCTTCTGGTACTGTGCTTTCAGCGTATCCAAGTCTTTACTCTTCCATGTACCCTTCACCCACCTGAGCCAATGTTGTGGGTCCCTGTATCCACCTTGACCTAAAGCTCACATCTTAAGCCTAACTGGCGCTCTAAAGGCTGCTTTACACGCTGCAATTAATAGTGCGATCGCATTTGTGATCGCACCCGCCCCCATCGTTTGTGCGGCACGGGCAATTTGTTGCCCGTGTCGCACAATGCTGTAACCCCCCATCACACGTTCTTACTTTCCAAACGACCTCGCTGTGGGCGGCGAACATCCACCTCCTGAAGGGGGAGGGACGTTCGACGTCACAGCGACGTCACACAGCGGCCGGCCAATAGAAGCGGATGGGCGGAGATGAGCGGGACGTAAACATCCCGCCCACCTCCTTCCTTCCGCATTGCCGGCAGGACGCAGGTAAGCTGCAGTTCAGCGTTCCCAGGGTGTCACACGGAGCGATGGGTGCTGCCTCGGGAACGATGAACAACCGGCGCGCAGGAGGGACGACTTCATGAAAATGAGGGACGTGTCAACGAGCAACGATAAGGTGAGTAATTTTGCTCGTTAACAGATGCTCGTAGCTGTCACACGCTACGATATGTCAAACGATGCCGGATGTGCGTCACTTATGACGTGACCCCGACGACATATCGTTTGATATATCGTAGCGTGTAAAGCCCACTTTACACAATATGACATGTTTTGAACACTTTTTTTCAATTTTTTTATTCATTTACATATCTATCAATCCCGTTGATGTCATAATTCCACAACTTTTCATCCCTGATGTTATAATTTCAAAGTGTTCCCCGACATGAAAAAAACAACCCTTTACAAAGTTATGTAATGCACTGTGCACTGTCCTACGAGTCCTAGCACTCCAATCTAATGTATGGAAATTGTTTTACTACAAAGCAAGATGGAAACCAGCTTACCGTTGCTGCCTGTTGTTTTACATAGCACAGAACAGTGTCACTGCAAAGGATGATAACAATTGTGGTAAGTAGAGAAGAATAATCCAGCTCTACCGATAGAATCTTCAGCTTTATTGATGCAGTCACATTGTTACATCCATGTGTGGTACATAGACTGGAACATTAGCGTGTTTCTGGTGCATACTGCACCCTTAAGGCCACTTTACATGCTACGACATCGCTAAAGCGATCTCGTTGGGGTCACGGAATTTGTGACGCACATCCGGACGCTTTAGCGATGTTGTTGTGTGTGACACCTATGAGAGATGTTGAATCATCGCAAAAACTTTCAAAATCGCTCATCGGTGACATGCCCCCCTAATCTCGATTATGGTTGCTAATGCTGTGACGATGTTGTTCGTCATTCCTGTGGCAGCACACATCGCTACGTGTGACACCGCAGGAACGAGGAACCTCACCTTACCTGCGGCCGCCGCCAATGCGGAAGGAAGGAGGTGGGCGGGATGTTACGTCCCGCTCATCTCCGCCCCTCCGCTTTGATTGGGCGGCCGCTTAGTGACGTCGATGTGACGCCGAACGAACTGCCCCCTTAGAAAGGAGGCGGTTCGCCGGTCACAGCAACGTCGCTAGGCAGGTAAGTAGTGTGACGGGTCCGTGCGATTTTGTGTGCCACGGGCAACGATTTGCCTGTGTCGCACAAACAATGGGGGCGGGTACACACGCTAGCGATATCGGTAACGATATCGCAGCGTGTAAAGCGGCCTTTAGTTATGATGAGAAAGGGGGCATCATGATTACGGGTATGTTCATACATCGCGTTTTTTGGGTTTTTTTGCAGTGCCAGGCTAGGAAATTGCAAGCACACAATTGCTTTTTTTTCCTGACTGTGATTTAAAAAAAAGCAGCATGTCAATTCTTTCAACGTTTTGGCACCAATTTTTCATTACTGAAAGAAACGGGAACATGTAAAAGGTAACCGCTGCTTTTCTTCTGCTTTTGTAGTGAGCGAAACTGACTATTAAATGTACTGTAGATAAATGACATACCAAAAGTGCAGCCCAAGGAAAAAAAAACAACAACAAAAGCTATTTTTTGGAAGTGGCTCTTTTACTGCCAAGAGAGCAGGTGTTGACTGCAGGAAAAATGCAACGTGTGAATATAGCCTAAGTGTGCAATGCACACCAAAAACCCTTGGATGTTCCAGTGTATGGACTACGAGGGGCTACTGATACTGTAAGTCTTTGGCTTTGTGATCTTTTTTTGTTTTTATTGTAACGAATGTTACATCACATGAAAGCCTTATGTGTCTAATATATGTTTTCAAAATTTTATGTTTGTTGCTTTATGGCAACAGTGTTCTACGCACGCGGGAAAACTAACTGGCAGAGTCTAATGTGATATTCACAGCAACTGAGAGCAAAGGAGTGATAAAACTCTTGTTTCTGCAAGGAAAGTCCAAGAAGGATATTCATGGTGATATCTCGCAGACATTGGGGGATCAATGCCCTTCATATTCTACAGTTCAGAACTGGGTTGCCAAATTTAAAACGGGCCACTTCAGCACCAATGATGAGGAACGTCCTGGACGACGGACAGTGGTTATTGTTCCGGAGATCGTCGATGCTGTGCACAACCTCATACTGGAGAATCCACGAATTTCAGCTAAAGCAATAGCAGACATCATGGGGATTTCCCGTGAACATGTTTGTGTCATTATCTATGAACATTTGGACATGAAGAAGCTATCTGCAAAGTGGGTCCCCAAATGTTTGACAACAGATCAGAGAAGCTTGCGAATGAAAATTTCCCGTTCCATTTGTCAGCGTTTCTGGACTGATAAGAACTTCTTGGATCGACTGGTCACTATGGATGAGACCTGGATTTATTTGTATGACCCTGAAAACAAAGAGCAGTCAAAAGAGTGGAGGCACAGTGGTTCTCCTCGTCCAAAGAAGTTCAGGGTGCAAAAATCAGTCAACTAAGGTGATGGCAACTGTGTTCTGGGATACGGAGGGTGTGCTGCTAGTGGACTACCTTCAAAATTGTTCCACCTTCAATGCAAGGTATTACATTGAACTTTTGGATCAATTGAAGGCAGCTCTGAAGGCCAAAGGGCACGGCAAGCTGTCCAAACGAATCTTGTTCCTGCAAGACGCCTCCGCACCTACTGCACAAGCGACCATGGCAAAACTGGCAGAGCTGGGCTTCCAACTGGTTGACCACCCACCTTATTCACCAGATCTATCTCCCTCCGACTATCATCTGTTTCCAAACCTGAAGAAACACCTCAAGGGTACCAAATTTCCCACCATTTCTAATGCCATGGCTGCTACGGATGCCTGGTTTGCGGCACAACCGAAATCCTTCTTTTTGCTAGGCTTACAGAACTTGGAATACCGATGTAAGAAGTGTGCTGACATCAGTGGAGAGTATGTGGAATAAATGTAAAGTTTCATCATCCTATCTCGTTTCTTTCTGAGTAAAGCATAAGACTTATCAGCTGCCCCTCATACACATGGATGTAATGAGATTTTGATACTACTATGTTTTTCCAAAAATAAGACACTGTCTTATACTTTTTATTGCCCCCAAAAAAGCACTGGGGCAGGTCCTCCCAGCAGGTATGCTGCACGCTGTCTCCCCTGCTTCTGGCCGACACACTCACACACATCAGATCGCACACACACACACACTCATACATACATCAGATATCACACACACCAGATATCTCACACACACACACACACACACACAAACTCACCACATCCAGCGATACAGAATGCCTTCGGCTGCAGGGAAAGATGAGAGGAAGTCACGTGTCGCAGGTCCTGTAAGCAAGCATTCCATCCGCAGGTCCTTGCACTCCATGCACTGCATCTCAGGATCGGTACCGCTAGATGTGGTGTGTGTTTGTGATCTGATGGATGATGGTGTGTGTGATCTGATGTGTATGGGCGTGCAATCTGATGTGTGTGGGGGTGCGATCACTGCAGGTCCTCCCGCTCGGCGTCTAATGAGTATGCTTCCAGGGTGTCTGCTTTCTATAATGAAGAGTCCTGCAGTATCTTTAACTTTTTTAGCTGCATGACACTTCAATATTGATCTGTGACTAGGGGTTATTTTCGGGGTATTGCTTATATTTAAGCGTTGCTCTGAAAATGCTGAAAATCCCTGCTAGGGCTTATTTTGGGGGAGGGCTTATTTTTGGAAAAACACAGTACATCAATACAGTTGAGTTTATCAGTTGAAGTGGATTTTTCCTCACTACTTATCACAGTTATTTTATTGCATCAATGCACCATGGTGAATTTCACAAGACAAACTGGTTCTACTAATTTATGGTTTTCATCACTATAAAAAGCCAAAATAACCATTCCTAAGGAGTATACGAAACTACTTACCTCTAGCCATGTACAAAGTCCAAAACGACATGGGGATAAATCTTCAACAGCATGCTGTTTACATGAGATTTATGTAGGTGGCTCTCGGAGAATTTAAGGGATTCATCAATACTCAAGGGTGTATTAGACAAGTTTGTCTGTCCCTGTTGAGGCAAACAGGTATTTCATGGACCGAAGTGGAGCCAACCTGGATGTAATAAAGGAGTCTGTGAAGACAACATTCAGTTAACAGCTTCCAGAAAATGTATTAAAGTGTTATCAGACAAAATACTTTTTTTTTTTTAAATTTAGATACGTCAGCTTTTGACCTAGGAGAGATATATACGGTAAGTCCTTACTATTTATTTCCCATTCCTTTTAAATCTACTTTTGGATTTTCAAAAACTGTAGGGGTGTCTTTAAAAAATTCCTGTGTATGGAACCAGCCCATAAGTTCTTCTTGAAAACAAAACTCGTTAGGCTGACATCATAGGAAAACGAGACATTCAGCTACAGCAAGTAGCTAGCTCTAGCTGTATGTCAGGCTGGCCAACCTGAGTGTTCAACATCTGATCCTCAAAAGAAATGTTTTGTTCCATACCATTAATAATTAACCTTCCAAGACCAGGTAAAGGGGTGATCTGGTTTTAAAAAATAATTTTCAAATAATTAATCAATATTTTACCTTAGTGACTTATGAGCCATAGCTGTAATTCAGAACCTTCAACTTTATAAGGACAAACATACATGTACACAAAAGAAAAGCATCCATTCACATCACAGATTCAAGCATTGAAATTAGAGGCTCCCCCACAACAATTTTTTAATTATTTAAATAAATAAATAAACAACATGAGCTCCTGCACTTTTTTGATAACCAGCGCAGATAAAGCAGACAGGGGGGACTGATATTTTCAGGCTGGGTAGGTCCATGGTCATTGAGCCCTCCCCAGCCTAAAAACTAGCAGCCTGCAGCAGCCCTACAATTGGTGCATCCATTAGATGCACTAATTGTAGGACTTTACCCGGCCCATCCCGATTGCCCTAGTGTGGTGGCAATCGAGATAATATATGAGGTTGATGTCAGCTGTGATTTGTCGAAAATCACAGCTGCTATAAAGCTCTGGGTTGGTAATGGAGAGGTGTCTATCAGACCCTCACCCATATTAGCAACCCTGTAAGTAAAAAGAAAAAAAAAACACAAAAATCCTTTATTTTAAATAATAAAAAAAACAAATAACACACCTTCTTTGACCAATTTATTAACCCCCAAAACACCTTGGCACAGCCAACGTAACCCACACAACATCCCACGATGATCCTGGCTCTGTTACATCCAGAAGCTGCAGTGATGGAATATGCAACAGATCACTGTAGATCCTGGGACACACTGAAGGCAGCGGGGAACCCGGCTGTGAGAAGCGATGATGTCGGTCAGGTCACTGGAGTTTACAGCTGGGTTTCAACGATTCCAAGTATGACCACTGGTGAACCTGATGCTGGATTGCAGGACACGGTGGCACACCAGTCCAGCAATCCAGTAGTCAGGTCACCGGAGTTCACACTCGGGGCTACCCTGTTGCCCTCAGTGAATTCAGTTGAACCCATTGGCGGATTGCTATGTGGCCGTGTCCTGCAATCCAATAGGCCGGCATTCTGGCAGGAGGTTCAACTGAGTTCAATGAAAGCCGAACAGGAGCGCTTGAGTATGCATTCCGGTGACCTGACAGTCAGCAGTGGTGTACCGCAGGGATCTGTGCTAGGACTGATTACCTTGTGGATGGGATAGATAGTAAAGTGTCAGTCTTTGCTGTTGACACAAAACTATGTAGGATATTAAAAACTGACCTTGATAGTACAATATTACAAAAGAAGGGAATTTTGTTTACTTACCGTAAATTCCTTTTCTTCTAGCTCCAATTGGGAGACCCAGACAATTGGGTGTATAGCTTCTGCCTCCGGAGGCCACACAAAGTATTACACTTAAAAGTGTAAAGCCCCTCCCCTTCTGCCTATACACCCCCCGTGCATCACGGGCTCCTCAGTTTTGGTGCAAAAGCAAGAAGGAGGAAAAGTTATAAATTAGTTTAAAGTAAATTCAATCCGAAGGAATTTCGGAGAACTGAAACCATTCAACATGAACAACATGTGTACACAAAGAACAACAGCCCGAAGGGAACAGGGGCGGGTGCTGGGTCTCCCAATTGGAGCTAGAAGAAAAGGAATTTACGGTAAGTAAACAAAATTCCCTTCTTCTTTGTCGCTCCATTGGGAGACCCAGACAATTGGGACGTCCAAAAGCAGTCCCTGGGTGGGTAAAATAATACCTCGTAAGAGAGCCGTAAAACGGCCCTTTCCTACAGGTGGGCAACTACCGCCTGAAGGACTCGCCTACCTAGGCTGGCATCCGCCGAAGCATAGGTATGCACCTGATAGTGTTTCGTGAAAGTGTGCAGGCTCGACCAGGTAGCCGCCTGACACACCTGCTGAGCCGTAGCCTGGTGCCGTGCCGCAAAGCCCAGGACGCACCCACGGCTCTGGTAGAATGGGCTTTCAGCCCTGAGGGAACCGGAAGCCCAGAAGATCGGTAAGCTTCGAGAATTGGTTCCTTGATCCACCGAGCCAGGGTTGATTTGGAAGCTTGTGACCCTTTACGCTGGCCAGCGACAAGGACAAAGAGTGCATCCGAGCGGCGCAGGGGCGCCGTACGAGAAATGTAGAGTCTGAGTGCTCTCACCAGATCTAACAAGTGCAAATCCTTTTCACACTGGTGAACTGGATGAGGACAAAAAGAGGGTAAGGAGATATCCTGATTGAGATGAAAGGGGGATACCACCTTAGGGAGAAATTCCGGAACCGGACGCAGAACCACCTTGTCCTGGTGAAACACCAGGAAAGGGGCTTTGCATGACAGCGCCGCTAGCTCAGACACTCTCCGAAGTGATGTGACTGCTACTAGGAAGACCACTTTCTGCGAAAGGCGTGAGAGAGAAATATCCTTCATTGGCTCGAAAGGTGGTTTCTGAAGAGCCATCAGCACCCTGTTCAGATCCCAGGGTTATAACGGCCGCTTGTAAGGAGGGACTATGTGACAAACCCCCTGCAGGAACGTGCGTACCTGTGGAAGTCTGGCCAGGCGCTTCTGAAAAAACACAGAGAGCTGAGACTTGTCCCTTAAGAGAGCCGAGCGACAACCCTTTTTCCAATCCGGATTGAAGGAAGGAAAGAAAAGTGGGCAAGGCAAATGGCCAGGGAGAAAAACCCTGATCAGAGCACCAAGATAGGAATATCCTCCACGTCCTGTGGTAGATCTTGGCGGACGTTGGTTTCCTAGCCTGTCTCATAGTGGCAATGACCTCTTGAGATAACCCTGAAGACGCTAGGATCCAGGACTCAATGGCCACACAGTCAGGTTGAGGGCCGCAGAATTCAGATGGAAAAACGGCCATTGAGACAGCAAGTCTGGTCGGTCTGGTAGTGCCCACGGTTGACCCACCGTGAGATGCCACAGATCTGGGTACCACGACCTCCTTGGCCAGTCTGGAGCGACGAGGATGGCGCGGCGGCAGTCGGACCTGATCTTGCGTAACACTCTGGGCAACAGTGCCAGAGGAGGAAACACATAAGGGAGTTGAAACTGCGACCAATCCTGAACTAAGGCGTCTGCCGCCAGAGCTCTGTGATCTTGAGACCGTGCCATGAATGTCGGGACCTTGTTGTTGTGCCGTGACGCCATTAGGTCGACGTCCGGCATCCCCCAGCGGCAACAGATCTCCTGAAACACGTCCGGGTGAAGGGACCATTCCCCTGTGTCCATGCCCTGGCGACTGAGAAAGTCTGCTTCCCAGTTTTCTACGCCCGGGATGTGAACTGCGAATATGGTGGAGGCCGTGGCTTCCACCCACATTAGAATCCGCCGGACTTCCTGGAAGGCTTGCCGACTGCGTGTTCCTCCTTGGTGGTTGATGTATGCCACCGCTGTGGAGTTGTCCGACTGAATTCGGATCTGCTTGCCTTCCAGCCACGGCTGGAACGCCTTTAGGGCAAGATACACTGCCCTTATCTCCAGAACATTGATCTGAAGGGAGGACTCTGTCGGAGTCCAGGTTCCCTGAGCCCTGTGGTGGAGAAAGACCGCTCCCCACCCTGACAGGCTCGCGTCCGTCGTGACCACAGCCCATGATGGGGGAAGGAAGGATTTCCCCTTCGACAGAGAAGTGGGGAGAAGCCACCACTGAAGGGAAGCCTTGGCTGCCCGTGAAAGGGAGACGTTCCTGTCGAGGGACGTCGACTTCCTGTCCCATTTGCGGAGAATGTCCCATTGAAGTGGACGCAGATGAAACTGCGCAAAAGGAACTGCCTCCATTGCTGCTACCATCTTCCCTAGGAAGTGCATGAGGCGCCTCAGGGGGTGTGACTGGCCTTGAAGGAGAGATTGCACCCCTGTCTGTAGTGAACGCTGTTTGTCCAGCGGAAGCTTCACTATCGCTGAGAGAGTTGCCAGGAAGTCTCCTTGGGACATTGAGGCGATGATGGAGCGGAGCGATTCCATCCGGAACCGCCTGGTTTTTACGTGTTTGTTGAGCAGTTTTAGGTCCAGAACAGGACGGAAGGATCCGTCCTTTTTCGGCACCACAAACAAGTTGGAGTAACAACCGTGACCCTGTTGCTAAAGAGGAACAGGGATCACCACTCCTTCCGCCTTCAGAGTGCACACCGCCTGAAGAAGAGCATCGGCTCTCTCGGGGAGCGGAGATGTTCTGAAAAATCGAGTCGGAGGACGAGAGCTGAACTCTATCCTGTAACCGTGGGATAGAATGTCTCTCACCCATCGGTCTTTTACCTGTGGCAGCCAGGCGTTGCAAAAGCGGGAAAGCCTGCCACCGACCGAGGATGCGGAGTGAGGAGGCCGAAAGTCATGAGGAGGCCGCTTTGGGAGCGGTTCCTCCGGCGGTCTTTTTAGGACGTGACTTAGACCGCCATGAATCGGAGTTCCTCTGATCCTTCTGAGGCCTTTTGGACGAGGAGAACTGAGACCTGCCCGCGGGCCGAAAGGACCGAAACCTCGATTGTACCTTCCGTGGTTGAGGTCTGTTTGGTTTGGACTGGGGTAAGGATGAGTCCTTTACCTTGGATTGTTTAATGATTTCATCCAATCGCTCACCAAACAGGCGGTCGCCAGAAAATGGCAAACCGGTTAAGAACTTTTTGGAAGCAGAGTCTGCCTTCCATTCACGTAGCCACATGGCCCTGCGGACTACCACCGAATTGGCGGATGCTACCGCCGTACGGCTCGCAGAGTCCAGGACAGCATTAATGGCGTAGGACGCAAACGCCGACGCCTGAGAGGTTAAGGACACCACTTGCGGAGCAGATGTACGTGTGACTGCATTAATCTGCGCATGACAAGCTGAGATAGCTTCGAGTGCCCATACGGCTGCGAATGCTGGAGCAAAAGACGCGCCGATAGCTTCATAGATGGATTTCAACCATAGCTCCATCTGTCTGTCAGTGGCATCTTTGAGTGAAGCCCCATCTTCCACTGCAACTATGGATCTAGCCGCCAGTCTGGAGACAGGAGGATCCACCTTAGGACACTGAGCCCAGCCCTTGACAACGTCAGGGGGGAAGGGATAACGTGTATCCTTAAGGCGCTTGGAAAAACGCTTATCTGGACAAGCTCGGTGTTTCTGGACTGCCTCTCTGAAGTCAGAGTGATCCAGAAACATACTCAATGTACGCTTGGGAGACCTGAAACGGAATTTCTCCTGCTGAGAAGCTGACTCCTCAATTGTAGGAGCTGGTGGAGAAATATCCAACACCTGATTGATGGTCGCTATAAGGTCATTCACTATGGCGTCACCATCAGGTGTATCTAGGTTGAGAGCGGCCTCAGGATCAGAATCCTGATCTGCTACCTCCGCTTCATCTTCCAGAGAGTCCTCCTGCTGAGACCCCGAACAGTGTGATGAAGTCGAGGGAATTTCCCAGCGAGCCCGCTTAGGCGGCCTGGGACTGCGGTCCGTGTCAGAGACCTCACCCTGGGACCTATGGGACACCCCAGAAGCACTTTGCTGCTCCAATTGAGGGGGGCCTGGGGTCAATGATTGAACAGTGCCCGGGGCCTGAGTCACCGGTCTGGACTGTAAGGCTTCTAGTATCCTAGCAGACCATTTATCCATACTCTCAGACAGTTTGTCAGCAAATACTGCAAACTCCGTCCCTGTCACCTGGACAGTGGTAGCAGGTGGTTCCACCTGGGCCACCAGTAGCAGAGGCTCCGGCTGAGTAAGTGCCACAGGGGCCGAGCATTGCACACAATGAGGGTCAGTGGAACCTGCCGGTAGTATAGCCGCACATGAGGTACAGGTTGCAAAGTAAGCCTGTGCTTTGGCACCCTTGCTTTTTGCGGACGACATGCTGTTGTCTCCTCTGAGTACAATCCAGGAGGGTATATAGCCAAAAATCAACAGTGCGACCGTACAGTGTAAATGTATAGCATATAAGCATATATATATATGTACACTTCGGCACTCAGTGGGGCCAGCACCTCAGGTGCTGCTTACCGACCGCTCAAAGCGGTTGTGTGATCACCAGATTCCCTGCCTGGGCCTCCCAGAGCCTGTTGTCTCTCCTCTCCAGCGTCAGAAGTGCTGACAGGAATGGCTGCCGGCGTTCTGTGGGGAGGAGGGGGCCGTGGGCGTGCCCTAGAAAGTGCGGGAATCTGGAGCCCCACTGTGCTGAATGAGGGGGGAGGAGGATACAAAGTATGCTCCAGCCCTCAGCGCTGACGTCCTGTGCAGCGTCCCGCCCTTCCCCTGACTGGCAGGCCTGGGGGCGGGAATATGCGATACTAGGCCGCAAAAGCCGGGGACTAAAGTTATAAGCGCGGCCGGCATATAAGCGCGGCCGGCGCGGTAGTCCCCGGCGCACTAACACACCCAGCAGTGCTGCAGTGTATATGGCACAAGCGCTCCATGCGCGGTCCCCACGGGGACACAGAGTACCTCACAGTAGCAGGGCCTTGTCCCTGATGATACCCGGATCCTGTCCAGCAGATTCCCCAGGGGCTGCGGAGGGAGCACGGTCCCAGTGCCTGGAGACCGATTAGGATCCCACTTCACCCAGAGCCCATTAAGGGATGGGGAAGGAAAACAGCATGTGGCTCCTGCCTATGTACCCGCAATGGGTACCTCAACCTTAACCACACCGCCGACCAGAGTGGGGTGAGAAGGGAGCATGCTGGGGGCCCTGTTATGGGCCCTCTTTTCTTCCATCCGACATAGTCAGCAGCTGCTGCTGACTAAGATGTGGAGCTATGCGTGGATGTCAGCCTCCTTCGCACAAAGCATAAAAACTGAGGAGCCCGTGATGCACGGGGGGTGTATAGGCAGAAGGGGAGGGGCTTTACACTTTTAAGTGTAATACTTTGTGTGGCCTCCGGAGGCAGAAGCTATACACCCAATTGTCTGGGTCTCCCAATGGAGCGACAAAGAAAGATCTGGATAAGATGTCAGAATGGGCAGATACTTGGCAAATGAGATTTAATGTTGATAAATGTAAAGTAATGCACCTAGGACGGAGTAATCCTATAACTGCGTATACATTAAATGGAAGTAAACTCAGGACTACAGAACAGGAGAAGGACTTGGGTATTCTCATTACAAATAAACTGAGCAGCAGCACTCAATGTCAAGCAGCAGCTGCTAAAGCAAACAAGATTTTAGGGTGTATAAAAAGAGAGATTAGATCCCGTGATCCCAACGTATTGTTACCCCTTTATAAATCACTTGTAAGGCCACATCTGGAATATGGGATCCAGTTTTGGGCTCCACATTTTAAAAAGGACATTCAGAAATTAGAGTCAGTTCAAAGGCGGCAACTAGATTACTACAACGAATGGAGGCATCCCATATGATGACAGGTTGAAAAAGTTAGATATGTTTAGCTTAGAAAAAGGACGTCTAAGAGGAGATCTCATTTATATGTATAAATACATGTGTGGTCAATATAAAGGACTGGCACATGACTTATTTCTTCCAAAGACAGTACTAAGGACCAGGGGGCACTCACTGCGAGTGGAAGAAAAGCGATTCCGACAGCTAAATAGCAAAGGGTTCTTTACAGTTAGAGCAGTCAGACTGTGGAAAGCCCTACCACAAGAGGTAGTAATGGCAGATACTATAACCGCTTTCAAAAAAGGGCTGGATGATTTCCTCAGTACACACAACATTGTTGGTTATAAATGACTTGGGGACAAAATGTAGAACTGGTGGTAACTATATGTAACTATGGTGTACGAGGGTGTGTTTTTTTTATTTGCAATAAAGGATTTTTGTGTGTTTGTTTTTTTTCTTTTTACTTGCAGGGTTGGTAGAGTGGAGCTCTCATAGACACCTCTCCATTACCAACCCAGGGTTTGATGGCAGCTGTGATTTTTCTGAGAAATCACAGCTAACATCAACCCCATATATTACCCCTATTGACACCGCACAAGGGCAATCCCGATGAGCAGGGTAAAGGTGCACAATTAATGCATCTAATGGATGCACCAATTGTGGGGCAGCTGCGGGCTACTATTTTTAGGCTGGGGAGGGCCCAATAACCATGGACCTTCCCAGTCTGAGAATACCAGTCCCCAGCTGTCTGCTTTATCTGCGCTGGTTATAAAAAATGGGCAGGAGCCCACATTGTTTTTTGTTTTTTTAATTATTTAAATAATTTAAAAAAAATGTCATAGGGGAGTCTCTATTTTTGATAACTAGCCAAGATAAAGCACAAAGCTGGGGTTTGAAACCCACAGCTGTCTACTTTACCTGTGCTGGTTATCATAAATAGGCGGCGGACCGCACATCAAGTGGGGTAATACTCTGACAACATTGCTCCCAGAAGCGACCTGTGTTTCATAGCTGCATCCAGGCATCTTCCCCATTTTATTCCCATTCAATTACAGCACTCTTCCATCCATTTCATTTCAGCACTTTTACTGCCCTGCCAGACATCCTGGGAGAGTACGCCGTAAAATCTTTTGAGTTTCTCATTCACTTGCATTAGATTTGGTATTCATGACGAATACACAAATAGTACGAAATATTCAAGCCGAATATTCAGAACCCGAATATTTTAGTACTCGCCCATCACTAATCAGTCATATACTCTAGTGTGCCGTGTGTGATCTGCTAAACAGAAACAAAAAAAAAACTAATAACAGACATAGAAGAATAAATGTGTGAATAAAGCATAAGGCCAGGTACACACTACCATTTCTGGACCATGCAAGGGTCTACTTCAAGTAGACAGCCTCATTGGCAGAAGTATTATTATTATTTATTTTTATAGCGCCATTTATTCCATGGCACTTTACAGTGAAAGAGTATGAAGAAGTATGGGTTTTAATCCTATTATTTTTTTTTTTATGGACATATGTCTGCACTGTGTTGTATTTTGTATGTGTGGTTTTAAACTTTTTGATACATAAATAAAGAATCGTATTATATTACTTTAAATTTGGAGTGAGTGCCTTTGGTCAAGCGCTTTTCTTGTGATATGTATATGGGAAAGGGAGCAGAAGGGCGTTGTATATGGGAGGGGAAGCAGAGGGGCATTGTATATGGGAGGGGGAGCAGACGGGTGTTGTATATGGGAGGGGGAGCAGACGGGTGTTGTATATGGGAGGGGGAGCAGAGGGGCGTTGTATATGGGAGGGGGAGCAGAGGGGCGTTGTATATGGGAGGGGAAGCAGAGGGGCATTGTATATGGGAGGGGGAGCAGAGGGGTGTTGTATATGGGAGGGGGAGCAGAGGGGTGTTGTATATGGGAGGGGGAGCAGAGGGGTGTTGTATATAGGAGGGGGAGCAGAGGGGTGTTGTATATGGAAGGGGGAGCAGAGGGGTGTTGTATATGGGAGGGGGAGCAGAGGGGTGTTGTATATGGGAGGGGGAACAGAGGGGTATTGTATATGGGAGGGGGAGCAGAGGGGTGTTGTATATGGGAGGGGGAACAGAGGGGTATTGTATATGGGAGGGGGAGCAGAGGAGTGTTGTGTATATAGGAGGGGGAGCAGAGGGGTGTTGTGTATATAGGAGGGGGAGCAGAGGGGTGTTGTGTATATAGGAGGGGGAGCAGAGGGGTGTTGTGTATATAGGAGGGGGAGCAGAGGGGTGTTGTGTATATAGGAGGGGGAGCAGAGGGGTGTTGTGTATATAGGAGGGGGAGCAGAGGGGTGTTGTATATAGGAGGGGGAGCAGAGGGGTGTTCTGTATATAGGAGGGGGAGCAGAGGGGTGTTGTGTATATAGGAGGGGAGCAGAGGGGTGTTGTGTATATAGGAGGGGGGAGCAGAGGGATGCTGTATATAGGAGGGGGAGCAGAGGGGTGTTGTATATAGGAGGGGAGCAGAGGGGTGTTGTGGATATAGGAGGGGAGCAGAGGGGTGTTGTATATAGGAGGGGGAACAGAGGAGTGCTGTAAATACGAGGGGGAGCAGAGGGGTGCTGTATATAGGAGGGGGGGCAGAGGGGTGCTGTATATAGGAGGGGGGAGCAGAGGGGTGTTGTGTATATAGGAGGGGGGAGCAGAGGGGTGTTGTGTATATAGGAGGGGGAGCAGAGGGGTGTTGTGTATATAGGAGGGGGAGCAGAGGGGTGTTGTGTATATAGGAGGGGGAGCAGAGGGGTGTTGTGTATATAGGAGGGGGAGCAGAGGGGTGTTGTGTATATAGGAGGGGGAGCAGAGGGGTGTTGTGTATATAGGAGGGGGAGCAGAGGGGTGTTGTGTATATAGGAGGGGGAGCAGAGGGGTGTTGTGTATATAGGAGGGGGAGCAGAGGGGTGTTGTGTATATAGGAGGGGGAGCAGAGGGGTGTTGTGTATATAGGAGGGGGAGCAGAGGGGTGTTGTGTATATAGGAGGGGAGCAGAGGGGTGTTGTGTATATAGGAGGGGGAGCAGAGGGATGCTGTATATAGGAGGGGGAGCAGAGGGGTGTTGTATATAGGAGGGGAGCAGAGGGGTGTTGTGGATATAGGAGGGGAGCAGAGGGGTGTTGTATATAGGAGGGGGAACAGAGGGGTGCTGTAAATAGGAGGGGGGGCAGAGGGGTGCTGTATATAGGAGGGGGGGGCAGAGGGGTGCTGTATATAGGAGGGGGGGCAGAGGGGTGCTGTATATAGGAGGGGGGAGCAGAGGGGTGTTGTGTATATAGGAGGGGGGAGCAGAGGGGTGTTGTGTATAAAGGAGGGGGAGCAGAGGGGTGTTGTGTATATAGGAGGGGGAGCAGAGGGGTGTTGTGTATATAGGAGGGGGAGCAGAGGGGTGTTGTGTATATAGGAGGGGGGAGCAGAGGGGTGTTGTGTATATAGGAGGGGGAGCAGAGGGGTGTTGTGTATATAGGAGGGGGAGCAGAGGGGTGTTGTGTATATAGGAGGGGGAGCAGAGGGGTGTTGTGTATATAGGAGGGGGGAGCAGAGGGGTGTTGTGTATATAGGAGGGGGAGCAGAGGGGTGTTGTGTATATAGGAGGGGGAGCAGAGGGGTGTTGTGTATATAGGAGGGGGAGCAGAGGGGTGTTGTGTATATAGGAGGGGGAGCAGAGGGGTGTTGTGTATATAGGAGGGGGGAGCAGAGGGGTGTTGTGTATATAGGAGGGGGGAGCAGAGGGGTGTTGTGTATATAGGAGGGGGAGCAGAGGGGTGTTGTGTATATAGGAGGGGGAGCAGAGGGGTGTTGTGTATATAGGAGGGGGGAGCAGAGGGGTGTTGTATATAGGAGGGGAGCAGAGGGGTGTTGTGTATATAGGAGGGGGGAGCAGAGGGGTGTTGTGTATATAGGAGGGGGGAGCAGAGGGGTGTTGTGTATATAGGAGGGGGAGCAGAGGGGTGTTGTGTATATAGGAGGGGGGAGCAGAGGGGTGTTGTATATAGGAGGGGAGCAGAGGGGTGTTGTGTATATAGGAGGGGGAGCAGAGGGGTGTTGTGTATATAGGAGGGGGAGCAGAGGGGTGTTGTGTATATAGGAGGGGGAGCAGAGGGGTGTTGTGTATATAGGAGGGGGAGCAGAGGGGTGTTGTGTATATAGGAGGGGGAGCAGAGGGGTGTTGTGTATATAGGAGGGGGAGCAGAGGGGTGTTGTGTATATAGGAGGGGGAGCAGAGGGGTGTTGTGTATATAGGAGGGGGAGCAGAGGGGTGTTGTGTATATAGGAGGGGGAGCAGAGGGGTGTTGTGTATATAGGAGGGGGAGCAGAGGGGTGTTGTGTGTATATAGGAGGGGGAGCAGAGGGGTGTTGTGTATATAGGAGGGGGGAGCAGAGGGGTGTTGTATATAGGAGGGGAGCAGAGGGGTGTTGTGTATATAGAAGGGGGAGCAGAGGGGTGTTGTGTATATAGAAGGGGGAGCAGAGGGGTGTTGTATATAGGAGGGGAGCAGAGGGGTGTTGTGTATATAGGAGGGGGAGAAGAGACACTGAAGACGCCCCACCTATTGGATAATATACATAGAAACACTTGGAACTGTAATCCTGTATGGAGCCGGCGCTGCACGGACCAGGAAACTATAAGCACAGCCCGCTAAGCCCCGTCGACTCCCAGCGAAATCAGACAAGTGACTGACACTCACAGTAATCTGCAACTGACTCCCCTGGAAGTAATCCTCTCCGCCTGCGTCACTTCCGCTGCAGTGTAGCACGTGACTGGATGTTTACTGTGTGACCGGATGACGCCCTAGATGCGGCCACATGACACTGTCAGTCAGTGAGTGCAGTAGCGGGGTGAAGGCCGTTCTGCTCCGAGGCTGAACTTGGATTCTGTCTCTGCTATATTTTTTCTGTTTTTTATTTTTTTACAGGTCTACAGCAAAAAAAAACAAATCACAGTGATAAAATACAATACAGTGAGCAGCCCTGATAAAACTGGCTCAAAAATGGGTCGCAAAGAGAGCACTGGAGGGCGGTATTTAAAGGGGTTCACCACTACTGGAACTACCCCTTCTGATTCCACTTGTTTCCCCCAGTAAGGGTATGTACACACATCAGGTTTTTGCTGTGTGGCACAATCCAGCGCATTTCTGAAAAACCGGATGTGGCGACAACTGTTGCCGGATCTGTTTTTTCCCCATAGACCTTCATTAGCGCCGGATTGTGCCACATGGCCGTGCGTTCTCTCCGGTTTTTGCCGGATCTGGCGTAATTGTCTGATTCGGCGACTGGAAAAAACGCAGACCTAGACTTTTTTGTGTCATGAGAAAAATCGTATCCCGCCGGATCCGGCGCGATGCGGCGTAATGTATAATGGCTGTCTATGGACGCCGGATGCGGAAAAAAACGGATAAGTTCACACATCAGTTTTTTCCAATCAGGCACAATCCGGTTTGTGCCTGATGCAACAGATCTGTCTCAGATTGTGTAAAAACTGATGCGACGGATCCGGTAAAACAACAGATCCGTTTTTGTTTTTTTTTGTTTGTTTTTTATGCTGAGAGAGACCCCATCATCACCGCACAAACACCAGCACTACCGCACACATCATCACCGCACACGCAGGCACTACCGTACACATCATCACCCCCACACACGCAGGCACTACCGCGCGCACCATCACCGCACACGCAGGCACTACCGCACGCATCATCACCGCACACGCAGGCACTACCGCACGCATCATCACCACCGCACTTGCAGGCACTACCGCGCGCACCATCACCGCACACGCAGGCACTACCGACGCATCATCACCGCACACGTAGGCACTACCGAACGCATCATCACTGAACATCCCTGCACAACCGCACGCATCATCACCGCACACGCAGGCACTACCGCACACATCATCACCGCACACGGCACTACCGCACGCACCATCACCGCACACGCAGGCACTACCGAACGCATCATCACCGCACATCCCTGCACAACCGCACGCATCATCACCGCACACCCATGCAGTACCGCACACATCATCACCGCACGCATCATCACCGCACATGCAGGCACTACCGCACGCATCATCACCGCACACCCCTGCACTACCGCACGCTTTATCACCACACGCATCATCACCGCACACCCCTGCACTACCGCACGCATCATCACCGCACACCCCTGCACTACCGCACGCATCATCACCGAACACGCAGGCACTACCGCACGCATAAACACCACACACGCAGGCACTACCGCACGCATCATCACCGCACATGCAGGCACTACCGCACGCATCATCACCGCACACGCAGGCACTACCGCACGCATCATCACCGCACACACAGGCACTCTCGCACGCATTATCACCGCACACGCAGGCACTCTCGCACGCACCATCAACGCACACGCAGGCACAATTGCACGCACCATCACCGCACACGCAGACACTACCGCACGCACCATCACCGCACATGCCCCGGCACTACCTCAGTGACGTCCCTGCTGACAGCGCGACTCCCTTCAGTTGCTGCGTGGAGCTCCCAGGAGCGGCGGTGTTCTACTGCCGCTCCTGTCAGCTTCATGTAGCAGAGCTGAAATCGTCGTGGGACCTCTGTGGATTACGTCGGACCTGGAGGGGTATTTGGGGATTTTAATAAAATGGTGAAAGAGGGTTTTTTTTTGTCTTTTATTCCAAATAAAGTATTCTTTTGGGTGTATGTGTTTATTTACATTCACTTACAGGTTAATCATTGGGGGTGTCTCATAGACGCCTGCTATGATTAACCCTTTATTACCCCGATTTCCACCGCACCAGGGCAATTCGGGATGAGCCGGGTAGAGTCCCAGGACTGTCGCATCTAATGGATACGGCAATTCCGGGCGGCTGCTGGATGATATTTTTAGGCTGGGGGGCTTCCCATAACGTGGATCTCCCCATCCTGAGAATACCAGCCTTCAGCCATGTGGCTTTATCTTGGCTGGTATCAAAATTGGGGGGGGGGGGGTGACACCGTTTTTTTTTTAGGTTTTTTTTTTTTTTACTGCAAGCTATAGACCTGCCCACCAGCGGCTGTGATTGGTTGCAGTGAGACAGCTGTCACTCAGCTTGGGGGCATGTCTGACTGCAACCAATCATAGGCGCCAGTGGGCGGGGGAAGCAGTGAATACGAGATTAAATAATTGGCGTCTGGCATTTTCAAAAGAGGAGAAGCCGCCAGAGCTTTCTGACAGCCGTGCAGCGCCGCGCCGGTGATCGTTGAGTGGGTGAAAGTGAGTGAGTCAGTGAGTGAGAGCGTTTGAGAGTGAGTGAGTGAGTGATTGATTTTTTGACAAGCAATGAATTTATATCACTTCTGGGCATGCTCAGAAGTAAAAACCGGAACCGGTACATGCTTCCGGCGTTTGATGCATGCTACCATATCCGGCACGCATAGACTTTCATTATGCACCATGCCGCACAGCGCTATGCAGTTTTTTGCCGCTGAAAACGTTCCTCTCTGCGTCCTGTGCGGCCGCCGGAGTGACGATTATTGCCGCATCCGGCAAAAACCAGATCAAACGCAAGCGGCACAATCCGGCGCTAATAAAAGTCTATGAGGGAAAAACGCACCCGGTGGCAAAAAAAAACGGATGCGTTTTTCCCGCAAAGCGCCGGATTGTGCCGCACAGCAAAAACCTGATGTGTGAACATACCCTTACATGGACGGATCCGTTTTTTAAACTGAGCATGCTCAAATTGGCACAACACAGCTAAATAAAGCTGTGTTTCTCCTCCATTGCAGGAAAAAAGAGATTAAAAAAGAAATATTAAACTTGTTCCAAAACCTTTGTATTTGGTGTCATTTTAAGGTAACTTTACATGATTGGGTTATTTCTCAAAGGAAAGCACCTATGGAACTTTGGGGGTCTTTGTTTAAAAAAACATGGTGTATACAAATTTTTTTTAAACCTTACATAGGTTTTATATATGTAATAAAAGGGGGATTGAGGGATTTAACCCCTTCACGACCGGCCGATTTTTCGCTTTCCGTTTTTTTTTCACAATTCTTCTGAGAGACGTAACTTTTTCATTATTCAGTCAATATGGCCATTTTTTGCGGAACGAGCTGTACTTTTAAATTAAACCATAAGTTTTACCATATAGTGTACTGGAAAACAGCAAAAAAATTCCAAATGCAGATAAATTGCAAAAAAAAGTGCGATAGCACTATTGTTTTTGAGATGTTATTCACTGTGTTCACTATATGGTAAAACTGATGTGTGGGTGTGATGCCTCAGGTCAGTGCGAGTTCGTAGACACCAAACATGTATAGGTTTAGAGTTAAAAAAAAAATCACCAAAAAAACCTATCCGGCAAAAAACGGAAAGAAAACCGGATGAAAAAACTGATACACCGGATCCAGAAAACGTTCTGGCGCATCCGTATATTTCACAAATTTTGCCGGATCCGTTGCGGGACACAAGGCCGGATTCTGCATGACAGAAAAAAACTGATGTGTGAACTTAGCCTTAGAATTGAAACCCCATGTACTCTCCTCCTGCTCTGGGCTGTTCGACTGCTGGTGGTAATTGTGGTTCGGGGCTCACTTGACATTGTGACATCATGGGAGCCCTGCATCCAATTATTAGTTGCTTCACCCCCGGGCGATTTTTCGTCTTGTTTTTTTTTCGCTCCCCTTCTTGCGAGAGCCATAACTTTTTTATTTTTGCATCAATATTGCCATATATGGGGTTTGTTTTTTGCAGGAAGAGTTGTGCTTTTAAATTAAACCATAAGGTATACCATATAGTGTACTGGAAATCAGCAAAAAAATGTCAAGTGTGAAAAACTGCAAAAAAATAGTTTTTGGGATATTTTATTCACCATGTTTACCATATGGTACAAGTTTGTAGACACCAAACATGTATAGGTTTACTTTTATCTAAGGGGTTAAAAAAATTCACAATCTCCTCCAAAACAAGTGGCGCACTTTTTGCGCCATTTTCCGAAACCCGTAGTATTCTCATTTTTCAGGATCTATGACTCAGTGACGGCTTATTTTTTGCGTCTCGAGCTGACTTTTTAACGGTACCATTTTTGAAAAGATGCTACGTTTTTACGTCTGTTATTGCATTTTGCATAAAATTTGCAGCGTAATTTTGTCGTTTGGAATTTTTTTGCCGTTTACCGATTGGATTAATTGATTTTATATTTTGGCAGATCGGACGTTTCTGAACGTGGCGATACCAAATGTGTGTATATTTTTTATTTTTTTTAACCCTTTAATTTTCAATGGGCCAAATAGGGGGTGATTTGAACTGCTAGGTTTTTTTTACATTTTTTAAAACTTTTTTTAACTTTTCTTTTTATTTTACTAGCCCCCCCCCAAGGGGGCTATAACAATCAGCTGTCTGATCGCTCTTCCATTTCTCCAGATCACAGCTACACAGCTGAGATCTTGAGAAAAGCTGCTTTAGGCTGGACTCACACGAACGTATGAAAAAACGGTCCCATTCTCATCCATGAGAGGACGATTTTTTTCTCACTTGTCATCCGTGTGCAATCCATTTTTTTTCTCAGCAGCTATCAGTGATTTACAGTCATTTACAGGACCATTTACAGGACCATTTACAGTGTTCTCTGGTACATGATAGGATTGTATCCCAAAGAAACCACGTGATGTCCATGTGATGTCAGGGTTTTTTCTTGCACCCATTGACTTGTATTGGCGAGTCTCGGACGATTTCGGCAGCAAATAGCAGCATGTTGCGACTTTTCTCTCATCCAGAATCTGGATGAGAAAAAAGCTGACCAACTACTCTGCCTCATTGACTAACATGGGTCCTAGTGCAATGCAATAATTTATCGCATTCCACTTGTCCGATTTATACTCTCGTGTGAGCGCACCCTTAGGCTATGTGCGCATGCTGCGTTTTTTTTGCTGCTGCGTTTTTGTCCGCTAAAAATGCATAAAAACGCACCTGCGGCAAAAATGCGCAAAAAACGCACAGGTAAAAACGTATGCGTTTTTACTGCGTTTTTAGCTGCGTTTTGCTGTGTTTATGATCTCTGCGGTTTTCTTCATTTTTCACATAAATTGCATGGGGGAAAAACGTAGAAAGACGCAGGAAAAAATTGACATTTCCAATTTTTTTAAGCTCAAAAACACAGCTTAAAAAAAAATTGTGTGCGGACAGCAAAAATGAATAGTTATAGACTTTGCTGTGGAAGCAAAGTCATGCAGTTTTGAGCACAAAAACGCACCCGAAAAACGCACTGTGCACACATAACCTTACTCTCACACACTGCCCTCTGCTGGCAGTGAGAGAAAGTGATTCATGATAGCTACAGGAGTCATCAACCCTGTGCTACCATGGGAACCACCGGAAATCATGTCGTCACGTCACTTCCGATGATGGGTGGGTAAGTTATGCTTACGGCGGCGCGCTGATACATCTCGCTTTCAGAATTTGACAGCGAGATGTAAGGGGTTAATATGCGCGGGTGGAACGCGATTCCACTTGCGCCTCGCAGGCAGACATGTCAGCTGTTGAAATCAGCTGATATGTGCGCAGATCGCTATGGACTGCCCACGGCAGCCTGCAGGGATTAGCATCACACGATCCATGACATACCCAGTACATTGTGTCGTGAAGAGGTTAATTGCTTCTTGCGCCACACTTTCGGATCAAATGAGTTATTCAAAAGCAAGTGATGCTACCGGCTGCCACTCACTTCCTGATGATTGCTCAATTGGTTCAAAGGTGTGGACAGACAAACCGGTGGCAATAGGACGTGGTGCTCCCATGATGTCACAATGTCACGTGAACCCTGAACCACAATTACCAACGGCGCCAGAACAGGAGGTGGTACAAGGTGTTCTATTTTAACTGGGGGAAACCAGTAGAAACAGAAGGGTTATTCTAGTAGTGGACAACCACTTTACATTATTTTGGGACACTTATCTCACAACCATTATGTAAGTAGTCATGCCCCACATCTAATTCCAGTCACTGCAGCCTTGCCCAAGTGAATTCTGGGCATCAGGCTGGCCTTAACCCCTTCAGCCCCGGGGAACTTTCCGTTTTTGCGTTTTTGTTTTTTGCTCCCCTTCTTCCGAGAGCCGTAACTTTTTTATTTTTCCATCAATCTTGCCATATGAGGGCTTGTTTTTTGCGGGACAAGTTGTACTGTTAAATGAAACCATAAGTTTTACCATATGGTGTACTGGAAAACAGCAAGACCAAAAAGAAAAAACCCCTAAAAATACAATTTTAATAATTTCACTTAAAACAGACAATCCCCACAAATATACAAAACACACAAAAGAGACAATAGAATATGTTGAAATGGTGTTATAAATGGACCATGTGGCTATACACTATACCTCAAAGCACAAATAACATTCACCATAAATACAATGTCAAGTGCTGCAAAACCAAAGTAAGGTCAAGTTCCAATTATAACCATGAAGTGTTGTATTACCCAAACATGCATATAGGATGTAAAAGGAACATTATTATGCCAGCCAATCCTCCGTGAACACAGCGGAATCCTCCTATAGGAAACTTAGAGAGGAGGCCAATAGTTATCCCCAATTCTCAGTAACACTCAGAGATATTTTAACCCCTATTGAGCTGTAAGGCAATAAGTCACACTTTACAATCAAAGGATCTGATAGTATAATATGCCCAAATAATATATAGCAACAAGAGGGTAATAGGGAGAATAATGCTTCACAGAAGATAATAAACAAACACTTCATGGAAGGTAAATCAAATTGGAGCAACCAATGAGGATATACAAAACATGGTCCTAGTAATCACATTAGTAATCAGACGTTCTCATAATTATAGTAATACTTAGCTTCCTTTAGAAGTCTAAGCGGAGGTACAATGACCCATCGTCCTGATTGACGTCCCACACCAAGGCCCGACGCGTTTCCCCCCGATCAAGAGTCCCACCGGGGTTCATCAGGGGCACCCTTATAGGGCAAGGACCACCGGCCGCAATCTGCCAAGTGATCAACAGCTTGTAGTCACCATACTAACCGGACTTACGGGATACAGCCTGTATTTCAAAAGATGGCGCCGAACGCCGCCCATACACGGCGTCCCCGGAAGTGACGTTCCCAAATTGACGTCACTCCAATATGATCCATTGCGAGTGCTCACTACTGCGGCGCCGTCTGCGTCCCAACTACTGTGGAGCGCAGCGTGCGTTCCATGGATCATCACATGACATGCGGACACCACTCCAACCGGTCCAAGTCTGTGCAGCTACCAGGAAGTATTGCACACCGGACTAAAAATGGTGCCCCCCGCACACAAACAGACCGAAAAAGTAGTTCCGCCTGTAAGTGTGATACGGATAAACTTTATAAGCAGCAGTGTACTGACAGAATCCTAAAAATCAATACAATTTCATATTAACCAACCTAATCTTATAAATTATCTATCAATATAAAAAACAAATGAAGACTATGGCTGGCTAGTTGGTAATCACTATAACCTCAAAAATTAATAATCGCACCATCTTTATATACAGACTAATCCCCAATAAGAAACCCAATCCATCAATTCAACAATGATTACTAAACAAAGGGGATGCTTCTGATAATATAAATGAAAGGTCAAACAATATATTTGCCTTTGGACAAAAAAGGATGTTAGTGGTCATTCCGCCACCAACAAAGAAGCTCGTGGTCAACACCAATAACGAGCACAAACTGGCTTCACTCAGAAACTATCAATCTCAAAAATTACCATAAAAGGCTCAATAACCAAATGATATTTATATTTTCATTATGATATTACTTTCATTTATATTATCATAAGCATCCCCTTTGTTTAGTAATCATTGTTGAATTGATGGATTTTTACTTCAACCATATAGCCTTGTGAAAAAAACTAACAGGAGAAAGTGCACCATACAAATTATTGTGCAATTCCTTATGAGTACGCTGATACTTAATATGTGGTGGAAATCAACTGTCTGGACGCACAGCAGAGCTTGGAAGGGAAGGAGCGCCATTTCACTTTTTGAATGCTAAAGTAGTTGCAATTGTTAGCGGACGCCATGTTGCTTTTGGAAAACTCCTGATGTGCCTAAACAATGGAGATTCTCCACAAGTGACCCCATATTGGAAACTAGACCCCTCAAGGAATTTATGTAGATGTTTGGTGAGCAATTTGAACCCCCAGGTGCTTCAAAGAATTTTAAAACATTGAGCCGTGAAAATGAAAAAAAAATGACCACAAAATTGTTCCTTCAACCAGATAACTTTATTTTCACAAGGGTAACAGGAGAAAATGCACTATACAATTTATTGTGTAATTTCTCTTGCGTACGCTGATACCTCATATGTGTGGAAATCAACTGTTTGGGTACATGGCAGGGCTTAGAAGGGAATGAGCGCCATTTGACTGCAAAATTGGCTGGAATCTTTAGCAGACTCCATGTCACATTTGGGGAGTCCCTGAGGTACCTAAACAGTGGAGCTCCCCCACAAGTGACCCCATTTTGAAAACTAGACACCTCAAGGAATATATCTAGATGTTTGGTGAGCACCTGGAATCCCCACCTGTTTCACAGAATTTTATGCACTGTGTGCAGAATTATGGCAAATGAATATTTTGATCACATGATAATTTTTATACATGTTGTCCTACTCCAAGCTGTAAAGGCTTGAGAGCCAACTACCAATTAAGTAAATCAGGTGATGTGCACCTCTGTAATGTGGAGGGGTGTGGTGTAATGACATCAACACCCTATACAAGGTGTGCTTAATTATTAGGCAACTTCCTTTCCTTTGGCAACATGGGTCAGAAGAGAGATTTGATGGGCTCTGAAAAGTCCAAAATTGTGAGATGTCTTGCAGAGGGATGCAGCAGTCTTGAAATTGCCAAACTTTTGAAGCATGATCACCGAACAATCAAGCGTTTCATGGCAAATAGCCAACAGAGTCGCAAGAAATGTGTTGGGAAAAAAAGACGCAAAATAACTGCCCATGAATTGAGGAATATCAAGCGTGAAGCTGCCAAGATGCCATTTGCCACCAGTTTGGCCATATTTCAGAGCTGCAATGTTACTGGAGTATCAAAAAGCACAAGGTGTGCCATACTCAGGGACATGGCCAAGGTAAGGAAAGCTTAAAAACGACCACCTTTGAACAAGAAACATAAGATAAAACGTCAAGACTGGGCCAAGAAATATCTTAAGACTGATTTTTCAAAGGTTTTATGGACTGATGAAATGAGAGTGACTCTTGATGGGCCAGATGGATGGGCCAGAGGCTGGATCAGTAAAGGGCAGAGAGCTCCACACAGACTCAGACGCCAGCAAGGTGGAGGTGAGGTACTGGTATGGGCTGGTATCATCAAAGATGAACTCGTGGGACCTTTTCGGGTTGAGAATGGAGTGAAGCTCAACTCCCAGACCTAATGCCAGTTTCTGGAAGACAACTTCTTCAAGCAGTGGTGCAGGAAGAAGTTGGTATCTTTCAAGAAAAACATGATTTTCATGCAGGACAATGCTCCATCACATGCATCCAACTACTCCACAGCGTAACTGGCCAGTAAAGGTCTAAAACAGGGGTGGGGAACCTCCGGCCCGCAGGCCGCATGTGGCCCGCCTTGACCTTTTATGTGGCCCCCGGGCAGATTCCCGGGGGAGGCAATGCTCGTGCTGTCACTGCGGTCTTGCTGCCGCCGGCCCTTTAAATCCACACATTGCTGTTTGTGCTGCAATATGTTCTCCTGTCGGCCAGTGCTTACTTTGTGGGTGGGTCCACAGCAGCCTCACAGCTTCCAGCGTTGTGTGTCCGCCCCCTGCCCTCTGGAGATCAGTGCCCGCCTTCTCCTTCTGATGCAGTGTGTCCGGCTCCTGCACTCCGGTGATGTGAATGCAATGCTGCTGTGAGTCCAGCGCCGACCCTCTGCTGCTATGTGCCCTGCCCAATGCTTTGTGCCTCCCCACCCCAGTTCTGTAAACCTTCTCCCCCAGAGTTGCATGAAACTCTCAGCGCAGTGTGCCCCCCAATGTCCTGTGTGCACCCCTCCCCCATTCCTGTGTGCAGCCCCCCAATGTCCTGTGTGCACCCCCACACAATCCTATGTGCAGCTCCCCCAGTCCTATGTGCAGCCCATCACCCAGTCCTGTGTGCACCCCCCAATCCTGTGTGCACCCCTCCCCAGTCCTGTGTGCAGCCCATCCCCCAGTCCTGTGTGCAGCCCATCCCCCAGTCCTGTGTGCAGCCCATCCCCCAGTCCTGTGTGCAGCCCATCCCCCAGTCCTGTGTGCAGCCCATCCCCCAGTCCTATGAGCAGCCCATTCCCCAGTTCTGTGAGCATCCTCCCCGTGATGTCTGTGCCTCCCCTCAGTGATGTCTATGCCCCCAGCCCCTCGTGTGGTGTCTGTGCCCCCAGCCCCGCGTGTGGTGTCTGTGCCCCCAGCCCCGCGTGTGGTGTCTGTGCCCCCAGCCCCGCGTGTGGTGTCTGTGCCCCCAGCCCCTCGTGTGGTGTCTGTGCCCCCAGCCCCTCTTGTGGTGTCTGTGCCCCCAGCCCCGCTTTTGGTGTCTGTGCCCCCAGCCCCGCTTGTGGTGTCTGTGCCCCCAGCCCCGCTTGTGGTGTCTGTGCCCCCAGCCCCGCTTGTGGTGTCTGTGCCCCCAGCCCCGCTTGTGGTGTCTGTGCCCCCAGCCCCGCTTGTGGTGTCTGTGCCCCCAGCCCCGCTTGTGGTGTCTGTGCCCCCAGAACCGCTTGTGGTGTCTGTGCCCCCAGAACCGCTTGTGGTGTCTGTGCCCCCAGAACCGCTTGTGGTGTCTGTGCCCCCAGAACCGCTTGTGGCGTCTGTGACCCCAGAACCGCTTGTGGCGTCTGTGGCCCCAGAACCGCTTGTGGCGTCTGTGCCCCCAGAACCGCTTGTGGCGTCTGTGACCCCAGAACCGCTTGTGGCGTCTGTGCCCCCAGAACCGCTTGTGGCGTCTGTGCCCCCAGCCCCATGCCCCCAGTTAATTAATTGCTTCACCCAATATAGCAGGGTCATTTAAACATTGATAATTTTGTGCGGCCCCCGAAGTTTGGTGGAAATTTCCAAATGGCCCCCGACAGAAAAAAGGTTCCCCACCCCTGGTCTAAAAGATGAAAAAATAATGACATGGCCCCCTTGTTCACCTTATCTGAACCCCATAGAGAACCTGTGGTCCCTCATAAAATGTAAGATCTACAGGGAGGGCAAACAGTACACCTTTCGGAACAGTGTCTGGGAGGGTATGGTGACTGCTGCACGCAATGTTCATTGTAAACAGATCAAGCATCTGACAGAATCTATGGATGGTAGGCTGTTGAGTGTCATCATAAAGAAAGGTGGCTATATTGGTCACTAATTTTGTTAGGTTTTGTTTTTGCATGTCAGAAATGTTTATTTCTAAATTTTGTGCAGTTATATTGGTTTACCTGGTGAAAATAAACAAGTGAGATGAAAATATATTTGGTTTTTATTAAGTTGCCTAATAATTCTGCACAGTAATAGTTACCTGCACAAGCAGATATCCTCCTAAGATAGCCAAATATAAAAAAAAACCACTCCAACTTCCAAAAATATTAAGCTTTGATACATAGTTGTTGATCAATAATAAAAAAATCCTCTAAAATACAACTTGCCTAATAATTCTGCACACAGTGTAAGGTTGAGTTGTGAAAATAAAAAATAAAAATACATTTTTAACCACAAAAAATGTGTTAATCACAAATTTTTCAAATTCATTAAGATAACAGGAGGTAATGGACCATACAATTTGTTGTGCAATTTCTCCTGAGTATGCTGATACCCAACTGATACCCCATATGTGGTCCAAAACTACTTTTGAGGCACAGTACAAAGTGAAGAAGGGAAGGAGTGCCACATTGGAGAGCAGATTTAGTTGGAATGGTTTGCGGGTGCCATGTCACATTGGCAGAGCCCCTGAGGTGCCAGAACAGCAGAAACCCCCCACAAGTGACCTAATTTTACAAACTGCATCCATCAATTAATTCATCCAGGGGTGCAGAATATTGACACTACAGGTGTGTCACACAATTTTATACAATAAGTGCTGTGAACAAAAACTAATTACATTTTTACCACTATAATGTTGTTTTAAAGGGAACCTGTCAGGTGCAATATGCATTCAGAATCACAAGCAGTTCTGGGTGCATATTGCTAATCCCTGCCTAACCATCCCTGTATATACATATGTGCCGCCCCTGCAGCAGTCGGACTGCTTGGATCCGGGGGTTTTGCTGGGGTTTGAGAGTCCCCGGACACGGGGCTCAGCGGCCACTCGAATAAGAGGGGGAAATATTTTCCAGGGGACAGTTTGTGATGCCACATGTGGTGTGCGGTAAGGGAGTACCGCTGGTGCTGATGGGAGTACCCGGGGTGGATGGAGGGGGGCAGCAAGATGGTGGTCCCTCCACGGGTAGGGAAGGCCCCGGGGCTCCGTAGGGATGGTGAATGTGAGTCGCCCACCACAGCGTCATAACGGTTGCCTCCAGGACACTGCGGGGACGCCTCTCTAGGGATCCCTCTGGCATCAGGTAGGTCAGGTCGTTTACTTCTGAGTCGTGACGCCACTCTCGGTTTGCGGTCATGGTTATGGGTGACCGCCACTGCAGTTTTAACGAGCGTCTGGGGCTGATGGGGTTTGCAGTTGGATGGTTTGGCCTCCCAAGAGTGAGGCTGGCCCAAAGGGCTCGGGTGTATGTGTGTGGAACAACAGGTCGCAGAAGAACTCAGTCTCAGTCCAAAGTGTCTTTCAACTTGTTTACTCACGTTCAGCTGGTTTGGTGAGGTAACCCGGGCGATACTGAGATAGACCAGAGAGAACCAGGTATCCTTCAGGCTGGAATAAGGGTGACTGCTGGCTCGCCTTCCTAGCACTTCTTGTTTCGGACAACCCCTGACTTAAAGTACCGTGGGATTCATCCAGGGAAGTCGCAATTGCCTTTTTTCCTCTTTCTGGCCCGTTTGCTGGCAGCATGGACCAAGGTGGATAGCGGCAGGCTCGATCCTCCTTATGGGCCCCCTCGTTGCTGCTGATGCTCGGACTCTGTGTTGGTTGGTGTGGGACTTGTTATCCACCCCACCGGCAGGTTTAGCAGACCACTAAATGGATGTCTGGCTCTAGGGACATGTTCCTCGTGCGTGCGTAGCCCTCCAGAAGTCTCCGTACATGACCAGCTGGCTCCCTCAGTGTCCTGCAGACCAACTGATTTCCCCAGCATCTTTCTGTCTAACTTCTAGTGACCGTTCTCCCCCCGCCAACAGCCACTACACTTGGAGGGTCTGACTAGCGTGACTGAGTGCCTGCTCTCCGCTTCAGACTTGGCTTGCTTCTCTCCTACTCCTTCTCTGACTGACTGCCACTGCACTTCTAGCTTAGGCTGCTTTCACACTACGTTTTTTTAACATGCGTCAGGAACGTTTTTTTGCTGCAAAAGCGGATCCTGCTTTTACAGCAAAAAACGCATGCAAACGCATCTGTTATTTTGCAGGATCCTGTCACTGGATGTTTAGGGGCGGGCATTGGAGTCATGTGATCGGGAGTGAGGGGAACTAAACGTGCCAGACTGGGAGCCGGCTTCTGACAGCTGCAGACGCTCGTAACCAAGGTAAACATCGGGCTTGGATACCCGATATTTATCTTGGTTACGAGTGTCTGCAGCTGCTAGGAGCAGGGCTGCCTGCACACGTAACCAACGTAAACATCGGGTAACTAAGAGAAGTGGTTACCCGATATTTACCTTGGTTACGAGTGTCCGCAGCTCTCAGGTGGGAGAGAGAGACAGGAGAGGGAGGGGGAAAGACAGAGATAGAGAGGGTGAGGGAGGGAGGAGGAGAGAGAGACAGATCACGCGAGACTGGTTCTGGGCATGCTCAGTACTTTCTGGGCATGCTCAGTACAAAAGCAGGATCCTGTTACAACGCAACTCAACGCATTCTGCTAGGCAGGATCCAGCGCTCATTGAAATGCATTGCAGCTCGCGGCGCAATGTGAAGGATCCTGTGAGATGCGTTATTTTGACAAAGGTAAAAAACGCTACAAGTAGCGTTTTTGAAACATGTTAAAATAACGCAAAAGTACGGATCCTGTGTCTAACGCACGCAAATGCATGCGAACGCAGGTGGACGCGAGTCCATTGCAAATGCATTGAAGAGAAAACGCATTTGCACTGGATCCGTTTTTCCGCTAAAAAAACGTTATGGACGGATGTTAAATAAACGTAGTGTGAAACTACCTCCCTACCGCACCACTAGCTGAGATGTGGAGGCCACACCCCCTCCTGGGTCTGCCCAGCGGTCCCCTCTAATGTGTGTGTGAGACCTAGTTACAATGTGTTTGTGCGTACACACCTTACTCAGCCTTTGTGATTACCTGCTTGCACTCACCCAGCATGGGTGCAGTACTCCGTGGTGCCTGACCAGGTCAGGGGGGCCACAAATGGGATGGTGGAGGTGATTTGGCAGGTCAAGACCCGGGGAGGCAAGTGTACTCACTCAGGCGGTGCAGTTGTTAGTGCGGCCAATAAGCAAACTCTGACACAGAAGTAAACCAAGTCTCTGGGTGTTGCTGCCACTCTGGGGAGCCCGTCCGGGTGTCCGTTCCTGCTGGTATTGCTTAGTGGTCTGGAGCCTGCCTTCATACACAATTGTGTAGATGTTTCTGAGTAACCCTTCGGCCTGAAGCTGTCAGGGTCCCGCTCCTTATAGTGAAATAGTGGAGCTGTGCTCTCAATGGCTGACACTTGGGATTTCAGTGGGCTGCATAAGCTGGAAAGCCCTATCCCCCTCGTGTTGATGCCTTCGATCTCTGAGCTCTTGGGGAAAGTTCATAAAGAGACTATCCTCCACAGGTGAATTATCAGGTTGCGTGAAGCTACTCCCTGATCTAGGGTCCTGTACCTCGCCGTGCTCGGTACCGGTCCGGTTACTGGACTGATGGTGCTGACCGTTCTCCAAATCCAAGTCTGCTACACCTCCTCCAATACCCTGTGACCGGGTCTCCGACTCCTCTGGTCCCTGACCACTGTCTGCGACCCAACTAAGGTCACACAGGGAGCTACAACTCCCTCAGCGCCTCACTCTCTGAGGGCTACTGCTCAACTCCAGGGAGCTGCTACCCCAAGCTCCTCACTCTTTGGGAGCTACTGCTCAACTCAATATGTCCCTCCCATCAGTCTGCCGACCCCTAGGCGGGTGGCCCTTTTCCAGCTAGACCACCCACTGGTGTGCCTGACAGGGTATGGTGTGAGGTGTGGTTAGGATTTGAGTGCTGATAATAATAATAATATTCATTTATATAGCGTTGTTAATTCCACAGCGCTTTACATACATTGGCAACACTGTCCCCTTTGGGGCTCACAATCTATAGTCCCAATCAGTATGTCTTTGGAGTGTGGGAGGAGATCAGATTACCTGGAGGAAACCCACACAAACACAGGGGGAACATACAAACTCCTTGCAGATAGTGTCCTTGGTGGGATTTGAACCCAGGACCCCAGCGCTGCAAGGCTGCAGTGTTAACCACTGAGCCACTGTGCCACCCATGATGGAAGCACCTGATGGAAGCAATACCAGTGTGTAGGCTGTGTAGGAACCCAGAACCATGGAGGGTGGGTTCTCCACTAAGGGTACCTTCACACTTAGCGATGCAGCAGCGATCCGACCAGCGATCTGACCTGGTCAGGATCGCTGCTGCATCGCTACATGGTCGCTGGTGAGCTGTCAAACAGGCAGATCTCACCAGCGACCAGTGAACAGCCCCCAGCCAGCAGCGACGTGCAAGCGACGCTGCGCTTGCACGGAGCCGGCGTCTGGAAGCTGCGGACACTGGTAACTAAGGTAAACATCGGGAATGGTTACCCGATGTTTACATTAGTTACCAGCGCACACCGCTTAGCTGTGTGTGCAGGGAGCAGAGAGCCGCGCACACTGAGCGCTGGCTCCTTGCTCTCCTAGCTACAGTACACATCGGGTTAATTAATCCGATGTGTAATGCAGCTACATGTGCAGAGAGCAGGTAGCCGCGCACACTGCTTAGCGCTGGCTCCTTGCTCTCCTAGCTACAGTACACATCGGGTTAATTAACCCGATGTGTACAGCAGCTACATGTGCAGAGAGCCGGAGCCGGCAGCACAGGCAGCGTGAGAGCTGCGGAGGCTGGTAACTAAGGTAAATATCGGGTAACCACCTTGGTTACCCGATGTTTATCTTAGTTACCAGCCTCCGCAGCTGCCAGACGCCGGCTCCTGCTCCCTGCTCGCTTCATTTGTCGCTCGCTCGCTGTCACACACAGCGATCTGTGTGTCACAGCGGGAGAGCGCCTTTGAAGAAAACGAACCAGGGCTGTGTGTAACGAGCAGCGATCTTGCAGCAGGGGCCAGATCGCTGCTCAGTGTCACACACAGCGAGATCGCTAATGAGGTCACTGCTGCGTCACAAAAAGCGTGACTCAGCAGCGATCTCGGCAGCGAGCTTGCTGTGTGTGAAGCACCCCTAAGCAAAGGAGAGTGCAGTTCCCTGTAACACCCTATAGAGTCAGGGGCGTAAGATATACACTAGCATAGATAAAGAGATCTTTAGAAAAAGTATTTCTAAAGATCTTTTATAGAATGCTAATGAGCGAGGGGACTAGCCCCAAGGGCGTTGCTCCCCTTGCTAGTCGCCCCCATTAGCATGTTAGCACGTCCCTGTGGGTGTACTAACATGCTAATGAATGTGCGTCAGAGAATGATCTCACTCACCTCTCTGTCGCCATCGCGTCCAACGGGGAATTTCGGCTCAGTGCGCATGACCCCGGAGTTTTGGTCATGCGCACTACTTCAGTTTGAAGCCTGGGCATATACACCCGGCTTCATAGTGCGCATGACCCAGATTCCGGGGTCATGCGCACTGAGCTGAAATCCAGCGTCAGGAGGCGATGGTGGCGGAGAGGTGAGTGAGATCATCCTCTGACGCTGCGCATTCATTAGCATGTTAGCATACCCACAGGGACGATTACATACTAATATGCTAATAGGGGCGATTAGCCAGGGGAACTCCCAGGGGACTAGTGTCCTCCCTCATTAGCATACCATATAAGATCTTTAGATATATTTTTTCTAAAGATCTCTTTATCTATGCTAGTGTATACAGGGACGGTTGGGCAGAGATTAGCAATATGCACCCAGAACTGCTCGTGGTTCTGGGTGAATATTGCACCTGACAGGTTCCCTTTAACTCCAGATTTCCAATTTTCACAAAGGGAATAGGTAAAAAAAAGGCCCTATAATGTGTTACACAATTTTTCTTGAACGTGGTAATACCCAACGTGTGACTGTACAATATTGTTTGGCTGCACCACAGGGCTCGAGAGTGAAGAAGCTCTGGGCTCTTATGTACAGCATGTTAGAATGCTGTATATAAGAGCCCAGTGGTGGTGGTGTGTAGCCCCTCACCTGCAGGTCGCCTTAGGGTTTTCACGTGCTGGGAAGTCTTCTGGCAACAGGTATGTCAGGCTAACTTTATTAGGAATCGTGACGCCACTCTCGGTTTTGCGGTCAGGGAAATAGGGGACCGCCACTGCAGTTTAACGAGCGTCTGGGGCTGATGGTATGTGCAGTTAGATGATGTGGCCTCCCGAAAGTGTGGCTGGCCCCAGGGGCTCAAGTGTAAGTGCGTAATACCACAGGTCGCAGAAGAACTCACACACAGTCCAGAAATGTCTTTCAGGGTTTTTACTCACTTTTTGCTGGTAGAGTGAGGCAACCCGGGCCATGCTATGATGAGCCAGGTGGAACCAGGTATCCTTCAGGCTGATATAGGGGTGACTGCTGACTCGCCTTCCTAGCACCTTTGTTTCGGACCACCCCTGACTTGAAGAGTACCATGGGATGCATCCAGGGAAGTCGCTACTGCCTTTCTCCCCTTTATGACCCGTTTGCTGACAGCGTGGACCAAAGATAAGATGGCTCCAGGCTCGATCCTCCTTATGGGCCCCCTCGTTGCTGTTGATGCTGCAGGTTCTGTGTTGGTTGTCATGGAACCTCTAGTCCCACCGCCTGCAGGATTCAGCAGACCACTAAATGGATGTCTGGCTCTAGGGACCTGTACCCTGTGTGTGCATTCATTACCAGGAGTCCCCGTACTCGACTTCTTACTGCTCTCTTTCTTCGGGTGTTTTTCAGTCTGACTTGGTGGTAATGTTCTCCCCCGCCATCAGCCACTGCACGTGCAGGGTCTGACAGTGTTCCGCTCTTCAGCTCTACCCTTCAGACACAGCTGCTCCACTCCTTCTCCTCTGACTGCCACTGCACAACTCTCCTCCAGCTTCACTACAGCACCACACTAACTGAGATGTGGAGGCTCCACCCCCTCCTGGGTCTGCCCAGGCGTCCCCTCTAATGTGTGTGTCCACACTCTACTCAGCCTTTGGGATTACCTGTTTGTACTGACCCAGCATGGGTGCAGTACTCAGTGGTGCCTGACCAGGTCAGGGGTGCCACAGTGGCCGCAGCTTATACGCCAAAAAAGTGGTGACAGGTTCCCTTTAAAACAAATCATTAACTCATTCAAATCAGCACAAAGTTGCAGTTTGCTCACTTTGATGCCAGCTTTTTGGATCAGTAACCATGCCATCAGCCTGAAAAACCCTTTGATTTTGTTGTGGGTTTTCCTGTTTTGTGCTGGTGCTGTGGGATCAGTGATCAATGTAATTTAACCCTTTACTTATTCAAACCTCAGATAAATTGGCTATTTGCCCACTTTGATGCCAGATCTGATCCCCAGAACTCATTTGGGCCAGGCTGGAGTGACCTGAGATTGATCCGGGGCATCGCTGTGTATGTAATGTTTGTGTGAGATCAGTGGCCAAAAGTTATTTAACCCTTGAAAAACACCAGTTACTTATTAAAAAAAATAGAATTAGCTGTTTGCCCACTTTCATGCCAGATCTGATGTCTAGAACAAATTTGTGTCAGGTTGGAATGACGTAAAATTGGTACGGGCATCCCTATCTAAGCAATGGTGGTGTGAGATCAGTGACACACATTCATTTAACCCATTAAGACCCGTTACTTTTTCAAATCTGTGAAAAATAGCTATTTGCCCAATTTGATGCCAGTTCTGGTGCCCAGGACCCATTTGGGCCAGGTGGAGTGACCTAAGCATATAATGGTGGTGTGAGACCAGTGACCCACAGCCATTTAACCCCTTCAATAACACTCCGGTGCCCATTTCTGAGCCAGTTTGATATATTTTTTAGCTGCATTTAGGTGTATTCACATCAGGGCACCTCCCTGCATTGTATTTTATGATTGTGATTTTTGATGTTAAACCTGGAAAAAAACCATGCAAAACTAGAAAGAAAAAGTGCTAAATTAGTAACCAAGGTCAGCATTGTTACTATTCTAGCTCACTTTCTATCTTCATGCGGCGTAAAGAGGCATCAAGAGGAAGCGGAAGAGGAAGAGGAGGAGGAAGCAAAATGGCTTCCTCCTCATAACACACAGGAGTACTGGTTGCCATGGCAAAGCCAGACGCGTGCAGTGAGAGTCACGTGGGCGGAAATAGTTGGGAAATACCGGAAGTGGGGAGAGGAGAAGAAAATACTTGTACTGGAAAGGAAATGCGACTGAGGGAAGAAAGACCAGTGGCTGCTCAGTGCACGTAAGGCTCGGGCTCACAATCATGTCTCAGTCCATGAGGTGTTCCCCGACCATGAATGGTGGTACTCCCAGCAGGGCAGATACAACAGGGACGGAAATGAGTGAGCACCAGTGCTAGGGCAAACATATTATGTGTCCCTGTATATAGGATGTCCCCACTGTGTACCTACTGTATACACAGAATGCCCCTGCAGTGTCCCTGTATATAGGATGTCCCCACTGTGCACCTACTGTATACACAGAATGCCCCCTGCAGTGTCCCTGTATATAGGATGTCCCCACTGTGCACCTGCTGTATACACAGAATGCCCCTGCAGTGTCCCTGTATATAGGATGTCCCCACTGTGCACCTACTGTATACACAGAATGCCCCCTGCAGTGTCCCTGTATATAGGATGTCCCCACTGTGCACCTGCTATATACACAGAATGCCCCCTGCAGTGTCCCTGTATATAGGATGTCTCCACTGTGCACCTGCTGTATACACAGAATGCCCCCTGCAGTGTCCCTGTATATAGGATGTCCCCACTGTGCACCTGCTGTATACACAGAATGCCCCTGCAGTGTCCCTGTATATAGGATGTCCCCACTGTGCACCTACTGTATACACAGAATGCCCCCTGCAGTGTCCCTGTATATAGGATGTCCCCACTGTGCACCTGCTATATACACAGAATGCCCCCTGCAGTGTCCCTGTATATAGGATGTCTCCACTGTGCACCTGCTGTATACACAGAATGCCCCTGCAGTGTCCCTGTATATAGGATGTCCCCACTGTGCACCTACTGTATACACAGAATGCCCTCTGCAGTGTCCCTGTATATAGGATGTCACCACTGTGCACCTACTGTATACACAGAATGCCCCCTGCAGTGTTCCTGTATATAGGATGTCCCCACTGTGCACCTACTGTATACACAGAATGCCCCTGCAGTGTCCCTGTATATAGGATGTCCCCACTGTGCACCTACTGTATATACAGAATGCCCCCTGCAATGTCCCTGTATATAGGATGTCCCCACTGTGCACCTGCTGTACACACAGAATGCCCCCTGCAGTGTCCCTGTATATAGGATGTACCCACTGTGCACCTACTATATACACAGAATGCCCCTGCAGTGTCCCTGTATATAGGATGTCCCCACTGTGCACCTACTGTATATACAGAATTCCCCCTGCAATGTCCCTGTATATAGGATGTCACCACTGTGCACCTGCTGTATACACAGAATGCCCCTGCAGTGTCCCTGTATATAGGATGTCCCCACTGTGCACCTACTGTATACACAGAATGCCCTCTGCAGTGTCCCTGTATATAGGATGTCCCCACTGTGCACCTACTGTATACACAGAATGCCCTCTGCAGTGTCCCTGTATATAGGATGTCCCCACTGTGCACCTGCTGTATACACAGAATGCCCTCTGCAGTGTCCCTGTATATAGGATGTCCCCACTGTGCACCTACTGTATATACAGAATTCCCCCTGCAATGTCCCTGTATATAGGATGTCCCCACTGTGCACCTACTGTATACACAGAATGCCCTCTACAGTGTCCCTGTATATAGGATGTCCCCACTGTGCACCTGCTGTACACACAGAATGCCCCCTGCAGTGTCCCTGTATATAGGATGTCCCCACTGTGCACCTACTGTATACATAGAATGCCCTCTGCAGTGTCCCTGTATATAGGATGTCCCCACTGTGCACCTACTGTATACACAGAATGCCCCCTGCAGTGTCCCTGTATATAGGATGTCCCCACTGTGCACCTACTGTATACACAGAATGCCCCTGCAGTGTCCCTGTATATAGGATGTCCCTACTGTATACACAGAATGCCCCTGCAGTGTCCCTGTATATAGGATGTCCCCACTGTGCACCTACTGTATACACAGAATGCCCCCTGCAGTGTCCCTGTATATAGGATGTCTCCACTGTGCACCTACTGTATACACAGAATGCTCTCTACAGTGTCCCTGTATATAGGATGTCCCCACTGTGCACCTACTGTATACACAGAATGCCCTCTGCAGTGTCCCTGTATATAGGATGTCCCCACTGTGCACCTGTTGTATACACAGAATGCCCCCTGATGCCTCAAGTACACATTAAATTTAATGGGCTTTTAACTTTCAGGAAAGTGCACCCCACCCGCTCTCATATACAGTATATAAAATAACAGAGTAGCATTTTACCCTCCACAGGTCCAGTGTTGGCTTCCCACCCTTATTTGGGGGCAGGGGAGGGTGAGAACTTGCTCTTAGTTTCTTAGTTTTTAAGGTTGAAGGGAGACTCTAAAGGGGGCTTTACACGGTAGCAATATCGCTAGCAATTTGTAGCGATAGCGAGCATGTAAGTACCCGCCCCCGCCGCGCATGCGATTGTTTGTGATCGCTGCCGTAGCGAACATTATCGCTACGCAGCGTCACACATACTTACCTGGTCGGCGGCGTCGCTGTGACTGCCGAACAATCCCTACTTCAAGGGGGAGGGACGTTCAGCATCACAGCGATGTCACCGCAACGTCACTAAGCGGCCGGCCAATGAAAGCGGAGGGGCGGAGCTGAGCGTGATGTAAACATCCCGCCCACCTCTCCCTTCTGCATTGCGGCCGGCGGCAGGTAAGGAGACGTTCATCGCTCATGCGGTGTCACACATAGCGATGTGTGCTGCCGCATGAGCGATGAACCACAACGCTAAATAACCCTTACCGATTTTTGAGTTTGGGACGACCTCTCCATAGTGAACGATTTTCACCATTTTTGAGGTCGCCTAAGGTCGCTGGTAAGTATTACACGCTGTGATATCGTTAACGACGCTGGATGTGCGTAACTAACAATGTGACCCCGACGATAAAACATTAACGATATTGTAGCGTGTAAAGCCCCCTTTAGGCGAGCTTTGCACGTTGCGACATCGCAAGCCGATGCTGCGATGTCGCACGCAATAGTCCCCGCCCCCGTTGCAGGTACGATATCTTGTGATAGCTGGCGTAGCGAAAATTATCGCTACGCCAGCTTCACATGCACTCACCTGCCCTGCGACTGTCGCTCTTACCGGCGACCCGCCTCCTTCCTAAGGGGGCGGGTCGGCGTCATAGCGATGTCACACAGCAGGCGGCCAATAGGAGCGGAGGGGCGGAGATGAGCGGGATGTAAACATCCCGCCCACCTTCTTCCTTCCGTATAGCCGGCGGCGGCAGGTAAGGCGAAGTTCCTCGCTCCTGCGGCTTCACACACAGCGATGTATGCTGCTGCAGGAACAGCATCGTACCTGTCGCGGCAGCGTAATTATGAAAAAGTCGGAGCCTGCACCGATGATACGATAACGACGCTTTTGCGCTCGTTATCTAGGACAGAGGTTCCCAACTCCAGTCCTCAAGGCATACCAACAGTGCATGTTTTCAGGATTTCCTTAGTATTGCACAGGTGATAATTTAATCACCTGCAAAGGTGCTGAATCCAACACCCATGCAATGCTAAGGAAATCCTGAAAACATGCACTGTTGGTGTGCCTTGAGGACTGGAGTTGGGAACCTCTGATCTAGGATTTACACACAACGATGTCGAAAGTGACGCCAGATGTGCGTCACTTTCGATTTGACCCCACCGACATCGCACGTGCGATGTTGCAACGTGCAAAGCCGCCCTAAGTCCATCTAGTTCAACCCGTAGCCTAACATGTTGATCCAGAGGAAGGCAAAAAAAAACCCAATGTGGCAGACAAGCTCCAATGGGGAAAAAAATTCCTTCCTGACTCCACATCCGGCAATCAGACTAGTTCCCTGGATCAACACCCCGTCATAAAATCTAATATACATAACTGGTAATATTATATTTTTCAAGAAAGGCGTCCAGGCTCTGCTTAAGGCTATGTGCCCACGCTGCGGAAAATGCGCGGATTTTGCCGCGGATTTCTCGCGGAAAAGCCGCGGATTTTCCAGAAATCTGCGGATTTTCCAGAAATATGCGGCACAGCTACTCCCCAGCCATTTCTATGGCATTTGGGAAATGCTGTGCCCACGCTGCAGATTTTTCCGCAGCGGAAATCGTGCGGATTTTCGTGCGGAAAAATCTGCAGCATGTCAATTATTGTTGCGGATTTCTCCGCAGGGTCCCATATACTTACCTGCCTTGATAGAGACCCGAGTCACTTTCTCCGTCCGGTGTACAGCAGCGCGGTGGATCCAGCCAGGTACAGGAAGGAAGAGGTGGGCGGGGCCTGCAGAGCTCCGGTCATGTGACAGCCGCAGCTTGTTCAGGCCCGCCCACCTCCAGCACAGTGCACCAGACGCTGCCTGACAGTGACCCGGCCGCCGGAAAGCGAGGTGCTGCATGATGGAGGCGAGTATGAACTCCCGATCACTGCAGCACATGTTCTGCATTGAGGATGCAGTGCTGAAGCCATGGTACTGTATCCTCAATGCAGAATGCCCGCACCATATCCGCACGACATTCCGCTGTATATCCGCAGCATTGAAACAGAGAAAGTTCTGTTGCGGATTTCTGGGAGCACCTGCGGAATGTCTTGCAGATATATCCGCAGGACAATGTCCCCGTGGGCACATAGCCTAAATGTTAGTAGTGAATCACTCATTACAACATCATGCGGCAGAGAGTTCCATAGTCTCACTGCTCGTACAGTAAAGAATCTTCGTCTGTGATTATGATTAAACCTTCTTTCCTCAAGACGTAGCGGATGCTCCCATGTTCCAGTCGCAGGCCTAGGTGTAAAGAGATCTTTGGAAAGGTCTCTGTACTGTCCCCTCATATATTTATACATTGTGATTAGATCCCCCCTAAGCCTTTTGTTTTTCCAAACTAAATAACCCCAAGTTTAATAACCTGTCTTGGTATTGCAGCCCACCCATTCCTCTAATAATCTTGGTCGTTCTTCTAGCTACCTGTAAGATTATGCTATTTATAACCTTCTATACTTTTGCTATCAAGAAAAGCATCCATTCCTCTCTTAAATTCCTTCAGTGAGTTGGCCATCACCACTTCCTCAGGAAGAGCGTTCCAGAGCCTCACTGCTCTTACCGTGAAGAACCCTCTTCTATGCTGATGTAGGAATTTTCTTTCCTCCAATTGAAGAGAATGCCCCCTTGTTCTTGGCATAGTCTTTGGTACAAACAGATCATGGGAGAGATCTCTGTATGGCCCTCTGATATATTTGTACATATTTATTAGGTCTCCCCTAAGTCTTCTCTTTTCTAGAGTAAATAGACCTAATTTTGATAACCTGTCTAGATATTGTAATGCACCCACTCCATTTATTATTTTAGTAACCCGCCTCTGAACCCTTTCAAGTTCAGTAATGTCTTTCTTGAGCACCGGCGCCCAAAATTGCACACAATACTCCAAGTGTGGTCTGACGAGTGATTTGTACAGAGGGAGAATGATGTTTTCATCTCGTGCCCCCAGACCTCTTCTAATGCATCCCATCACCCTATTTGCTTTGGTGGCAGCTGCCTGACACTGGGCACTCCAATTTAGCTTCTTATTGACTAAGATGCCTAAGTATTTTTCCATGTCTGATTTCCCCAGCAGTTTTCCATTTAGTAAGTAATCATAGCATCTGTTTCTCTTTCCCATGTGCTCTTTTTATTTATTTTATAGTATTTGGGGTTCACTTTTCTGACAATGGACACCAGTAAATGATCTCTTTATTCAGTGTGTGTCAGTGTTGGTGTGCAGAATGCCTTCTTTTGCCCCGTACGTGCCTAACGGTTGATTGACCTTGGAGGGCATCTTCCTTGTACGTAGGGTACCCCGATGGTCAGATATAGTATTTACAGAACACCTGCATTTCCCAATATATAGTTGGTATATACCTATATCTTCTTGCCTTGTTGTTTCCTAGTTTTCATGTCATTATCGGAGTATCTGTTCCTGAGAAGTTTTTCCAGAAGCTATTTTTGGGGGTACTTTTAAGATTTATTGTATTTTTTTAAACTAGGACATACCCAGATTTAGAGAAAAGAAAAAATATATTTTCCTTTCGTCACGACAGCACCCACGAGAGAGGGATCCGCCCCCTTCAGGACAGGAAACCTACAGATAAAAAAGGGGCAGTCCCCCTCCCTCATCAGTTGGTTTCCTGTCCTGAATGGAGAGGAACCTACAGTACCTGGGTCCGGTTGAGTCCGTGCGGTCTCCGTGGGAACGGCGGAGCTCTAGGTCCAGAAGCACGGTCGGTGGAGCTCCCCTCGTGGACTCCGTCCTCCGGTGCGCCTCGTCCTCTTCCCCTTGGTTCGGCTTTGCCTCCGGGGTAATGACGCCGGCACCTGCGCGCGCCTGGCTCTGTGGTCGGCAGGGGGGGCCCTGCCGTGTCCGCGCGCTCTCTGCTGCCGTGACCCGGAAGTGCACTGGAGCGCTTCCGGGGGAGTGGACTGGGCAGGTTCCTTGTGAAGGCCGTGGATCCCTCCTTCCTGAGCCGGACGCGGGGTAAGTTGCTGTCGGTGCTCGGCGGCCGGCGCCTCTCCCTGTGGCGCGGGCTGCGCCTCCGGTTGCACGGCGGGTGCGATGTGTCCGGGGCCGCGTCCCCGCTCTGTCTCCTCGGCGGTGTCCCGACAGTGCAAGGAGGATCGTCCCGGAGTCCCTGCCTGCGCTAGTCCGGGGTCGGTACGAGGCTTCGGGCCGGGCTGTGTGGCTTCCTGATCGGACTTTGGAGCTGGATTCTGCCGCATGGCCAGGGGCCCCTGTAGCCTCTGTGTTTGCCTGGCCCCCTGTGCCTCCGTGGACTCCTGGCCCCTGTAAGGCCTCTGTGGACTCCGGGCCACTGTAGCCTCTGTGGACTCCGGGCCACTGTAGCCTCTGTGGACTCCTGGCCCTCGTGGCCTCTGTGGACTCCTGGCCCTCGTGGCCTCTGTGGACTCCTGGCCCTCGTGGCCTCTGTGGACTCCTGGCCCTCGTGGCCTCTGTGGACTCCTGGCCCTCGTGGCCTCTGTGGACTCCTGGCCCTCGTGGCCTCTGTGGACTCCTGGCCCTCGTGGCCTCTGTGGACTCCTGGCCCTCGAAGCCTCTGTGGACTCCTGGCCCCTGTGGCCCCTTTAGGCTCCTGGCTCTTGTGGGCTCTATGGACTCGTGGCCCCCTGTGGGTTCCTGGCCCCTGTGGCCTCTGTGCCCTCCTGGTCCCTGTGGCCTCTGTGCCCTCCTGGTCCCTGTGGCCTCCGGGCCCCTGTGGCCTCTGTGTCCTCCAGGCTCCTGTGCATTCTGTATGTCCTGGCCCATGTGGCCTGTGTGTTTTTTCTGGCCTTGGGGTCTCCTGACCTCTGTGGCCCCTGAGCCTCCTGACCTCTGTGGCCTCCTAGCCTCTGGACCTCCAAGCCTCTGGGCCTCCTAGCCTCTGGGCCTCTGTGTGCCTCTGGGCCTCCTAGCCTCTGTTGGTCTCGGGGTATCCTGGTCTCTGTGGCCTCTGTGACCTCTGGACCTCCTGACCTCTGGTCTCGGGTCCTCCGGGCCTCGGGCCCTCCCAGCCTCTGAGCCTCCTGGCCTTTGTGCCTTCTGACGTTGGGTCTCGGGGCCTCCTGGTCCCTGTTCCTCCTGGCCTCGGGCCTCGGGCCTCTGTGTCTCTCGGCCTATTGCTTCCGGGCCGCGTGCTTCCTGGCTTGTGCCTCTGTTCCTCTATGCTACCTGCCCTTGGTCCTTTGTACCTCATGGCCTTGGCCCTCTGTGCTGCCTGCCCTTGGTGCCTCCTGGCCTGGGGCCGCTGTTCATCCTTGCCTTTGACCGCTGTGCCTCCTGGCCTTGGGGCCGCTATGCCTCCTGGCCTTGGGCCTCTGTGCCTTCTGGCCTCGGGCCTCTGTGACTTCGGGCCTCTGTGACTTCTGGCCTCGGGCCTCTGTGACTTCTGGCCTCGGGCCTCTGTGCCTTCTGGCCTCGGGCCTCTGTGCCTTCTTAGCCTCGGGTCTGTGTACCTCCTGGCCTCGGTGCCTCCTGCCTTCGGGCCTCTGTGTGTACTGTCTCTGCGCCTTGGGCTCCTGGCCACGCGCCTCGGTTGCCTCCTGGCCTCATGCCTCCTGCCTCGGTGCCTCTGGCCTCTTGGGTTCCTGGTCTGTGTGGCTCCCTGGCCTCTGTGTGTGTGGCTTCCTGGCCTCTGTGTGGCTTCCTGGCTTCTGTGTAGCTTCCTGGCTTCTGTGTGGCTTCCTGGCTTCTGTGTGGCTTCCTGGCCTCTGTGTGGCTTCCTGGCCTCTGTGTGGCTTCCTGGCCTCTGTGTGGCTTCCTGGCCTCTGTGTGGCTTCCTGGCCTCTGTGTGGCTTCCTGGCCTCTGTGTGGCTTCCTGGCCTCTGTGTGGCTTCCTGGCCTCTGTGTGGCTTCCTGGCCTCTGTGTGGCTTCCTGGCCTCTGTGTGGCTTCCTGGCCTCTGTGTGGCTTCCTGGCCTCTGTGTGGCTTCCTGGCCTCTGTGTGGCTTCCTGGCCTCTGTGTGGCTTCCTGGCCTCTGTGTGGCGTCCTGGCCTCTGTGTGGCGTCCTGGCCTCTGTGTGGCGTCCTGGCCTCTGTGTGGCGTCCTGGCCTCTGTGTGGCGTCCTGGCCTCTGTGTGGCGTCCTGGCCTCTGTGTGGCGTCCTGGCCTCTGTGTGGCGTCCTGGCCTCTGTGTGGCGTCCTGGCCTCTGTGTGGCGTCCTGGCCTCTGTGTGGCGTCCTGGCCTCTGTGTGGCGTCCTGGCCTCTGTGTGGCGTCCTGGCCTCTGTGTGGCGTCCTGGCCTCTGTGTGGCGTCCGGGCCTCTGTGTGGCGTCCGGGCCTCTGTGTGGCGTCCGGGCCTCTGTGTGGCGTCCGGGCCTCTGTGTGGCGTCCGGGCCTCTGTGTGGCGTCCGGGCCTCTGTGTGCCTTCCGGGCCTCTGTGTGCCTTCCGGGCCTCTGTGTGCCTTCCGGGCCTCTGTGTGCCTTCCGGGCCTCTGTGTGCCTTCCGGGCCTCTGTGTGCCTTCCGGGCCTCTGTGTGCCTTCCGGGCCTCTGTGTGCCTTCCGGGCCTCTGTGTGCCTTCCGGGCCTCTGTGTGCCTTCCGGGCCTCTGTGTGCCTTCCGGGCCTCTGTGTGCCTTCCGGGCCTCTGTGTGCCTTCCGGGCCTCTGTGCCTCCTGGCCCCGTGCCTCTGTGCCTTCTGGCTCGGGCCTCTGTGTCTCTTGGCCTCTATGCCTCTTGGCCTTCTGTGCCTCTTGGCTTCTTGGTCTCTGTGCCGTCTTGGCCTCTGTGCCTTCTTGGCTTCTGGGCCTCCGGGCCCCGTGCCTCTGTGCCTCCTGTCTCCGGCCTCTGTGCCTCTTGGCCTCTGTGCCTCTTGGCCTCTGTGCCTCTTGGCCTCTGTGCCTCTTGGCCTCTGTGCCTCCTTGGCATCTGTGCCTTCTTGGCCTCTGTGCTTTCTTGGCCTCTGTGCAGTCCTGGCCTCTATACCTTCTTGACCTCTGGGCCTTCCTGGGCCCTGTGCCTCCTGGCTCCGGCCTCTATGCCTCTGTGCCTCTTGGCCTCTGTGCCTCTTGGCCTTTGTCGTTTTGGCCCTTGTGCCCCTGTGCCTCTTGGCCTTTGTGCCTCTTGGCCTTTGTGCCCCTTGGCCTCTGTGCCGTTTGGCCTCTGTGCCGTTTGGCCTCTGTGCCGTTTGGCCTCTGTGCCGTTTGGCCTCTGTGCCTCTTGGCCTCTGTGCCGTTTGGCCTCTGTGCCTCTTGGCCTCTGTGCCTCTTGGCCTCTGTTCCTCTTGGCCTCTGTGCCTCTTGGCCCTTGTGCCGCGTTGCCTCTTGGCCTCCGCTCCGTGCCTCTGTGCTTCTTGCCATCTGTGCCTCTTCGCCTCTCTGCCTCTCTGCCTCTCTGCCTCTTGGCCTCTTGGCCTCTGGCCCTCTTGGACTCTGGGCCTCTTGGCCTTTGGGCCTCTGGGCCTCTTGTCCTCCATGCCTCCGTGCCTCTATGCCTCTGTGCCTCTTGGCCTCTGGGCCTCTTGGCTTCGGGGCCTCTGTGCCGCTTGGCCTCTGTGCCGCTTGGCCTCTGTGCCGCTTGGCCTCTGGGCCCCTTGGCCTCTGTGCCTCTTGGTCTCTGGGCCCCTTGGTCTCTGTGCCTCTTGGTCTCTGTGCCTCTTGGGCGCTGTGCCTCTTGGGCGCTGTGCCTCTTGGGCGCTGTGCCTCTTGGGCGCTGTGCCTCTTGGGCGCTGTGCCTCTTGGGCGCTGTGCCTCTTGGGCGCTGTGCCTCTTGGTCTCTGGGCCTCTTGGTCTCTGGGCCTCTGTGCCTCTTGGGTTCGGGACCTCTTGGGGTCTGGGCCTCTTGGGCTCTGTGCCTCTGGGCCTTGGGGCCTCTTGGCCTCTGTACCTCTTGGCCTCTGTGCCTTGGGGCCTCCTGGTCGTATGTGCTTGCTTCTTGCGGCGCTCCTGGTTGGTCCTTCCTGCCTTGGCCTTGCGCCGCTGCCGCCTTGCGCCTCCCTGGCCTTCCGCCTGGCCAGGCGGCTTGGGCTTCCTGCTTCGCCTCTGCGTCTCTTCTCCTCCTCGTCCGTTGCGGTGCTGTCTCTTGGTCGCCCTTGCTTCTGCGGGGCGTGTTCGCGTCTGTCCGGCCCTGTCCGTTGGTCCTTCCTGCCTTGCGGTGTTCCGGTCCGGTTGTTCTTCTGCCGAGCGGGTGTCTTCGGGGTTTTTCTTCCCGCGCAGGGTGTCTTCTCCGTTTCTTCGTTTCGCTGCCTGTTCGTGGGGAGGCTCTGTCCTCGTCTGTGTCGCTAGGTTGGCCCCTTGGCGGCGGGGTTGGTCTTTGTTTTTTGTTCTTTGTCTTTCAGGATTCCGGCTGTGGTCCTCGCGTGGCGTGCCGTCCCTTGTCCCGATGGCTGTGGGATGCTGTTCCCCTCTCGTCTGTGGTGCTGCGGGTTCCCCTGGCCTCCTCGGTGTCGGATCCTTCTCCTGGGCGGTTGCCTCCTCCTTGGATGGATGTGGCCTGTGTCTCCTTCGGTGGTATTGTACGGCTGTGTCCTGCTCCTCTCCGTCCGCTTTTCCGGTCTTTGCCGGCTAGCCTTTGTTCTTCCGCTGTCTTCCGTTGGAGGCTTGGCCCTTCGCGCGTTTTTTTCCCTCCCTCTGAGTGTATTCTCTCTAAGTCTCTCGTGGGTGCTGTCATGACGAAAGGAAAAGGGTACATTACTTACCGGTAATGGGATTTTCCTGAGTCCACGACAGCACCCTTTACACCCCAACCCTTTCTTGTTTGTTTGTCACCATTTGGTGTCCTGGGGTCTGGCTATTTTGTGTATTCATTCATTGGCGGTTCCTCTCCCGGTTCTCTGCAACCAACTGATGAGGGAGGGGGACTGCCCCTTTTTTATCTGTAGGTTTCCTGTCCTGAAGGGGGCGGATCCCTCTCTCGTGGGTGCTGTCGTGGACTCAGGAAAATCCCATTACCGGTAAGTAATGTACCCTATCCCATACTAATAATCCATATGACATCCTGATTTTTACAGATATTACCTTTTATTAAAAAGATTTGCACCAGATTTTTGCTACATAGTCTGAGAGCAGCATAATGTGGGGGCAGATTTCCTGATTCCAGTAGTGTATCAGTTTAAGCTGGGTTCACACATAGCGACAACGACATCGCTGTTATGTCACCATTTTCTGTGACGTAACAGCGACCTTGTAAGTCGCTGTTATGATCGCTGCTTAGCTGTCAAACACAGCAGAAGCAGCAGCGATCATAACGTCGCTGTGCTACATGTGCAGAGAGCAGGGAGCCGCGCACACTGCTTAGCGCTGGCTCCTTGCTCTCCTAGCTACAGTACACATTGGGTTAATTAACCCGATGTGTGCTGCAGCTACATGTCACAGTGCAGAGAGCAGGGAGCCGCGCACACTGCTTAGCGCTGGCTCCTTGCTCTCCTAGCTACAGTACACATCGGGTTAATTACCCGATGCGTACTGCAGCTACATGTGCACAGAGCAGGAGCCGGCACTAGCAGCAAGAGCGGCGGAGGCTGGTAACAAAGGTAAATATCGGGTAACCAGGGAAAGGTCTTCCCTTGGTTACCCGATGTTTACAGTGGTTACAGCTTACCGCAGCTGCCAGTGCCGGCTCCTGCTCGCTTCATTTCGTCGCTCTCTCGCTGTCACACACAGCGATCTGTGCGTCACAGCGACGACCAAAAAATGAAGCAGGACATTCAGCAACGAGCAACGACCTCACAGCAGGGGCCAGCTCGTTGCTGGATGTCACACACAGCGACGGGACAGAAAATGGTGACGTAGCAGCGACGTCGTCGTTGTCTTCGTCGCTGTGTGTGACACCACCTTTAGGCTCTTTGCTTTAGTTGTGATAAAATCACTGTTTATCAGCAGGAGATTATGACTAATAAACCTGCTGCCATGTAGTCCTCCATATTCATGAGCTCTATATACCCCACCACTGATTGGCAGCTTTCTGTGTACACTGTGCATAGGCAGAAAACTGTCAATCAGAGGTATGGCAGGGTAAGTTCAGCATTCAGAGAACTTATGGAGCTGCAGCAGGTAAAACAGTGATTTTACTTAAACTGCAGCAACCAGCCCAGTGAGTGATGCATGGTTGGAGTCGGGGTCTCTGCCCCTTCATCATGCTACTCTCATATTGGAAACTGAATTTCATCATGTACATTTTAAAGTGTTGATATACAAATACAGTTGTCATGTGGATGTAAAATACAGACACATGGATATTAAAACACCACTTCAGCATGTTTTGGGTTTTTTCAGTGGTGTGGTGCTTTAAGTCCCTAATTCCCCGTCTTATTCTTGCTCTCTGTCATTTTCATCTTATTTTGGCATCACTTGGTGCCACTTTGTGCCCATAACTTCTCACTGGCCAGATGTCAGAATTTACGTCACAAGCTCTCAATGCAAATCTAGGATAGCCAGAACGAGGCTCACATAGACTTGGATTGATTTGTGACCTCCACCTCTTTTCATGAAACACTGGAGCTGCCAGCAGATCACAAATCACAGGAGAGCGATTGGAGCATTGTCAATAGCAGAAGATGATGGCGACAGGTGAGTAAAAGACGGGTACTCCAGAGCTGAAATCACAAAAAAATCCTGGAGTGGTTCTTTAAAGGGAAAGAATGCGCAATAGGGTTTTATCCAGTAAAACAATTGAAAGGGGGGGTCTGGGATAGACTCATCTTATGTGGTTGTGAGAGTCACAACCACCTTAAGAGCATACGGCTACAGCAGAGACCCACGTAGAGGATAGTAAATGATGGAAAGAAAAAGCTTAAAGCTCCGCGGTACCTTTGGGATAAAATCACAGTAAAGATCAATATAGTTTAGGATTTATTGTCAACACGTTTCAGAGCACTATAGGCTCCTTCCTCAGGACAAATCATAACCTATGATTTCTGTGTAATTCTACCACTGCCTGACGTGTGACTACCTGTTGTGATGTTCTACCACTGCCTGACGTGTGACTACCTGTTGTGATGTTCTACCACTGCCTGACGTGTGACTACCTGTTGTAATGTTCTACCACTGCCTGACGTGTGACTACCTGTTGTGATGTTCTACCACTGCCTGACGTGTGACTACCTGTTGTAATGTTCTACCACTGCTTGACGTGTGACTACCTGTTGTGATGTTCTACCACTGTCTGACGTGTGACTACCTGTTGGGATGTTCTGCCACTGCCTGACGTGTGACTACCTGTTGGGATGTTCTACCACTGCCTGACGTGTGACTACCTGTTGTAATGTTCTACCACTGCCTGACGTGTGACTACCTGTTGTAATGTTCTACCACTGCCTGACGTGTGACTACCTGTTGTGATGTTCTGCCACTGCCTGACGTGTGACTTTCTGTTGTGATGTTCTACCACTGCCTGACGTGTGACTACCTGTTGTGATGTTCTACCACTGCCTGACGTGTGACTACCTGTTGTGATGTTCTACCACTGCCCGACGTGACTACCTGTTGTGATGTTCTACCACTGCCTGACGTGTGACTACTTGTTGTGATGTTCTACCGCTGCCTGACGTGTGATTACCTGTTGTGATGTTCTACCGCTGCCTGACGTGTGACTACCTGTTGTGATTTTCTACCGCTGCCTGACGTGTGACTACCTGTTGTGATGTTCTACCGCTGCCTGACGTGTGACTACCTGTTGTGATTTTCTACCACTGCCTGACGTGTGACTACCTGTTGTGATGTTCTACCACTGCCTGATGTGTGACTACCTGTTGTGATGTTCTACCACTGCCTGACGTGTGACTTTGTTGTGATGTTCTACCACTGCCTGACGTGTGACTTTCTGTTGTGATGTTCTACCACTGCCTGACGTGTGACTACCTGTTGTGATGTTCTACCACTGCCTGACGTGTGACTACCTGTTGTCATGTTCTACCACTGCCTGATGTGTGACTACCTGTTGTGATGTTCTACCACTGCCTGACGTGTGACTTTGTTGTGATGTTCTACCACTGCCTGACGTGTGACTTTCTGTTGTGATGTTCTATCACTGCCTGACGTGTGACTACTTGTTGTGATGTTTTACCGCTGCCTGACGTGTGACTACCTGTTGTGATGTTCTACCACTGCCTGACGTGTGACTTTCTGTTGTGATGTTCTACCACTGCCTGACGTGTGACTACTTGTTGTGATGTTCTACCGCTGCCTGACGTGTGATTACCTGTTGTGATGTTCTACCGCTGCCTGACGTGTGACTACCTGTTGTGATTTTCTACCACTGCCTGACGTGTGACTTTCTGTTGTGATGTTCTACCGCTGCCTGACGTGTGACTACCTGTTGGGATGTTCTATCACTGCCTGACGTGTGACTACCTGTTGGGATGTTCTATCACTGCCTGACGTGTGACTACCTGTTGTGATGTTCTACCACTGCCTGACGTGTGACTTTCTGTTGTGATGTTCTACCGCTGCCTGACGTGTGACTACCTGTTGTAATGTTCTACCACTGCCTGACGTGTGACTACCTGTTGGGATGTTCTACCACTGCCTGACGTGTGACTACCTGTTGTGATGTTCTACCGCTGCCTGACGTGTGACTACCTGTTGTGATGTTCTATCACTGCCTGACGTGTGACTACCTGTTGTGATGTTCTACCACTGTCTGACGTGTGACTACCTGTTGGGATGTTCTACCACTGCCTGACGTGTGACTACCTGTTGTGATGTTCTACCACTGCCTGACGTGTGACTACCTGTTGGGATGTTCTACCACTGCCTGACGTGTGACTACCTGTTGTGATGTTCTATCACTGCCTGATGTTAAGAAGCATAAAGTCAAATTGAGGATCTTCATCCTTCCAATAAAAAATGGAAAATAGATCTCCTGAATCTTTTATATAACTATTATGTTTTCACTCACTTTTTTTGCTTCTTTTTTAGAAACCCTCGCAAGCTGAAGACATTTTCTCTCTTCTCTCATGAGGCAGTGGGCTTCTCATTGCATAAACCACATAGGATGGAAAAGGGCAGAAACAAGATTCCAGGACAGATATTAAACTTCGCTCTAGAGATTATCTATCTGTTAACTGGAGAGGTTAGTTCATTCATTCTGTAACTATATTACAGTAAAATCTAGATATGACTGGGGAGGTGGGATGTTCTCGGACTGTACATCGTCATATTTCTAATCATCTCTCTATGTACAGGATTGCACAGTGGTAAAGAAGTCATCTAGGGAGTGTGTAAGCCACCATGTCTGCCATTGTGTGTCAGGAGGATGGAGCAGGAGCCAGAGCCCCATCATGGAGCCTCCACCTCAATCACTAATACTTGAGTACAATGATCAGAAGATCCTGGACCTCACCAACAAGATGATTGAGCTGCTGACTGGAGAGGTGAGTGCTGCTGGGAATATTGGGACATTATACAGTAACACAAGGGATGATGTGTCTGGTGATGACTGTATCATTGTGTGTCAGGTTCCTATAAGGTGTCAGGATGTCACTGTCCATCTCTCCATGGAGGAGTGGTGTCATATGACCCTGAAAATTCAGAGTAGAGTCGCTGCACTTTCTAGGTACTTTCATTTGAAATTTGCTGAAAAGAAAGAATGCGTAATAGGGTTTTATCCAGTAAAACAATTGAAAGTGGGGGTCTGGAATAGACTCATCTTATGTGGTTGTGAGAGTCACAACCAACTCAAGAGCATACAACTGCAGCAAAGACCCACGTAGAGGATAGTCAATGATGGAGAGAAAAAGCTTAAAGCTCGGCGGTACCTTTGGGATAAAATCACAGTGGAGATCAATATAGTTTATGATTTATTGTCAACACGTTTCAGAGCACTACAGGCTCCTTCCTCAGGACAAATCATAACCTATGATTTCTGTGTAATTGGTAGGGGCTAGGTTTCTATCCTCCATGTTCTTGCTGTGAAGTTTTTTCAGAGTAACTTTTCGTGAGAAAAGATTAATATCTTTTAATGCTGTCAAAAACGGTTGAATTGATTAGTTGGAGAGAATGTTAAGCCTTTCCCAAAACTTCAGTCTGTGCATCAGTGAGTTTATGCTTAGATAGATTTATTACCTCTAGTTGGTTTGTATGCCGGGCACTTTTTGCTTGCTGATTGCGGTAATTTCATTTTCCCTTGTCTGTTTTTCTCTGAGGGTCATAGAGCTGGATGTTTGTGGTTCCTGTAGGCTTTCATTAGAGGTGTATGATGTTAATGATCTAGATGGTCTTTTTACCCCTCTATTCTTCTGCCTATAGTGCCATCGGTACACCTTTTTATTTTTAAAATCATTGGCGCCTCTTTCAAATGTTTTCGTTTTTACTTCACATACAGCTTTCTCCCATTTGGGAAACTCAATTTCCAGCTCAGTATTAAGCTTACTTTATAGCATCATTACTAAGGCTATCATGGTGATTTTATTGAATCTCTTCTATTTCTATGTATCTGATATTGTCTTTGTGTTATTTTGCACTAGCACTTCCTTGACGTTTCTGGAGCATGTACTAGCAGCATTCTCCCACTTATATCTGAAATTGTCATCATTTATGTCAAAAGAAGGAAATACCTGCACTCTCAGACCTCTAGGTATAAGGTCTTTTCCTAGGTATTTTTTCCAAGAAGGTTTTGATCGCCTGTGCTATACAGAGCAATGCTCATACAGGCCCCTTTAGGGTCCCTAAAGGTGTGAAAATGACCTTGACAAAAGCATAAAGAGTTTCTGACTAACCACTCTCTTATAAGATATGAAAAGATGAACAGTGCAATCTGTAGCAAGATCATCTTAATACCTCACAATGCACCATCTCATGCTGCAAAGAATACATTGGCTGCTATGGGCATAAAAGGAAAGAAACTCATGGTGTGGTCACCAGCCTCCCCTGACCTCAACCCTATTGAGAACCTTTAGAGTATCCTCCAGAAAAAGATCAATGACGGAGGGAGGCAGTTCACATCAAAACAGCAGCTCTGGGAGGCTATTCTGACATCCTGCAAAGAAATTCAATCACAAACTATCCGAAAACGCACAAGTTCAATGGATGCAAGAATTGTGAAGGTGATATCAAAGAAGGGTTCCTATGTTAACATGTAACTTGGCCTGTTACGATGGTTTTGATTGGGAAAAGCTTTTGATTTCAGTAAATGTGACCTCTTAATGCTGCAAATTCATCAAACTCCTATAGTGGAGCCCTAGGCCTTGGCACTATATTTTGTTTTATATATATATATATATATATATATATATATATTCTACGCTAAAGGACTATGTTAACCTTTTTTGATAGGCCAAAGGTTAAGAAGCTCTTCCAAATCAAGTATTCACATTGGTGCTTTATCTATCTTTATACATGTAGAACTTCCACCGAAAATATTAAAGGGCCATATATTGAAAAATTAAGACTCAATTCATTTTTTGGGGGCTTTTTGTGTATTGTAAAATGTTTTTGCTGGATATTTTACATTTTTTTTTTTTGATGTTACGTTAAATCTGTAACAGGAAGATGATCTGATTGATGTTAAAGTTCTAGAAGATGATGATGATGATGATGATGATGAGGCATATGTGATGGGGGATCAGCAGTTCAAGGAAGAGGAAATTCCCCTAAAAATCAGTCCTGGTGAGTTATAAAAGTCTAAAAACCCATGGTTTACCCTGCCAAGCCCATGTAGTCAAAAATGGCTTGTGTTTCTACTTTTCTTCACTTTGTCAGGTACTTTAATCTTTATACAAGAGTTTTGTTTCTCCGTAGAGTTCACATGTTATTGAGTGGGTACAGATGTATGGAGCGGGCTCACTTGAACAGTGCGATCCTACCCACATTCATGCATTTCGGATGCCCATTGCCCCCATCACCACCCCATGATGTGATCACAGGGTGCTAGTGTGTTGCCATTGTAGGCGGGGATCTGCTTAAGGGCCCCATGCCTGCAATGAAAGGTACTCTTGTGAAGCCTAGGCTGTGGCTGGGCTTCATTGGAGAAAGTGATTTGAACTATATGCTGCAGTACTGTAGTATTGCGTGAAAAAAGGACAAGTGATCAAACAATTGCAAGGGAGGAAAAAAGTTGTAAAAATATTTAAAAAATAAAAAGCCTGATTCAGATCGGAGAAAAGAGTGTTCATTTTATTTTTTTCCAGCTTTTAATGTTTATCGTAATAAATATTAACCCCTTAGCGACCAATGACGTACTGGGTACGTCATGGATCGTGTGAGGTTAATCATTGCCCCCTACAGTGGACAGGCCGCGGCGATCCGCGCACATATCTGTTAATTTCAACAGCTGACATGTTTTCCTGCTAATCGCGAGTGGAATCGCTTCCACCCGCAAATATTAACCCCTTACAGCTCGCTGCCAAATCTGACAGCGAGATGTATATGCGCGCAGCCATTATGATGACTTACCCCGCCCCCATCGGAAGTCCCGTGACTTCCGGTGGTTGCCATGGTAGCACAGGGCCATGTGATGACGCCTGTAGCTAACATGAGTCACTTGCTCTCAATGCCGGAATAGTGCCGGCTTTGAAAGTAAAGCAGCATATCTGCAGATCTCAGCTCTGTAGCTGTTATCTGGAGATATGGAAGAGCGATCAGATTGCTGATCCATATAACCCCTTAAGGGACTTAGTAAAATAAAAAAAAAAAGTTTTACAAAATTTTAAAAAAACCTAGAAGTTCAAATCACCCCCCCTTTCGCCCCATTGAAAATTAAAGGGTTAAAAAAATAAAAAATATACACATTTGGTATCGCCGCGTTCAGAAATGCTCGATCTATCAAAACATAAAATCAATTAATCTGATCGGTAAATGGTGTAGCGGCAAATAAATTCCAAACACCAAAATTACATTTTTTTTGGTCGCCGCACATTTTACGCAAAATGCAATAACAGGTGATCAAAACGTAACATCTGCGTAAAAATGGTACAGTTAAAACATCAGCTCAAGACGCAAAAAATAAGCCGTCACTGAGTCATAGGTCCAGAAGAATGAGAACGCTACGGGTTTCGGAAAATGGCGTAAACGTGCGCCACTTTTTTTGGACAGGGTAATGAATTTTTTTTTAACCCCTTAGATACAAGTAAACCTATACATGTTTGGTGTCTACAAACTCGCACCGACCTCAGGCATCACATTCACACATCAGTTTTTCCATACAGTAAAAATGGTGAATAAAATATCTCAAAAACTATTGTGCCATCACACTTTTCCAGAACGTCCCTCAGGACAGGACCACAGGAGTTAATCCCCTTGACCTATACAGGGACAGGATCACAGAGAGGTTTAAAAGGCCCCTCCCACCTCCAGTGTTTTTCCTGTCCCTTCAGGAGACAGACGCATGAGAGGTGCTCCTAGAGTGAAGCTATTTTATCTTTTGGAATTTCATCATAAGGACTCAAGAAGTACGGGCTCAGGGGGATCGGGGGTCTCTGCCTTCCCCTCACCCTGTCAAGTCGCCTGGGGCCAACACCTCTCGAAGAGAGGTCCCTCAGCCATTGCTCGCTGTATGAGAACGGACTCAGGGAGACCGGGGGGGTTTCTGCCTTCCCTTCTCTCTGTCAAGAGGTCCGGGGCCGACAGCTCTCGAAGAGAGGTCCCTCAGCCATCAGCGCACCATCTGCAACGATGTGGACTTCCTGCCCATGATACCACTTCTCTTCATGGAGTGCTCTTGGCATTACCCAGTTTCCTCTATCCCTCCAAGGTTTGGAGGTGGAAAGAAGGGTGAAGCCACAGCACAGTGGAGGCTCCACAGGTAAGTGCACTGGGAATTTGCGGGGCCTCTGGGCTGACTCAAGCTGCATGCCTTATGCAACCCTGGGCCTCATGCACAAAGATTTAGCCTTGGAACTTTCTAAGTAGATTATGCTGCATGGTGAGGTTGCTGCCTCATGTTTTTTTTTTTCCAATTTAAAGTTTTATTGGTTTTCAAAGGAAAGAGTACAACAACATTGCAAACCATTGAATACAATTTTGATAAACAAGGAGCCATCACGGCGGCTAAAGGCCACAGGCTCAGTAATCTTTACAACTGTCGTTGAGGAAATAATCAAACAACATGACTTACTAATAGAGAACAAGAAACCAAAGTAAAGGTAAAGAAGGATGAACAAGGAAAAGAGTAGATCAGAAGTGGGTGGGGGAGACAAGAGGGGGAGAACCGTAGGGGGAAAGATGTGGATAGGAGTATGTTGGCCGAGGCTGGCGTCCCGTCTGTTGGGCGTGAACCTGAAAAGAATGCAAATGACTATGGAAGGTGTGGCTAGCTGAGAGTCTTATTTACTGAGGGTCAACGAGGGCAAGAAACCTTGGGTCAGAGAGAAAAGATTCCCACTGATACCATTTAGAGGAGGCTTCCACTAGCTGGCCTCGCGATTGAGCCATTACCATCTCCATGCGGTGTATTACATTTACTTCTGTCGCCCATTCCTCTATGGACGGGGGGGTAGGGTCTTTCCAATGTCGTGGGATTACTGTCTTGGCGGCCTGGAGTAGATGTCCGGTAAGAGACTTTTTATACACCTTTTCTGGTATTTTAAACATAAACAATAGGGCTGCCTCGGGGCGACTGGGGACTAAGATCCCTGTGACCTCCTGGATGCCCACCAGCACCTTGCTCCAGAAGGCCGCCAAGCTCGGACAGTACCACCAGATATGGGCCATGGTACCTCCCTGTGCTCCGCACCGCCAGCATGTGTCAGGGATTTCGGGGCACCACTTATGAAGGGATGACGGGACCTTGTACCACCTGGAGAGAATTTTGTAGCAAGTCTCTTGCATTCTCGTTGCAACCGCTGACTTGTGGGTCAGGCGGAAGCATCGTTCCCATTGATCCCTGGAGAATGTCTGGCCGAGCTCTGCCTCCCAAGCAGTACAGAAGCGAGGAAGTGGTGTTTCTGCTGCTGCTGTCAAGATCCCATATATCCTTGATATTGCATGTCTAGTGTCGGGTATCCCTGTACAGATAAGTTCAAAAGGGGTTGGGGATGAGGGACAAGTTAGGTCTAGCCCCTGCGTGGTTATGAAGTGTTTAAGTTGGGCATATTCAAAGTAGAACCGCATTTTGAAGTCTCTCTGCCCCACAATGTCCGGAAGTGGGAGAAGAACCCCTTCTGGTGCCACCTGTCCCAGTCTCAGGGGGTTCTGTTTTGAGCTTCCCAAAAAGTTATTAGACGATGCCCCTGGTAAAAAGTCAGGGTTATCCGTCAGTGGCATGAGGGGTCCCTGAGTCTGGAGCAGGCGCTTAATCCGTGGCATTGAGTGTACTGATTGTAATGTTTGTTTAGTGGTGTAGGACATTCCTATCTTATGTTTGGTAAGAAGTGGCCAGTTCCATGGCATGGATAGAATAGATAAGGGGCACAGGTCGTGTGCCAGGCGGACCCAGAGCTTCGATCCAGAGTTATGTAAGAGGTCTAAGACCCTTGCATGGGCAGCAGCCAGATAATAACGCCGACAGTCAGGCAGCCCCACCCCTCCCGCCCCCTTGGTCCTAGTTAGGACATTCCTCCCGAGTCGGGACCGTCCCTTGGACCACACAAATTGATTAAACAGGCGCTGTAACTTTACCCAATACGACGCCGGGACATATACCGGGACCGTCTGGAGTAAGTAGAGCAGTCTGGGCAGGGCTGTCATCCTGAGGGCACTGATCCTACCGAACCATGAGAGGGTGCCTCTATGCCATACAGTCAGGTCCCTCTCGAGTTTGGAGAGAAAGTTTTGAAAATTAAGCTGGAAAAGTCTGGTTACATCAGATGGGATAGTGATACCTAGGTAGCCGATACTGCCGTGTGGTGGCCATTTGAAGGGGAAGTTTGGTTTTATAGCATCTACTGTTGCTTGGGAAAGTGATATGTTTAGGGCTTCAGATTTGTCAAGGTTGATTTTAAAATTGGACCATTTGCTAAAACGATTGAGTTCACGCATTAAGGATGGAAGGGAAGTGAGTGGGTTTTGCACATAAATAAGTAGGTCATCCGCGAAGGCGGCGCATTTATATTCTTGAGTGGCAACTTTAATCCCCCGTATGTCGGGGTTAAGCCGGATGGCCGACAACAGATGCTCCATGACTAAGATATAGAGCAATGGGGATAGGGGGCATCCCTGTCGAGTCCCGTTATGGATATCAAAGGGACTCGACAGGGTGCCATTAATCTTTAGACGCGCGGTCGGGGAACAGTATAAGGCCAAAATTTTAGATGAGAAGGTTGGACCAAAACCAACATGGGACAAAGTCTGAGAAATAGAATGCCAGGAAATTCTATCGAATGCCTTTTCGGCGTCTAACGATAACATCATCACGGGGATTTTTTGGGTGTGAGCATGTTGGACCAGGTCTAGGGTTTTTAGGGTGTTGTCCCTTGCTTCCCTACCAGGAACGAATCCTGCTTGGTCCAAGTGCACCAGATCTGGCAAAAGGGGATTGAGTCTGTTTGCAAGAAGCTTAGCATAGATCTTCAAATCCACATTGAGCAACGATATTGGTCTGAAGCTGCTACATGCGGTAGGGTCTTTACCAGGTTTTCGGAGCAAAGCCACATGAGCTGTCGTGGAGTGGGGAGGGAATGGGGTCTCATCTGATATAGCGTTAAAAGAAAGGAGCATTAGGGGTGCTAACTGTTCTGCAAACGTCTTATAAAATTTGGCTGGGAATCCATCCGGGCCGGGACTTTTGTTACCGGGTGTGTCACGGATTACTGACAGAATGTCCTCAAGAAGAAATGGCTTCTCGAGGTCCTCAATTGTGGACTGATTAAGAGGTTGAAAGGGAGAGGGCATTGTAGGGGGCTCGTGGTCTATCTCAGGAAACCGAGGGGTCAGATTGTATAATTTGGAATAGTACGCATGGAAGGCAGAAGAGATATCAGGAGTAGCATAGAGCATCTCGTCTCTTGTATTTTTAATGCAGGGAATTAGAGTGTGGGCTTTCCCTTCCTTCAGTGCATTTGCCAATAGTCTGCCCGGCTTATCCCCGAATTCATAAAATTTCCCCCTTCCCACTTGCAACAGGCGCTGGTATGACGCATCCAACAATTTCTTGACCTGTAATCTGGCCTGCAAGAGGGCCTGTAAGGTGGTGGCTGATAAAGCTCGCTTATGAGCAAGCTCTAACCCCGAGACCCTGCGGAGGGCCTCTGTTAGATTCTGGGCTTTTTCTTTTTTAATACGGGCTCCATGTTTGATGAAAGTGCCCCTCAAGACGCACTTCAGTGCCTCCCACTTAAACGTGGGGGCTGTGTCGTCTGCCAAATGATCCTCTGAAAAATGAGTGATCGTGGTCAGCACATCAGAAACACAGAGCTCATCCATGAGCAAAGATTCATTAAGCCGCCATGTTCCCGCAGGGGCTGGGAGGGAAGGAACCTCTACCTCACAGTATACTGGGGCGTGGTCTGACCACAATATGCTGCCTATTCCAGTCTGTCGGACCCAAGGGAGAGCATTGTGCTGTATGAAGATGTAGTCTATACGACTGTAGGAGTCTTGTGAGTGCGAGTAGAAACTATAGTCTCTATCTGACGGATGTGTTATTCTCCAAGTATCAAACAACTGGATACTTAATAGAACCCTTTTGATACGTTTGATGGTGGTGTATGAAATGCTGGACTTCCCCTTGGAGTTATCTAATGTAGGGTCCAGAGTAGCATTAAGGTCAATACAGAGAATTGCTGTACCTCTAATTAGGGGCATCGCAGTGTCGGCAAGGCTAGCCAGAAAGTCATCTTGTCTCTGGTTTGGGGCGTAAGCATTTATGATTGTGAATGTTTGGTCTCCAGCTATTAGTGAGAGGATAATATACCGTCCCGTACCGTCTGATGTGCAGTTTATAATTTGATGTGGAAGAGACTTGTGAATGGCAATCGCCACTCCCTTTGAGCGGGATTCTGGGTTATCTGAAAATAACCAGGTTTGGTAGTACTTGTTCTTTAAGATAGGGGCGTGTCCCTGTTTGAAATGCGTTTCTTGAAAACATACTATTTTCACCTTGTGCTTGTGGAAGTGGTAGAGGACCTGTGCTCTCTTCTCCGGCACGTTAAGACCCTTAGCATTGAAGGAGGCGATTGTCAGGTTGGCCATCTGTAAAAGATTGAAGTGTTATAGGTACATGAGATATAGGGACGGACTAGCCCGTCTCGGCCACCATTTGGGGAGGGAGAAGGAAGTGTGAACTGTGAAAGGCAGATGAAGAGTAAAAAGAATAGGAGTTGAAGCAGAGAAAACAGCAGGAGTATAGCTCCCGCACAATACACTAGCTGAGAACAAACGTTCCGGGGGAGCTTGTCCGCCTCACCCGGGCAAGACAGAGGGTCCCGACCTACTTGGGGGAGAAAAAGATCAGACATAACCGTTGATAGCTCCGTAGTATACTGTTAACATTAGAGATTACCATAAACACTGGCGCATATAATCAAAAGTTTGAGTAATAAGGGCCTTGGGCACTCGGCAGGTTAGAAAGTAAAGTCTATGTACTTAGCTAGTTAAAGTTTACGATACATTGGGTAGTCCCCGATATCTTGACCTTTATCTCGGACGGCCCAATCTCCGGTTCCGAGTCTCTCTCGGGGGGAGTCCCCTTGCATGAACGGGGGATGGATTTGCGTGGGGAGGGGCTGGGCGTTCCCTTGGGACCCACGGTTGGAGCAAGGTGGTGGGCCATTGAGAGATGGAGATTGGGGGTAGACCCAGGTTTGAGGTAAAGGATGGGAGGTCTTCTGGTGACCGCATTACCCACCATCTTGAATTTTTTTGTACCGACAGAGAAAAGGGAAAACCCCAACGAAACGGGAGACCCCTTTCTCTAATGACATCCAACAAGGGTTTGAGAACCGCCCTCTGAGCTAAGGTGTGTCTCGAAAGATCCGGCATGATGCGTATTGTAGATCCATTGTACGTTAGGGACTGTTTCTTTCGAGCTGCTTGAAGGATAGCTTCCTTTGCTGCAAAATAGTGCACCCTGCATACAATGTCTCTCGGGCGGGGGTCCCCTGGGTCCGGGGGGCGTAATGCCCTGTGGGCCCTGTCAAGTTCCAGGGGGGCCCCGGGTGGTCTTTTTAGTAGATTATTAAAGATTGAAATAAGGACTGAAGGTATGTCAGGAGGGGCAATTGACTCCGGCAGACCCCTGATACGCAGGTTATTTCTTCGATTTCTATTCTCTAAGTCGTCCACATGCTGTTGGAGAGAGAATAGCTGCTTGGACTGAACCTGCAGTGTGGCTTGGACAGATTGGATGTCAGCTTGAGATGTTGTTTGTTGGTCTGTAAGGACATCCACCCTTTGGGTGAGTGAAGAAAGGTCCATCCGTAGCTGGGCAAATTCTTGCTTACATTCTGCCACTACCTGGTTGGCCAAAGCAGCTATATCATTTTTAGTGGGCATTGCTTGGAAAAGGGACCGTAGGTCTGCTAAGGATGCTGGACGCTCTTCATTTATCACATTAGTGGAGAAAGATGTTGTGGAAAAAGAGCCGATAGAGTCCTGCAAAGCTGGGTCATATAGTATTTGTGAACTTCTAGAGGTGCTTATATTTCCTCCCAAGTGTGCTACTGTGGTAATCTGTTGTGGAGGGGTCCCTGGTGCCCTGGGCCCATCGTTCCACTGACCTTTAGTGGTTGCCACCATGCTACCTCCTGGGCCCGTCGGGCTATTTTCCCTTGAGGAGCCCGTGGACCACCTCGCAGGGGGAGTATAAGGAGGGGGCCCTTGGAGGTTTCCCCCAGTCTGGTCCTGGGGCCCTTGGATGCTGTAGGATCCCCTCTGCTCCACATTAGTGCCCGTATATGGCGGTGTTATAGGGGGGGCCGTCAGGTAAATAATTGTGCCTTTTGCAAATGATGGGGGGCTGCTGTCGCCAGCCATGACTGTGCCCCTTCCCCCCTCCCCCAGTCCAGTTATCGCCTGCGGGCTGGAGATTTTGGTATGCGGTGGGGCCGGGGTGCCCGGGTTTTGTTTCCTACCTCCATCGGTGGTGCTGTTGACAACGCGGGAGACTGGTGACCGCGGGGCCCCCTCACTCTGGGAGCGCTGCTGTAATGGATGTTTCCCGAACGCCGCTCCAGAGCCTGTCTGCGTGTGTGCTGCAGGCTGAAGAGGCATTAGGCATCTGGAAGCGACCGGAGGTAAGTCGATGTTCTGCCGGCCACCGGGAAGTTCCATTCCCATCGCGGGCTGCGATGAAGGAGTAGCGGGCGGTGATGCTGCCGCTGAGGGGTCATCTTGCTGACGCTGCAGGGCCTGGTCTGGAAGCGTGCGGCGGCCATTTTGGAGTGGGGCCTGTGATTCATGTTGTCGGCCGCTCCTCCGCACATCCCCCGGCCCGTGACCGTCACTGCTATCGGTGGTCACCGCGGTTCCCCCGGGTCCCCGCGACTCCACTGTCGACCCCCGCCTCTCCACCGACGTCTTGAGGTCAGTTATCGGGTCAGCAGGCCGCGATTCTTGCTGCCTTTCCAGCTCGGGCTGCGATAGAGCGCTGGAGCCCCGTGGATTAGACAGATATGCCCCGATTTTGCCTTGAGCCATGGGAGCCTTCTTTGGGGTTCGTGCTGTGGCCTTTTTGCCCGTTAATTTGCCCATTTTGGAGTCTTGGGCCAGTGCTATGGAGTTCTGCAGAGAGGAGCTCAGAGAAGCTGCTTCCTCACTCGGCCATGTCCGGCTCCGCCCCGCTGCCTCATGTTTTGCTGGGATCAGCAGACCTCATGTTTAATTTCAGAATTTACCTGTTGATGGAACCTTATGTTGATCCTCCTGTTGTGGTTTAATTACACTCATTTGATTCCACTATTCTCTCACCAGACTTGGTTCTGTCTGATTTACTCCTTCTATAGGAGGGAAAATTGTGGATATAACATATTATGGCCTTGTGCACACTAGGCGTTTTTGCCGCGTTTTTAGCGGCGTTTTGTACCGCGTTTTTGTGCTGAAAACGCAGTGACATTGCTTCCCCAGCAATGTCTATGGGTTTTCATAAGTGCTGTCTGCACACAGCGTTTTTTTTGTAGCTGCGTTTTTGTGGTGACCACAAAAATGCAGCATGTCAATTATTTCTGCGTTTTTCACTGCGTTTTTCACCTATTGAGATCAATGAGATGTTCAACAACGCAATGAAAAACGCATATAGCTGCGTTTCTATGACTAAAAACGCAGCTATAAACGCAGGAGGTGGGTAGTAAAGTGACGTGTACAGGAAGAGGATTCCTTCTGTCAGTAAACACAGAAGCATGAATCCTCCCGGTACCGTCACCGCTGCGTCCACAACCCGCCGGTGCCATGTCAGCTCCGTGCGGCGCCATGTCTGCGCGGGAGGTGGAGGCAGCGGTGAAAACCAAAGTGAACAGTAGAAAAAAAAAAAGCCATACTCACCTGTCTGCAGGGTCCCGGTGCCATGCCCGCTCCCAGATCCTGTCCCGGTACCGCCGCTCTGGCTATGTGCAGTCTCCCCGGGGCACGTACGAAGCTTGCAGGACCTGGCGGTGGATCACCTGACGCATCAGCTGATCGTAAGTCTCGCGGTGTCGCCGGCTTGTTCGCGCCCGGCCGGCTATCAGCTGATCCTGCCGTCAGGGGACTTCATCAGCTGATTACCGGCAGCTCCTGCAGCGATGGGACAGGATCAGACTCTCATCCGATCGCTCCAGGAGCTGCCGGTAATCAGCACAGGCGTGAGTATTTATTTATTTATTTTTTTTGCACCGATGCATCATCTGATTGTATAATCGGCTTTTATACAATCAGCTGCTGTGTCGTGTGATGTGATTCACGTCCTTTAACCTGACACATCATCTGATCGCTTTGCCTTCCAGCAAACCAATCAGATGATATTGGATCCGGATTGGACGGCGCGGGACCCTTGACCCAGGATTACTGCGGAGGGGGGTTCTTTATTTCTTATAATAAAGATGGAGTCACTAATTGTGTTGTGTTTTTATTTCTAATAAAAATATTTTTCTGTGTGTTGTTTTTTTTTTTTTATCATTACTAGAAATTCATGGTGGCCATGTCTAATATTGGCGTGACACCATGAATTTCGGGCTTAGGGCCAGCTGATAATATACAGCTAGCCCTAACTCCATTATTACCCAGCGAGCCACAGTCACCAGGGTAGCTGGAAGAGTTAGATACAGCGCCAGAAGATGGCGCTTCTATGAAAGCGCCATTTTCTGTTGTAGCTGCGGACTGCAATTCGCAGTGGGGGTGCCCAGAAAGCTTGGACACTTTGCACTGCGGATTCCAATCCCCAGCTGCCTAGTTGTACCTGGCTGGACTCAAAAATTGGGCGAAGCCTATGTCTTTTTTTTTTTTTTTTTAATTATTTCTTGAAATTCATTAAATAAAAAAAAAAAAGGGCTTCCCTATATTTTTGATTCCCAGCCGGGTACAAATAGGCAGCTGGGGATTGGGGGCAGCCTGTACCTGCCTGCTGTACTTGGCTAGCATACAAAAATATAGCGAAGCCCATGTCATTTTTTTTTCTTTTTGGGCAAAAAACTCCTGCATACAGTCCTGGATGGAGGATGCTGAGCCTTGTAGTTCTGCAGCTGCTGTCTGCTCTCCTGCATACACTAGTTCTGCAGCTGTCTGCTCTCCTGCATACAATGAACATTTTGAAGAAGGAAATGACATCAGACCTTTTTTTTTTTTTCTTTTTTCATCAACAATCTTTAATGGCATTGTGCACTGATTAAAAACGCAGCAAAAAACGCACCAAATCGCGGTAAAAACGCATGCGTTTTTGTCGCGTTTTTTTAGCTGCGGGTGCGTTTTTTGAGATAAAAACGCAGCGTGAAAAAAACGCCTAGTGCGCACATACCCTATCTCGCATTTGGAACTTGCCCTCCAGCTGAACCTCAAAGTGAGTTAATTGGTTCAGGTGTGACTAATTTGGCATTTAGGATACCACTCATGAAGTAGGTGTATCCTGAAGTTCACAGGTGAATTACACTCTTAAGGGAAACTCTGATGGGGCCTCACAACTCTGGCCTCGCGCCTCAGGGTTCTGGCCTCGTGATGACTCTGGCTCACGCCTCAAAGCCTCCTGGCTCCGGCCTCACGGCTCCGGCCTCGCGCCTCACGGCTCCGGCCTCGCGCCTCACGGCTCCGGCCTCGCGCCTCACGGCTCCGGCCTCGCGCCTCACGGCTCCGGCCTCGCGCCTCACGGCTCCGGCCTCGCGCCTCACGGCTCCGGCCTCACGGCTCCGGCCTCGCGCCTCACGGCTCCGGCCTCGCGCCTCACGGCTCCGGCCTCGCGCCTCCTGGCTCGTACCTCACAACTTGGGGCTCCGGCATCACGGCTTTGGCCTCGGCCCACACGCCACACAGCTCTGACCGCACGCTGGCTTGGCACCTTGGGACAGTCAAGGCCTCACTGCTTGACGTCTCTGGTCTTACTGTTTCTCAGCCTTGCCCTTCATGGCTTGGTTCCACTGGCTCTCGGCCTCTGGGCTTGTGCCTTGGGCCTCTGGGCTTGTGCCTTGGGCCTCTGGGCTTGGGCCTCTGGGCTTGGGCCTTGGGCCTCTGGGCTTGGGCCTTGGGCCTCTGGGCTTGGGCCTTGGGGATCTGGGCTTGGGCCTTGGGCCTTTGGGCTTGTGCCCTGGGCCTCTAGGCTTGTGCCTATGGGCTTGTGCCCTGGGCCTCTAGGCTTGTGCCTATGGGCTTGTGCCCTGGGCCTCTAGGCTTGTGCCTATGGGCTTGTGCCCTGGGCCTCTAGGCTTGTGCCTATGGGCTTGTGCCCTGGGCCTCTAGGCTTGTGCCTCTTGGCTTGTGCCTTGTGCCTCTTGGCTTGTGCCTTGTGCCTCTTGGCTTGTGCCGCTGGGCTTGTGCCTTGTGCCTATGGGCTTGTGCCTCTGGGCTTGTGCCTATGGGCTTGTGCCTCTAGGCTTGTGCCTTGTGCCTCTAGGCTTATGCCTTTGGGATTGTGCCTTGTGCCTCTAGGCTTGTGCCTTGTGCCTCTAGGCTTGTGCCTTTGGGCTTGTGCCTCTAGGCTTGTGCCTCTGGGCTTGTGCCTTGTGCCTCTAGGCTTGTGCCTCTGGGCTTGTGCCTTGTGCCTCTGGGCTTGTGCCTTGTGCCTCTGGGCTTGTGCCTTGTGCCTCTGGGCTTGTGCCTTATTCCTCTGGGATTGTGCCTTGTTCCTCTGGGCTTGTGCCTCTGGCATTGCGCCTTGTGCCTCTGGCCTCGCGCCTCTGGCATTGCGCCTTGTGCCTCTGGCCTTGCGCCTCTGGCATTGCGCCTTGCGCCTCTGGCATTGCGCCTTGTGCCTCTGGCCTTGCGCCTCTGGCATTGCGCCTTGTGCCTCTGGCCTTGCGCCTCTGGCATTGCGCCTTGTGCCTCTGGCATTGTGCCTTGTGCCTCTGGCCTTGCGCCTCTGGCATTGCGCCTTGTGCCTCTGGCCTTGCGCCTCTGGCATTGCGCCTTGTGCCTCTGGCCTTGCGCCTCTGGCATTGCGCCTTGTGCCTCTGGCCTTGCGCCTCTGGCATTGCGCCTTGTGCCTCTGGCCTTGCGCCTCTGGCATTGCGCCTTGTGCCTCTGGCCTTGCGCCTCTGGCATTGTGCCTTGCGCCTCAGGCATTGTGCCTTGCGCCTCTGGGCTTGAGCCTTGCGCTTCATGTTTCTAGCCTTGCGTGTCTGGCATTGCGCCTTGTGCCTCTGGCATTGTGCCTTGTGCCTCTGGCCTTGCGCCTCTGGCCTTGCGCCTTTGGCCTTGCGTCTCTGCGCCTTTGGCCTTGCGCCTCTGCGCGTTTGGCCTTGCACCAGTGGTCCCTTGCGCCTCAGGCTGCATACTTCGCATCTTGGGTCTCTAGCATCGGCTTTGGTTAGAGGGGCCTCACGTTTCTGGACCTGCACTTGGCTTAGCGTGATAGGCAGCCATGTTTGAGTTGGCCTAGTAATTCTCCTTATTACGGCTTCAGAACAGGAATCTGAGTTCAGCTACGGTCCTTCCTTTCTAATCCAGTAGTATTCAGCTGTGCTTAGTTGCTTAGCTCTGGTCTCTCATTTATAACTTATGATTAAAGAGAAATGTTTATCGAGTTCATCCTATAATGGAAAGTACTGAATGTAGCCGATCATGGTAATAGCCCCGCTTTACTGTAACGGGTCCCTTGATGGCAATCGGACTAGTTTTCTGGACCATTGTTCAACATACAGAATCTTGTAAATAACCTGTGAGGTTTTCCATCTTGTGGCAGGGAGCTCCATAGTCTCCCTCTTAGGCTCACTGCTCTCACGAGATAAAATCCAGGGTCTCACCGCTGTCAAATGAAATATCACTCTGTGATTATTAGAGGCCCTCATTCCTCTAGAAGATGTTCCCTGGTCACTATGGAAGACTGTGTGGTATGTTTACGCTAGTGTCCGATATAGTGGTAATTACATGCTAATGGAGTATAGTCCATTTCTAGTTGGGTAGTCTCCCCCAGGTGGTAGTGGTTTCTTTACACCAGCTCAGGGCATCACTAGGCTCCTGTATTAGCAGCCACGGATATGACAAACCAGTTCTTTAAAATCCAATATATATATACTGTATACAATGTATCTATGAGGTTTGGCCACCTACATTTTCTGGGATACTTTCATCACATCCAGATTCCATACCCTGCTGTACTTGGCATCTGCACCTTGGGAATGGTGAACAATGCTTCCCTCAAGTGGTCGGATGATGTACTTGGCTTGCTAATATCGGAAGACGTGCCTTCCAGACTCCAACTCTTCATGTCTTTTAGTTTTCATGATGGGCCGTCTCATTACTCGAGATCCAGTAGTTTATGCATTGACATCTTGGGCTTCTGGGACCAGAATGTAACCTCTGGTGGTACGGTGGGCTGGTCTGTGACCACGGGTAGTCGTTTGAGCCTAGGAGAGCTGATGACAGTACTGACCTGGATTATTAAGCACGGACAAGTTTATTCTTGATCTAAGACGGTGGTCATTCTATCGGGCTGTGGTTTATTCATCCCTTGATAGGCTGTTAAGGACTTTGACATCTATTCTATAGTTGCGGTGTTAAGAATGTTCATCTAACCCATTTTTCGGGTTTTTCTCACTATATCTGGTTTCTGTAGTATAAGCTGTCTCCCTCATTTATTCTGAATATTCAGCAGTATAGAATATATCACACTCACTATGGTGATTTACCTTATAGTTTTTCAGTATACGACGGTACTTATCAAAGAATTAGACCTTCTAATGTTCTTCAGACATTGGTGGGTTCTGGGTATTATGGATCCTACACCAGCCATGTTTGGTAACCCTTAAGATGCTCTGCATAGGATTTCATATGCTTGCAGATTCTTGCTACTATCCATATTTTTGGTTTTACAGATTGATATGTCTAACCTATTTCTTGCCCGGGACTTGTCATTAAGGCTTCTGTATTCGCCCTGAGATATTACTTTGGTACTGCTCCTGTGGTGCTGTCCTGATGGACGTTCTGGAAAATATGAATTACACCTACCGGTATTTGGTAATTCGGTTTCCAGTAGTTCCTCAGGACAGCACCCTTATTTCCCTCCCCTTAGGGTTTATCTTGCAGATGAGTTACTATTTGTTGGTATAAACCATTTGTATCCATCCTTCTGTAAGTACTTGAAAGACACTGGAGGGTGGAGATGGGGGGGGTCTTTTAAACCTCTCTGTGATCCTGTCCCTGTATAGGTCAAGGGGATTAACTCCTGTGGTGCTGTCCTGAGGGACTACTGGAAACCGAATTACCAAATACCGGTAGGTGTAATTCATATTTTATTTGCCGTTTTTCCGCACTTGGAATTTTTTTGCCATTTTCCAGTACACTATATGATAAAACTTATGGTTTCGTTTCAAACTACAACTCGTCCCGCAAAAAGCAAGCCCTTACATGGCAAGATTGACGGAAAAATAAAAAAGTTGCGGCTCTCGGAAGAAAGAGAGGAAAAAAACCAAAACACAACGCCCGAGGACTTAATGAGTTAAGGTTTAGATTTTTTTTGTGTTGATATAGTGGCTGCTAGATGAACACTCTTGTCTCCTACATAGTCAACCCAGAAACCAGCCTGGAGTTATCCGTGCATCACGTGCTCTCTCGCATTCCTCCGTCACTGGTGAGCTGATGATTTATTTTTTTATTTTCCCCTTCCTCGCATTATTTTGCTAATTCAAATCACCAACTTTTTCTCCAGTTAAAAACAAAAAATGTGAGAAATAAAAAAGCATATTTAGTGTTGCCGCATCTGTAAAAGTCTAAAGGCGGAGTTACACGGTACGATATATCGGACAATATGTCGTCGGGGTCACGGAATTCGTGACACACATCCGGCATCGTTAGAGATGTCGTACCGTGTGACAGCTCCAAATGACTGTTAACAAGCAAAAATACTCACCTTATCGTTGCTCGTTGGCACGTCGTTCATTTTCATAATGTCGTATCTCCTTCTGCGCGCCGGTTGTTCGTCGTTCCCGTGGCAGGACACATCGCTACGCGTGACACTCCCGGAACGACGAACACAGCTTACCTGCGTCCGCCAGCTATGCGGAAGTAAGGAGGTGGGCGGTATGTTACGTCCCGCTCATCTCCGCCCCTCCGCTTCTATTGGGCGGTCGCTGTGTGACGCCGAGCGTCCCCCCCCCTTCAGGAAGAGGATGTTCGCCGCCCACAGCGACGTCGTTAGGGAGGCAAGTACGTGTGACGGGGGTTTAACGACTTTGTTCGCCACGGGCAATGAATTGCCGTGACGCACAAACGACAGGAGCAGGTGCTATCGCACGATATATCGTCCCGTGTAATGCCACCTTAATCATTCACAATAAAAAAAAAAAATTACGGGAAATGTTGTTTAAGAAAATAAAATTTGGATTGCCAAAATGTTTTTATTTATTTTTTTTAGTCACTGTTATTTTTCAAAGTTAAAAAAAATTTTAAGCCACTGAAAGAGCAAAAGAAAAAGAAATTATTTGGCATCACCAGAATTGTACTGACCAGGAAAAACATGCCAGGTCACTTTTACCAGACAATTAATTCAGTAATCACCATTGCACCTAACTACTAGTGATGGTCAGACCCGGACTGTAAAAGTCTGGATTCGCATGGTTTCAAAGGTACCCGAGTGCAGGGCCCGGAATTCTGGGTATTGATCCGGATCCAGCAACTCAGGAAATGAAAAAATGAAGGAAAAATAAAGTATATAAGAATGAAGCAAGCGCTTCGTACTTAACGAGTCTCCGGCAAGGCTGTAACTGCTCCGCAGTCACTCATTCACTTCCTGGGCCGCTCATTATCGTTCATCCATATGCACTGCTGTCCCCACCCACCAGCAGTCCTGGCGTCTGTGATTGGTTCCAGTCAGACACAACCCCAGCCTATGTGACAGCATCTGACTGCAACCAATCACAGATATTGTCTGTGGGTCTTTTCGTACAGTAAAAATAAACAAAATTGGCGTAGTGTCCCCCCATATTATGATACCCAACACACACAACGCATACGGCTACATGCTAAAGCCCCTAGCCGTGTGCTTATCTTGGCTGTGTATCAAAAGAGGAGGAACTGCATGCGGCTTTTTTTTTTTTTTTTTTTTAAATAAAATTATTTAAATAAATAATTTTAAAAACCAGTGTACGGTCCCCCCCCCAATTTTGATACCCAGCCAAGATAAAGCCCGACAGCTGGGGACTGGTATTCTCAGGCTGGGGATACCCAGGCTAATTGGGCCCCCTAGCCTTAAAATAGCAGCCGCCCAGAATTGTCGCATCAATTAGATGTGACAATCCCAGCACTTTACCTGGATCTTTCCCAATTGCGCTGGTGACTTACAGATTAGTAATGGGGGGTCTCCTACACCCTCACCATTACTAATCTAGGGCTTATTGGCAGCTTTGAGCTGCGATTAACCCCTTATTATCCCGATTGCCACCCCACCAGGGCAATCGGGACGAGCCTGGTAAGGTGTTGGGATTGTCACATCTAATGAATGCGACAATCCTAGGCGGCTGCGGGCTGCTATTTTTAGGCTGGGGGGACCCAATAAGTATGGGTCTGCTCAGCCTAAGAATCCCAGCCCCCAGCTGTCGAGCTTTATCATGGCTGGGTATCAAAATTAGGGAGGACCGCACGCCGTTTTTTAAAAATTATTTATTTAGAAAAAAGTTGCATGCAGTTCCTCTAAATTTTGATACACAGCCAAGATAAGCGCATAGCTGGATGCTGCAGCCAGTAGCCATAGGCTTTATCTGTGCTGGATATCATAATATGGGGGACCTTACTCTAATTTTTATTTATTATTTTTATACTGTGATAGACCCGCAGACAGGGTCTGTGATTGGAAACAGTCAGCTGACACTCAGGGTGGGGGCACTTCTGACTGAAATGAATAGCCCGCTTGCTCCTATCCACCTATCCTTTCTATCACCATTTTTAATCTCCAGATTCTGGTCCCCATAGACTTATATGGGGACCGATATCTTTTGGTACCCGTTTTTTTGTTTTTTTTTAATCTGGTTGGACCTGCCGATCCCGGGTTATCTGCGAGTCCGCCCATCACTATTAAGTAAAATATTGGGGGTTTTTTTTCAGTACATTACATGGTAAAATGAATGGAGTCCATCAAAACCACTAAACTTTCCCCTAAAAATCTTGCCGCCTTACTGCTATGTGGATAGCAAAATACAAAAATTATAGCACTTTGAGCATAGAAAACTTAAAAATTATGCATTCAGGGGTTGATAATGTTTTAGGAACAAACATCAGAATTACTTTATGCCAAGTGTAAAGGAAATCTTATATTTCAATGCTTTGATAATTGTATCTTTTTGGAGATTATTAATTATTTTATTTCAATTTTTTTATTCTTAGCCGATGACCAAAGCAAGACCTTTGAGGGACATGATAGTGATATACAAAATTATCAAAGCGAGAATCCCATTGCTGCAAATATATGTCCAGGACTCCATGTTGCCGATCTGTCTTTTGATTCCTCCTATGACGAGGGATGTTCTGATAAATCACACATCATTCAACAAAATGCAGATATGTTTTCTGAATCTGAGGAATGTTCTACTGAGGAGTTGGGCCATTTAAGTCAGGAAAGAATGAGTGAAGTGGAAAAAACATTTCTTTGTCCTGAATGTGGACAACATTTTGCTCAACAGGCAGGTTTCATTGAACACCTAAAAACCCATGAAGAATGTGTTGAGGGATTGGACAGCACTCCTGTTAAAAAACACTTCCCTTGTTTACAGTGTCAAAAGCACTTTACCAAGAAATCTCTTCTCATTGAACATCAGAGAATTCACACTGGGGAGAAACCATTTCCTTGTTCACAATGTGGGAAATGCTTTACGAAAAAGTCAAATCTTGTTAAACATTGGAGAATTCACACAGGGGAGAAGCCATTCTTGTGTTCCGACTGTGGGAGATGTTTTACAAACAAATCTGATCTTGTGAAACATTACAGAATTCACACAGGGGAGAAGCCATATTCTTGTTCATCATGTGGAAAGTGTTTTACCCAAAAGTCAGGACTTATTGAACATCAAAAAATTCACACTGGTGAAAAGCCATTTTCATGTTCAGAATGTGGGAAATGTTTTACCTTTAAATCGGGTCTTATTGACCATCAGAGAAGCCACTCTGGCGAGAGGCCTTTTGAATGTACAGAATGTGGGAAATGTTTTACTCGGAAATCGTTTCTTTTTAAACATAAAAAAGGACACTTAGGGGAGAAACCTTACCCCTGTTTAGATTGTGGGAAATGTTTTGCCAAGAAGTCAAATCTTGTTCAGCATCAAAGAATTCACACAGGGGAGAAACCATTTTCATGTTTGGAGTGTGGCAGATGTTTTACCCAGAAATCAGCTCTTGTTGAACATCAGAGAATTCATAAAGGGGATAAGCCATTTATATGTTCAGATTGTGGGAAATGTTTTACCCAGAAATCTTATCTTTTTAGACATCAGAGAACTCACACAGGAAATAAGCAATTCTTATGATCACAGTATTTGAGACATTTAGATAAAAAATTTGATTGCATAAGTTAATCACAAAACTTAGCAATTACTCAAGTTCTTGAAAATTCAAATCACTGAAGATCAATTCAGTCAAAAGTGGCTGTTATACATGGATTTTATCAAAACAACTTGAATTAGTAAGCAAAGAATTCTTCCATTCTTCGATAGGTGTTCTCCACTCAGTTCTTCTCTATTGTATAGGGGAGCACATTATTAGGCTTTGTTCGAATGTCTGTTCAGATATCGTTTGTTCCATTTTAGGAACAGGCAAATGGAAGAAGTGATCCATTGTATCAATGGGAAGAACAGTGATCCCATTGATTTATTATGCGCTTCATTTAGTATCCGTTCTTTAGAATGGAGGGAAAATATTTTTCAATGTACAGAATTTTATTTCATTAAAATTAAGAGATCCCAAAATAATCAATGAGGTCTCTTGTTTCCTGTTCAATAACTGATGCAATTGATCACTATCACTTATTCTAATTGTCTGTTCCTGAAATGGAATGGTCTATTGGATATGTTAATCCTAGAACCTGTTAATGGGGTTTGGGAAAATCCACACTGTCTTCATTTCCGTTGCGCATGCTGCATAGCACGAGGCTGGCTCCTTGTGACAATTTATTTGAAAAATTATCTTTTGAAGTGTGTTGTGTTGTTTATAATTTTTTTTTCTATACAGTTTTCCCCCAAGTCTAATAAGGGGGCTTATGAGAGTCCAATAACTGGTTATAAGTAAGGTAATTTGAAACATATTTTTTGGTGGCCATGCAAATTATTTTACACATGGGGATTTGGATGATGGAGATTAAGAAATAGATGAAGACTGTGACGTAATAATCATGGAGTTGTAGAGTTTGGGATACCGCACGTTCTTTTTACAAATACCTGCAACTCTGACACGCCTGTGAGACACAGACACGTTGTATGGGCATTAGTATAGAGCGGAATCTCACTCTTACTGACATCTGACCGCTCCTACGGTATTATTTCCAGGCTATATACAATGATGCTATCCAGATACCTTGACAAATTCCTTCTGCAAGATAGAGAAAAGTGGAAGAGGAACTTAGGGCCTATGACGGGAGAACAATGGGATAAGGTCCTGTCTCACACTCCAAGCCTTGCTGTATTTGAAACTATAAATGCAAACAGTCGCACACTGAAAAAAGCCAAAAATGTACTAGGAAAAATATGGCACTGCATTACTGCAAAAGAGAGATATTTAGTTTATGAATTGGCCAATGCATGTAAGCCCGGAAACCAAACGGCAAGGTATATCTCTGTATTCCGGGAACCTAACTTAAATGCCACTATCTAGGTTAAAAACATCCATATCTGGGAAAAAATGCCACTATTTGGACTGCAAACCTCCATGTATGGGCAGCTAGGCTCCTGCTATAATGGTTATAATAATGCAACCATTATAGCAGGAGCCTAGCTGCCCATACATGGAGGTTTGCAGTCCAAATAGTGGCATTTTTTCCCAGATATGGATGTTTTTAACCTAGATAGTGGCATTTAAGTTAGGTTCCCGGATTACAGAGATATACCTTACCGTTTGTTTCCGGGCTTACATGCATTGGCCAATTCATAAACTAAATATCTCTCTTTTGCAGTAATGCAGTGCCATATTTTTCCTAGTACATTTTTGGCTTTTTTCAGTGTGCGACTGTTTGCATTTATAGTTACTATGTTTTTTCAGTTTGCACCTGTTCACATTTGTTGGATGTGCGGGTCAGTTTTTTTATATTTCTTGCTGTATTTGAAGGCTAACTGTATTATTTCCAGGCTATATACAATGATGCTATCCAGATACCTTGACAAATTCCTTCTGCAAGCTAGAGAAAAGTGGAAGAGGAACTTAGGCCCTATGACGGGAGAACAATGGGATAAGGTCCTGTCTTACACTCCAAGCCTTGCTGTATCTGAAGGCTAACGACTGTTGCAGCTATTCTTGTTGCACAGAGTGTATAGGACACCTAGTCTATTGCATAAGATGGGGATCCGGACGGATGATCTGTGTCCTAGGTGCGGGTGTGAGAATGCTAATTTGATGCATATGATGTGGTCCTGTGGGAATATTTAAGACTAATGGAGGACAGTATTAGAATTGAATGAACAAGGTTTTAATATATGTCTACAGCCAAGACCTATTATATGTATTTTGGGTCTCCTGGAGGGAGGTGAACGTGAGTCACCGGTGATGGTCGGTATTACTCTTTTACCAAGCAAGGAAACTGTTGGCTTACCATTGGCTGGACCCGACTCCTCCGGCCATCGAGGATCTTAGGGATAGAGTTAACACTATACTTTCACTGGAGAGGGCAGTACAGTGGAACCTCGCTTAACGAGAATTTCGCTTAAGCAAAGCTTTCTGTAAATTTGTAACTCGGTTTACGAGAAAGCTTTGCTGTATGAGCAAAATCCTCACCGCACACACTTCCGGTACCGTACATCCACCGCGCTCTGACCCGCTCTTGAAGTCCACACAAACACAAACACACACAAACACACACAAGCACGCACAAACACACACAAACACACACAAACAAACACGCACATACACACATACAGTATTATGCTCACCTTACCTTCCGTTCCACTGCCGGCCTCATGGTTCTTGTAGTCCGCCGGAACATCGCAACAAGGGAGGAATCCTCACGGCGAACTACAAGACCCAGGAGGCCGGCGATGGAAGGGAAGGTAAGGTGAGCATAATATGTGTACCTTCCATTCCATCGCCGGCCTCCTAGGTCCTGTAGTTCGCCGCTCCAGGATGTGTATCGGCAACCATAGCGATGAGGCAGGAACTTCGGCTGTCAGACGCTACTCAAAGGCAGCGCGCTGGCCAATTAGAGGCATGCGGCCCCTGCCTTTGACGTCAGCTCTCTGGCAGCGGAAGTTCCTCCCTCGTCGTGATGGTAACCCGATACACAGCCCGTACAAGCGAATAGCAAGTCCCAGCAGACCGGCGATGGTAGGGAAGGTACGGTGAGCATAATATGTGCGTGTGCATGCGTGTTTGTGTGTGTTTGTACGTGTGTGTAACAGCACAATAGGGGACCAGGATGGGACATTTAACAAGTTGTGGAACGAATTGTCTGCATTGCAATGATTTCGTATGGGAAATCTTGCTTTGCTGAACGAGTAACTTGGTTAACAAGCACAGTCCCAGAACGGATTGTTCTCGTTGACCAAGGTTCCACTGTATACCTTAAAACAAATACATTGAAGAAGTTCTATAAGGTCTGGGCGGCATGGTTAAATACCCCGGGTCTTCCCTCGTCATCGTTACTGCAGGACAGTGCGGGGGACTAGGTCCTTCTTCTCGTAACTGGCTGATAAATCTACTGGAATGGGGTGAAATGCGTATTGCTGGATCATATATAGTCACTAGAGATGTTATGGGTAGTATATTGAGAAACAATATGTACTTTGTGACCCATACTGAGGTGAGGTGTGGACTACAGGTGCATTGTTTGCTATGTAACTTGTGTGTTGTTTATTGTTACTGACTAAAAGTTTTACCCCTTTCTCTGATGTTTTTGTTGGGAAACAAATTTTTATATGTGGTGTGTAATTTTGCTGTTAAATAATAATGAACCTCATTTAAAAAAAAACCAAAACACTGCGACGTCAGAGATAATGGAGCAGAATCCAAATTCATCAAGGGTAAACATGGCTGTGAATGGTCATTAGATGAATCAACAACAATGGGTAAAGGAAGAAATGACAGAAAAACAGCTCTACAAAACCAATCTAAATGGGTCATGGCTCTGCAAGTGTAGACAGAATGCCTGGCTCAGAGCCGCTGACCACATTGGTAGTGCCTCACCAGTGGACTGGGGGAAGACAAGTATAGTGCGGTTTGTTTTTATATACTAAACTGCCCCCAGAGATGAAAATTAACTGATAAGGCTCTGTTAACCCTGGAACCTGTGAATCATACTGACTCATGGATTGGCTGACGTACTGCCGACATGACATCAGCGCCAATGACAGACACTACAAGCAGTGGTGGATACTGTCCGGTGGAAGAAGAATACAGCATGAATTTGTTTATTTTTAATACCTAACTGTACCCAGGAAGGTAAATCAACACTTTATTTGACTGTTCTAACTGTAAAGAACCCTTTCTATTTAGCTGCTGAAATCGCCTTTCTCCCACTCGCAGTGAGTGCCCCCTGGTTCTTAGTATTGTCTTTTATTGTGTATATATAGCAATAGGATTACTCTGTCCTACGTGCATTATTTTACATTTATCAATTCCAATTATCAAACAATTACCCCAAGTATAAAACGATACACTTTATTAATAATATTAAAAATCACCCATAGAAAAATACACACACATTACAAGATAACATATAGAAGATTATTCCCCTTTAAATACATCAATTGTAAAATCCTTTTCTGAGTTAGTCCATCCATGTAACTTGTTCAATCAATTCATAGGAATCCAAGAATCTCAGCCTTACGGTAATAGAGGTTAGTAGAGTCAGTATCATCAGCATACAATTACGATTACCCTTAAACAGACCAACACCACATTAATAAAGCACGGGTTCCTCAGGAGGCTTTATTAGTTGATATAATCCATGGGTATGCTAGATGTCGATTTTCCACACATGGATCCTGATCGACTTGTATTATAAGCTCCAGAAGCCTAATGGATCAATATCCAGATGTCCAGACCTTTATCACCAGTTCCCCCATCTCTATTACTGAGCAGGCCATCCTTCCTCAGAGCGTTTCAGTGTGATCACACAGACACTACAAGCAGCGGCGGATATTCTCCGGTGGACGTGAAAGAAGAATACAACATGGATTTGGGTTTTTTTTAATACCAAACTGCACCCAGGGAGGTAAATCAACACTTTATTTGACTGCTCTAACTGTAAAGAACCCTTTCCTATTTAGCTGCCGAAATTGCCTTTCTTCGACTCACAGTAAGTTCCCCCTGATTCTTAGTATTGTCTTTGGAAGTCAAGCCTTCATATTGTCCACACGTATTTATACATATAAATGAGAGTAGTATAGCTGCCCGCCTTTTACCTAACTCTAATTTCTGAATATCCTTTTTATAATGTTGAGCCCAAAACTGGATCCCATATTCCAGATGTGGCCTTACAAGTGATTTATAGAGGGGTAACAATACGTTGGGATCACGGGATCTAATCTCTCTTTTTATACACCCTAAAATCTTGTTTGCTTTAGCAGCTGCTGCTTGACATTGAGTGCTGCTGCTCAGATTATTTGTAATGAGAATACCCAAGTCCTTCTCCTGTTCTGTAGTCCCAAGTTTACTTCCATTTAATGTATACGCAGTTATAGGATTACTCCGTCCTAGGTGCATTACTTAACTTAAATGAGCGCCATATGTGTTACCAGCATTCAATGTTTTGGGGGGTCATGGGTTTCATATCATAGCATTTCTGTATGCAAGGTGTCGATTCGTATTTGATTGTTGCACATGGCTACTTTACTATACCTAGACACCACTTCTAGGCCTATAGCTGCCGCCGTTCTCAAGTTAATGGCGGTGGACAGGATATGGGTGGGCACACTGTATACCAGCCTCATAGTCTCATATTCAAGGTTGTATGTTTAAATATTTTCTTCTATGTCAGTCTCTGAATCTGAGACTTCTAGATCATATTTGACGCACGGGGTGCAACTGGTGAACCTCCAACTGAAACATTTCATGCAGTGTTACATTGGTCTGTAAATGGTATAAGTTATACGTGCATAGGTAAATAAACAAGAAACTGATTTTGCTCACATAAGTGGGCATTCCCTTTCTCCAAGCGCTATCTTAGAGGCCTAATTCACTTTGGATATCACTGGTCATCCCGTAATCTGAACTTTGGGTCAGAGCAGAACAGCTGCAACAGACCCTCTGTTGGGAACCCTAGTAAGGTGATATTAATGCCCCTTGACTTCCCAGTGAACCTTGATCACCCAGTATCTCTCCACCAGGCTCACCAGGTCATCTGCATTTTGGGGATCTCCCAGCCTTGTATCTGTCCATCACTAGCCTGGGCTGGGGAAGAAGTCTCAGGCTGCAGCCATTTTTGCACCAGGTGCAGGAGTTGAAACATCTGAGAACTGGGAGGCTTGTACCTTCAAAAGTCCCAGTACACATGATTAATTTTGCAACTATATCCTGACATACAATATTTTTACTTGTGATTAATAGTTTACTTGTTCGCAGACAAATTGGAAATTAGTTTTATTTAAGTCCCAATTTTCGAAAAAAAAAAAAAAAGTTATGTCATTGAGCACTGCCTTCCACTTGGATTAGTACCGTCAAATTTTACCAGAAGCCTTTTTTTTATCAATAGTAAAAAAAATTGGAGGATGCCTTGACATGTATATAAAATTTGAAATTTTTACTATATATTGTGAGACACACAGTGCCCACCTCCCCCCCAAAAAAAGAACAAAAAAAAAACAAACCCCAACTTCCCTCCCCTGGAAGTGCTTTGTTTATGGCTGATTGTAGTTTGTGGAGAGCTAAAGTCCAACTTGTCAAGTCCAGCTGAACCTGCCAAACCCAATCTTCCACAGGTGTGCTCATCTCTGTTTAGTAGTTTAGAAATTATTCTGTAACCAATGCCACCAGTATGTTTGGAAACAGGCTCTTTAGACAGCTCACTGGTTTTACCCATCATGAGTTGTTTTTTTGTGTGGCACCTTGGTAATGAGATAACCTATAAAAAGGTAAACAACTCTCTTGTTCATTGTAAGTTCACCTTGGATTTGCACTCTATATATTAGTTATATGGGTATATAGCCAGTCTTTGGGCACCTTTATATACATTGTTATATTTTCTGGAGTGCAAATCCCAATTTTGGGAGTTTGGTGACCTCTTGTGGCGGTGTTATGCATTACAATTGTTTCATTGCTGTACAACTATATTTCCATGGATAGCTGGGTGCGGATTCCTGGTTTTAATAGCAATTCTGCTTTTTTTGTGCACCTCCACCAAATTCTTGTTATCCTTTTATATTTGCCAATAAATTTCTATTTCTCAGTATTTGGACTGGTTTATCGTTTTTTTCTCCTTTTTGTGTTTAGATGTTATGTAGTGATTTGCCCAGTATTATTTGTCCCCATAGATTATATTCATATTTGGATACTTATTTGGGTCAGTCAACATGTTTTGACCATTTTTATATCAATATGTGTGGATCTTTTCTGTTTGTTTTGTAATTGTTAATTGTGCAAAGTTCACACTAGACCTCAATCAGTGATGGTTTGGGGACCCATGTCATCTGCTGGTGTAGGGCCACTGTGTCTTATCAAGATCAAAGTCAGCACAGCCGTTTACCAGGAAATTTTAGAGCTCTTAGTGTTTCCTTCTGCCGACAAGCTTTGTGGAGATGGAAATTTCATTTTTGGCACCTCTCCACACTGCCAAAAGTATTTAATACCTGGTTTAATAACCACAGTATCACTGGGCTTGATAGGCCAGCAAACTCGCCTGACCTAAACCCCATAGAGAATCTATGGGGTATTGTCAAGAGGAAGATGAGAGAGACCAGACCCAACAATGCAGACGAGCTGAAAGCTGCTATCAAAGCAACCTGGGCTTCCATAACACCTCAGCAGTGCCACAGGCTGATCGCCTCCATGCCACACAACATTCATGCAGTAATTCATACAAAAGGAGCCATGACCAAGTATTGAGTGCATTTACTGTACAGACTTTTCAGTAGACCCACATTGCTGAGTTTAAAATAATTTTTTCTGTTGGTCTTATATGATATTCTATTTTCTGAGATAATGACTTTTGGGTTTTCATTGTCTGTAAGCCATAATCATCAACATTAAACAGAAATAGACACTTGAAATAGATTCCTCTGTGTGTAATGACTCTATATAATATATAGGAATAGATCCCTCTGTGTGTAATGACTATATATAATATATAGCAATAGAGCCCTCTGTGTGTAATGCCTCTATATAATATATAGGAATAGATCTCTCTGTGTGTAATGACTCTATATAATATATAGGAATAGATCACTCTGTGTGTAATGACTCTATATAATATATAGGAATAGATCACTCTGTATGTAATGACTCTATATAATATATAGGAATTGATCACTCTGTTTGTAATGACGCTATATAATATATAGGAATAGATCCCTCTGTGTGCAATGACTATATAGGAATAGATCACTGTGTGTAATTACTCTATATAATATATAGGAATAGATCCCTCTGTGTGTAATGACTATATAATATATAGGAATAGATCCCTCTGTGTGCAATGCCTCTATATAATATATAAGAATAGATTACTCTGTGTGTAATGACTCTATATAATATGTGTTTCCCTTTTTGTATTGAATTACTGAAATAAATTAACTTTTTTATGATATTCTAATTTATTGAGATGCACTTGTAGGTAAAGCCAATAAGAGATTCAGGAAGAAACAAGAGAAGGAAGGAAGCTACAAAAAAACAGGGATAAACTTCACAACTGCAACAAGCAAATAGCACAATTTTCACCTGAAAAATCCGGGACACAACACCTCACAGAGCAACATAGAAACAATAGTTGGCATGAGTAGAAGATTTCATCTGGCTTAAATAGAAGGGGAGCAGATGTGTTTGGCTTCCCCACCACATGTGATCATAGGAGCCTAACAAGCAGGGTAGCAGAGATTAAAGGGAATGTCCAGGTTTTTTCTACTCCATCTGAGAGAAGCATAATGTAGACAGAGACTGTTTCCAATGTTATATCACTTATTGGGCTACTTGCTGTTATTTTGATAAAATCACAGTTTGCTGAGATCTAGTAGTTATTTGATGTAATGTAGAGCAGTTAATATAAAGCAGGGTTATAATGAGCTCATGTATCTGCTGGACTACCTGGCAGCACACCAAGTAGTCCTCTAATGGTAATCTGCTAATTAAACAGTGATTTTATTAAAGCTACACTGTGCAGCCCAATAAGTGACACATCGCTGGAATCAGGGTCTTTATTCCTTCATCATGCTGCTCTCAGACTAGATGGTAAAAACCTGGTGACTGAGTGCCTTTAACTCTTGCTAGCTTGCCTATGAATCCTACATACAGCAGGTCGACACCACCATGATAGTTGGAGAAGTTTGTGCAAAATTCTGTGTTAGGATTCCTTCACACGTCCGTGGAAAACACTAATGTTTTGCATGGGGAGTGGTGAAGGTACGTATGGGTGTGCGTGTGTCTGTGTGTGTTTTACTTGTGCTATCTGTGTGATATCTGGATAGCACACGGACAGCATGAGCTGCTATTCTTACCTGTCTCCTGCGCTGCTGTTACTTCCAGGTCCGCACCGCAGTGACTATGCAATGTGCATAATGGGTGGGCCCGGAAGTAACAGCAGCGCAGGAGACAGCAGCACTGGAGACAGTTAAGTATAAAAATTCCTTATTTTTATGAGACCTGTGTCTTTTTCGGTACGTGTCAATGGATCACATGAGTGTGTGGTCCGTGTGACACCCGTGCTGCCGGCAAAAAACGGACATGTCGCCGTATGAAGCACACGGACACACGTGTGCTTCACACAGTCCATGTCAAAACACAGACATGTGCCCAGACCCATTCATTTTAATGGGTCTATGTATCTCTAGTACATGTGAAAACGGATATCACACGTATCGGAGACACGGATGTGTGAAGGAGGCCTGACACTCTGGCTTGCCCGTGTGGATTGGATGGGTTGTTATTGACATGTGGTGAGAAATTCATGTCAATAGCACCTTTAGAAATACATTGGGGGTGTACAATACTTATTTCACCCACTGTATTTATATATTGTGACCCCTCAGATTTTGTGTTAAACCATGCCTGGTGAAGAGATGTGAGTAGTCTCGAAAGCTGCTATTATTACCATGTTTTCAGTTGGACATTAAAAGGTATCAACCACTGAGGACTCTAAATATTTAATATTTTTCTGTCTACTTGCTAACAAGGTGCACATATATTATTCCACGCTCAGCACTGTATCCATTCACAATAAATGCATTCACACATCTGCTGTCTACACATTACATGCATGCACACACCTGCTGTCTACACATTACATGCATGCACACACCTACTGTCTACACATTACATGCATGCACACACCTACTGTCTACACATTACATGCATGCACACATCTGCTGTCTACACATTACATGCATGCACACACCTGCTGTCTACACATTACATGCATGCACACACCTACTGTCTACACATTACATGCATGCACACATCTGCTGTCTACACATTACATGCATGCACACATCTGCTGTCTACACATTACATGCATGCACACACCTGCTGTCTACACATTACATGCATGCACACACCTGCTGTCTACACATTACATGCATGCACACATCTGCTGTCTACACATTACATGCATGCACACACCTACTGTCTACACATTACATGCATGCACACACCTACTGTCTACACATTACATGCATGCACACACCTGCTGTCTACACATTACATGCATGCACACATCTGCTGTCTACACATTACATGCATGCACACATCTGCTGTCTACACATTACATGCATGCACACACCTGCTGTCTACACATTACATGCATGCACACATCTGCTGTCTACACATTACATGCATGCACACATCTGCTGTCTACACATTACATGCATGCACACATCTGCTGTCTACACATTACATGCATGCACACATCTGCTGTCTACACATTACATGCATGCACACATCTGCTGTCTACACATTACATGCATGCACACATCTGCTGTCTACACATTACATGCATGCACACATCTACTGTCTACACATTACATGCATGCACACACCTGCTGTCTACACATTACATGCATGCACACATCTGCTGTCTACACATTACATGCATGCACACACCTGCTGTCTACACATTACATGCATTCACACATCTGCTGTCTACACATTACATGCATGCACACATCTGCTGTCTACACATTACATGCATGCACACATCTGCTGTCTACACATTACATGCATGCACACATCTGCTGTCTACACATTACATGCATGCACACACCTGCTGTCTACACATTACATGCATGCACACACCTGCTGTCTACACAGTACATGCATGCACACATCTGCTGTCTACACATTACATGCATGCACACACCTACTGTCTACACATTACATGCATGCACACACCTGCTGTCTACACATTACATGCATGCACACATCTGCTGTCTACACATTACATGCATGCACACATCTGCTGTCTACACATTACATGCATGCACACATCTGCTGTCTACACATTACATGAATACACACATCTGCTGTCTACACATTACATGCATGCACACATCTACTGTCTACACATTACATGCATGCACACATCTACTGTCTACACATTACATGCATGCACACACCTGCTGTCTACACATTACATGCATGCACACACCTGCTGTCTACACATTACATGCATGCACACACCTGCTGTCTACACATTACATGCATGCACACACCTGCTGTCTACACATTACATGCATGCACACACCTGCTGTCTACACATTACATGCATGCACACACCTGCTGTCTACACATTACATGCATGCACACACCTGCTGTCTACACATTACATGCATGCACACATCTGCTCTCTACACATTACATGCATGCACACACCTGCTGTCTACACATTACATGCATGCACACACCTGCTGTCTACACATTACATGCATGCACACATCTACTGTCTACACATTACATGCATGCACACACCTGCTGTCTACACATTACATGCATGCACACACCTGCTGTCTACACATTACATGCATGCACACCTCTACTGTCTACACATTTTCTATATGCACACCTTTGCTGCCTACACATTACATGCATGCACACCGCTTTTGTGTAACTATTACATGTGTGCACTCCTTTTCTGCCTACACATTACATGTATGCACCTCTGCTGTGTACATGTTACATGCACATCTCTGCTTCCTATACATTACTTACATACACAACTCTGCTACCTACACATTACATGCATTACACACTTGTTCTTATACATTATACATATAGCATACCTTTTCTACCTGCACATTACATGCATGTATACCTACTGTCTACAAATTACATGCACACCTCCACTGCCTACATATTACATACATGCACACTTCTATTGCCTACACATTACATACATACCTCTGCTGTGTACACATTACATGCACACCTTTGCTTACACTTTATATCCATGCACACATCTGCTTCCTATATATTACATACATTCACACCTTTGCTGCTTACACATTCCATTCATGCACACATTAGTGATCACACTTCTCCATGTACAGTCACACAGTGTAATATTAGTGACTGCAGGATATAGAAACCCCAGTGCCTGACTCCTCCTATACTAGTCACATGCAGAGGATGACATCACCAGTGGTGTCTCCAGAAGAGGAAATGACAATGCTGATGTCAGAGGTCACTGACTCCAGGGGATGCCTGGCAGCAGAGGAGGAGGGTGTGGGGTCAGTGCTGGTGGTCTCCGTGCACCTTTAACCACTTTCTCACATATACTGCTGCATTAGTGAGTAGAATGGTGCTGGATACAATATAGCCTCTCCAGTGCCATCCTCTCAGAATACATCCTCTTTCCACTGTCAGCTTTTCTATAGCCTCTGACATTCCCTGTCTAGTTGTAGGATGAGTCTCCTCTCAGAGCCTGGCCATTAACTAGAGCTGAACACTTCTATGGCATGGAGTCAAGATCACAGACTGATTCTGATGGGACATGCTGAGATTTAAAGATCCAGGGGTCTGGCTTTTATAGAGCTTTGCAGTCTGCAGCACCATAGATGTGCACTCATCTGCAGAAGATTTTACCGCCCCACTACAGTAAGTATGTGATCATATGTCCAATCATCACCCAGCCTAATCGTGTAGCTGCACTCTTGTGTCATATAATTGTAGTGATCATTTACGCTGTATCAAGCAAGGGTGTTTGGCCAAATGTCTGATGTCAGAATGATTATTATACAGGGCTACATAATACTGATGATCATAAAATTGTGATGTTTTTCTACATTTTGTCTCTTGACTTTATAGCAGGGAATTACAGAATCTCATGGTCTAGCTCCTCCTAAACTTAGTAGTCCTCATTTACTCAAGAAGGATGGATAAGCGAGGGAACAACATAACTCAGAGGATATTAAACCTCACCTTGGAGATATTCTACCTGCTTGCCGGAGAGGTGAGGGATTCTATTGTCAAACAAGGATAGTTCCCAACATTTAAAGGATAGCTTATTGTGGAGACATGGGGGTCAGTGGATGTTCTCGTCCACTGGCCCGGCCACCTTTAGAAAGACTGCATGGACCAGGGCTCATCCCAACTGAACGCCCCAACTCCTTACCCGTGGGCAGAACACTACTCAGACAACACAGGGTGCGGGAACCACAATAATTAGACATTATTGGATTCCCAACAGTCAAAGAAATATAACACAAACCCATGCAACTCACACGAGGTAACAGGGAACAGAGTAAAAGCAAAGTAAGCTTCATGAGCACAGCAAGGTCCGTAGCCAGGTAACCGAATCATCCCCAACCTGGGTTTCTTCCAGCCAAATCCTAGGATCCTTGGCTGTGCTCCTGCACAATGTAATCCAGTTTCAGACTCCCTAGCCGGCGCCGAAGTGCCTAGGCTGGATAAAGGACTTCCCACCGGGATCGAAACCCCTAGATTGCAGCCATGTAGCAAAAGAACAACCTGGTGACTCCAACAGTCCCTTTTTTATATCTCCCAGGCACTCATCCCAGGGAATGATGTCTCACTGAATTGGTGGAATAAGGCTGTGCTCTTATTAGTTTGCATTTCAATCCGCATAGCTAATGCTCTTCTGAGTTAGGTAGACAGAGAGGCTGAGGAAAATTACATTAATTTAGCAATCCACATTCTCAGACAATCAGAGGCTCCAATAGTCCTCGGGAACACAATGACTCAACAAACACAGCATAGGGATTCATGTCTGGCCAATTAAGAACATTAACCCCTGACAGACATTTTATAGGGTAAAAAGGTATAGCTACCGCACTAACTGGCAGGGGTTAGTTGAATACACTAGGTAGATAAATTTACACAAATTGATATACTGGGGAGCAATTATAAAGTCAAGGTAGACAAATGTAAAGTTGTTTAAAATTTAAAATAAATGTTTATTTCATATAAATAAAATGGGGTTAAAAAGGATTAAAAACGTCAGGAAATCCTGATGGAACCCAGGTATCCTGAATGATGATGATGAGTGGATCACTATAAGACCTGAGGAATGAAAGGAAAAAAAGGGGAGAATGTGTATCTTAGAATGTAGGCCTAGTGAGGTAAACCTAGTGTTGACGTATTCAGTACAAATAGAGATTACCTGTGTTCCGCAGATGTAGGACAGTGAAGTGGTGAATAGAATGAATAGAGCAGAAGGCCAATGTCCTATGTACAACAGAGGGAACCTGGAAAAATATCGGCGGTTAATCAATGAATAAGGGCTCTAGGTATATGCTCAGTTATTTGTTTTTTCTTGTTTTTTTTCCTCTCCCCTATAGATATACATTAAGGATATAAATTTATTTACTTTTTAGCCAATTAATTGTAGCTGGCATTTTTGGACCTTCACAAACAGCATCTCAACTTTGAGACGACCTCTATGTACATTTGCCAACCATCAATGGGTATCGGAGGTTTGTCACGTATATAGCTTAGCGTACTATAAATATTACCTAGAGCCCTTATTCATTGATTAACCGCCGATATTTTTCCAGGTTCCCTCTGTTGTACATTGGACATTGGCCTTGTGCTCTACTTATTCTATTCACCACTTCACTGTCCTACATCTGCGGAACACAGGTAATCTCTATTTGTACTGAATACGGCAACACTAGGTTTACCTCACTAGGCCTATATTCTAATATACACATTCTCCCCTTTTTTCCTTTTATTCCTCAGGTCCTATATTGATCCAATCATCATCATCGTTCAGGATACCTGGGTCCCATCGGGATTTCCTGACCTTTTTAACCTTTTTTAACCCCATTTTATTTATATGAAATAAACATTTATTTTACATTATAAACAACTTTACATTTGTCCACCCTGATTTTATAATTGCTCCCTAGTATATCAATTTGTGTAGATTTATCTGCCTTGTGTATTCAACTAACCCATGCCAGTTAGCGCGGTAGCTACGGTATACCTTTTTACTCTTGTTAGTGTTTATCACTCCCGGACAGGTTATTTGCGGACCCTGCCTACTTCCTGCAGCTTTCCTGGCAGCTCTCCAACTTTTCTGGTTTGGCAAATAGGTCAATAGGTGGTACCTAAAAACCTATCCAGCAATACCCAACCAGTCACAGAACTCCTTGATTGTGAGCGCTAGTGTCCCTGAAAGTTTTAGACATTTTATAGGGCTGTGTCTTCACACATAACTTGCAGATAGGAGAGGGGGTGTCTGACTACTGAAGCCCCATCTATCCAAAGAATGGAGCCTTCATTTGCTCTGTTAAAATTGTCTAGCACTGTATACGCCTATCTCCGTCAATTCCGTAGAGAATGAATATAACAGTGTCGCCCATGTGTGTGACCACCACTCCATTAAGACAGGACAATTCTGAACCTCAGTCTTGGGATCAGTAGGGGATCCCAGTAGTCAGAGCCTGCCATCTGCAAGTTATTATTCGGATACGTGACAACTTTATATGTTGGAATATACCCTTTGATCAGTAGAAGGACATATCAGAGTCTCATTTAATGCACAGGATTACATAGTAGTGAAGAAGACTTCTGGAGAGTATGTAACATCAGGAGAATGGAGCAAGACCATGAGCCCTATCATAGAGCCTTCACCTTATCCCCCGGTACTTGAAGGTTACAATGAGCAGAAGATCCTGGACCTCACCAACAAGATGATTGAGCTGCTGACTGGAGAGGTGAGCGCTGCTGGGAATACTGTGACATTATACAGTAACACAAGGGACGATGTGTCTGGATAATGACTGTATCATTGTGTGTCAGGTTCCTATAAGGTGTCAGGATGTCACTGTGCATTTCTCCATGGAGGAGTGGGAATATATAGAAGGACACAAGGAGCTGTACAAAGATGTCATGATGGAGGACCACAAGCTCCTCATATCACCTGGTAAGAGCAGATGTTGGTTGTTAAGAGACATTTAAACAGGGTAGACACGCATTTAAACGACTGATGATCGGTAAAAGTTTATCATACCGCATGTTGATCTGTGTAAACAACGTTTAGTGCAGAGCAGATAACCATATATACAGTGCCTTGCAAAAGTATTCTGGCCCCTTGAATTTTTCAACCTTTTCGTTTCATTTCCTTTTCAGGCTTCAAACATAAAGCTAAAAATGTTAATGTTAAGGTGAAGAATCAACAACAAGTAGGACACAATTGTGAAGTTGAACGAAATTTATTACTTATTTTAAACTTTTATAAAAAATAACTAACTGAAAATTGGGGCGTGCAATATTATATGGCCCCTTTAAGCTGATACTTTGTAGCGCCACCTTTTGCTGCAATTACAGCTGCAAGTCGCTTGGGGTAGGTCTCTATCAGTTTTGCACATCAAGAGACTGGAATTCTTGCCCATTTTTCCTTTACAAACAGCTGGAGCTGAGTGAGGTTGGATGGACAGCGTTTGTGAACAGCAGTTTTCAGCTCTTTCCACAGATTCTCGATTGGATTCAGGTCTGGACTGTGACTTGGCCATTCTACCACCTGGATACGTTTATTTGTGAACCATTCCATTGTAGATTTTGCTTTATGTTTTGGATCATTGTCTTGTTGAAAGACAAATCTCCATCCCAGTCTCAGGTTTTTTGCAGACTCCAACAGGTTTTCTTCAAGAATGGTCCTGTATTTGGCTCCATCCATCTTCCCATCAATTTTAACCATCTTCCCTGTCCCTGCTGAAGAAAATCAGGCCTAAACCATGATGCTGTCACCACCATGTTTGACAGTGGGGATGGTGTGTTCAGGGTGATGAGCTGTGTTGCTTTTACGTCAAACATATCGTTTGGCATTGTGCCCAAATAGTTCAATTTTGGTTTCATCTGACCAGAGCACCTTCTTCAACATGTTTGATGTGTCTCCCAGGTGGCTCGTGGCAAACTTTAAACAACACCTTATATGGATATCTTTGAGAAATGGCTTTTCTTGGCACTCTTCCATAAAGGCAGATTTGTGCAGTGTACGACTGATTGTTGTCCTATGGACAGACTCTCCCATCTCAGCTGTAGATCTCTGCAGTTCATCCAGAGTGATCATGGGCCTCTTGGCTGCATCTCTGATCAGTCTTCTCCTTGTTTGAGATGAAATTTCGGCTGGGTCTTGGTAGATTTGCAGTGGTATGATACTCCTTCCATTTCAATATGATCGCTTGCACAGTGCTCCTTGGGATGTTTAAAGTTTTTGAAATCTTTTTGTAACCAAATCCAGCTTTAAACTTCTCCACAACAGTATCACGGACCTGCTTGTTGTGTTCCTTGGTCTTCATGATGCTCTCTGTGCTTTAAACAGATCACTGAGACTATCACAGAGCAGGTGCATTTATACGGAGACTTGATTACACTCAGGTTGCTAATATTTATCATCATTAGTTATTTAGGACAACATTGGATCATTCAGAGATCCTCAATGAACTTCTGGAGTGAGTTTGCTGTACTGAAAGTAAAGGGGCCGAATAATATTGCACGCCCCAATTTTCGGTTTATTCTTCTTTACAAAAGTTTAATATAAGCAATAAATATCGTTCAACTTCACAATTGTGTCCCACTTGTTGTTGATTCTTCACCATAACATTAAAATTTTTATATTTATGTTTGAAGCCTGAAATGTGGGAAAAGGTTGAAAAATTAAAGGGGGCTGAATACTTTTGCAAGGCACTGTATATACGGTAACTATTGTCTGTGTGCATATACATCAAGACAGTTCCATCACTCTATTTGTCTTTTCCAACAGAAGGATCCAATAAGAATAATCCAGAGAGATGTCGTAGTCCTCTGTTTTTCCAGGCATGTTCCACAGAAAATCCTAGTGTCCCAGAGAATCACCAGGTAGATGACATAAAGAGATACGTTATGGACTTCTTGTTTGATCCTCTTACAATTTTGGAAATTCATGCTTAAAGAAGATGTGTTGCCACTCCTGACATGCCTCCTTACGTAATTATGTCCCTATAAAATAACGATTTGGATGTATCTTTTCTTATAAATCTGTAATATACTGTTCCTCTGCTGTTCTTCCAGGAAAGGTTTTAATAAATTGACAACAGAGTGCACCCTTCCTTCTCATGAAATAGGTGTTACACAATCATTACTGATTGCATAGTATCACAGTGTGTAGGGACAGATTCCTAATTTTCAGTTTATTTATACATATCTACTAAAAATAATGGAGGAATGCTGCAAAAATGAGTTGTAAGAAATAATGCTCCAAAATTGCTATATTTTGCGTCGCTGTGACGCCGCACAAACCACCCCCTTAGAAAGGAGGCGGTTCGCCGGCCACAGCAATATCGCAGGGCAAGTAAGTGTGTGTGACGGGTCCTAGCGATGTTGTACGCCACGGGCAATGATTTGCCCGTGACGCACAAACGACGGGGGCAGGTGCTTTCATCAGCGACATCGCTAGCGATGTCGCTGCGTGTAAAGCAGCCTTTAGCTTGTATTTTATTTAATACAATGAATCTATATGGCTGCTAGTTAATTTTCCTTGATTTGTACATTACTCTTCCACTTGTTAATCAGGACAAAGATCTTCCTGAAATTAAAGCTGAAGTCATGAATGAAGAAGAAGAGACATATGAAAGTTGTAATCACATGTTGAAAACAGTGGAGATTCCAACAGATATCAATGCAGGTGAGTAGTAGCCAGAATCCACAGAAAAGTCACACGTTGAGGCAGCCATTTCCCTATCGGCTCCTATGAGCTTTTCCAGCAGAAGCCTTTGTCTGTTGACAAGTATAGTATTGCTGACAGTGCATTGTAAGTGCATTATTAAGCACCTATGTAGTAATTGTCAATTCTTGGTCAGAACTAATTCTAAATTATGTGAAAATGCTGGTTAAATCAATGAATAAAAGTAGAAAGATCTTCCCTTATCGTTTCATATATCTGAGATCTTCCATACAGCTATATTTATGGTGATACTGTAAAGCACGTTTATATACTGCTCAAAAAAAGAAAATGAACACCAAAATACAAAATCCTTTTTTAAGTGTTCCCTTTATTTATTTTTTTTTTGAGCAGTATATATAGGTCCACTTTTTTGTTATTTTTTTTATAGCAGTATCATTTATTCAGGAGCTGTCATCTGCATTGACTTATCATGTCTTGTGAGGACAACAGCTTCTATATATTACCATGTGAGCATACCTGTAGGATACATATTAACCATATAATGACCAAAAACCATACATTTAATTAAATTGATCCTAGGCTTTAACTCTATCCCATTGTAAATTTTCGGTAATGTGTTAAAGCTCCTGCAATCTAGCAGAAGCTTTTCCAGGGACCTTGGGGAGAATTAAAAAGCTGTATATTACTATTTATTGCCAATTATGCAGCAAAAATAAATATTACTGATGTCAATCTGATTACTGAAAAGATCCCTAGCTCTTTGCCGGCATAGAATTGCTTCTGAGTGCTATGAGACTGAGATCATCTCTGCCAGTGGGGCTTGCCTGGTTACAGTGATAAAAAAAATGTTTCCCAGAGATCATGACTTCTTGAGAGACAAATTATCATATCTAAAAAATATATGTATGCATAAAAATCTGTAAATAAGTAATAAAAAAAAAATCCCCACTTCAAAAATTACAAAACAACCTAATTTTTAAATATTGCTTATTGTCCATTAAAGGGGTAGTCCTGTGAAAACAAGTTATATCTTATCCACAGAATAGGGGATAACTAAGTTACAGTGGGTGTTTGAACACTGGGACACCCCCCCCCCCAGTTTGTTAGTTTGGGGAATATTTGTCCCTGTCGGGGGTGTTTTATCACCACTATAAAACTGAGTGGTAGGGTATATGCCCAACCACTGCTCCATTCATTCTGCCTCAAACTACCGGAAAGAGTTGTGTGCAGCCCTAGAAAAGGAATGGAACAGCAGTCGTGCTACCAATTAATTTTCATGGGTATTAATCTTCCCCATTCTGCCAATACGTGCAGGTCTCAGTAGTTGCACCCCACCAGTCAATAAGTTTTGACCTACCCTATGGATCAGTGATAACTTATTTTCACCAGAAAACCCCTTAAATCTATACAGGTCTGTTATTTTGTGTGTTTTATGACCTACAAGTTGTAAAAAAGAAAATACTTTTATATTTCCAACAGATGACTACAGCAATACCTCGAAGAGACATTATAATGATATCTCAAAAAATTCTCTAGTAGAACATCCTACTACCCAAAATACATATTCTGGACTTTACTTTCCTGAACTATCGTGGGACTTCTCGAATCATGAAGAAGGTCCAGAACATATTCTTCCACAAAGTTTATCTTCTGAATCTGTGGACTGCTTTACTGAAGAATCTGATCAGTTTTGCTATGAAAGAACGGAAAATGTGGATAATCTATTTCCTTGTCTTGAATGTGGACAATGTTTTTCTCACAATGCAAATCTCCTTGTACATTTAAGAATTCATAAAAAAAGTATTGAAAGCCAGAAAAACACATCCCTAAAAAGACTTTTTTCATGCTTACAGTGTGGAAAATGTTTTACAAGGAAATCGGTTCTCAATGAACATCTAAGAACTCACACGGGGGAGAAGCCTCATTCTTGCTTACAGTGTGGGAAATGTTTTACCAAGAAATCAAGCCTGCTTAAGCATGAGGTGATTCACACAGGGGAAAAGTTATTTTCATGCTTGGAATGTGGAAAATGTTTTATGTTCAAAGATCATCTTGAGCGTCATCAGAGAATTCACACAGGGGAGAGGCCATATCCATGTTCAGAATGTGGAAAATGTTTTATCCAGAAATCAGGTCTTAGTAAACATCAAAAAATCCACACTGGTGAAAAACCATTTTCATGTTCAGAATGTGGGAAATGCTTTGCTGAGAAATCAGGTCTTGTCAGACATCAAAGAACTCACACAGGAGAGAAGCCATACTCCTGTTCAGAATGTGGGAAATGCTTTGCGCAGAAGTCAGAACTTGTTGAACATCACAGAAATCACACAGGGGAGAAGCCATTTTTGTGTTTGGAATGTGGTCAAAGTTTTAGCAGGAAATCGGTGCTTGCTAATCATCAAAGAATTCACAGAGGGACAATTAACATTGAAGTCATCCTAGCTCCAAGAAAATCTCTGTCTGATGAATCACATGGGCCGCTCAGATAAAATGTAATGCAGTGGAATTCTCCATGAACAAATGTTCGTGCCATTGAATTCTTGTGTGTCTGCCTAGAACTACATCTGAGTTAGTGTTTGTCATTAGCTATAATGATTCTGCTCGTCATGTTGTCACTCTTGATTATGCTATACCTATTTAAATTAAAATATTTTAATATAAATCTTGGTTGGCATATGTTGCTCTAATCTTTCTTTCCAGTCCCATAACGCTGATTGCCTATTGTTTTCCCAATAACATCATTATGGAGTACACTATTCAGCCATGCTGAGCGTTATTGCTGTGAGTACAGCACTAGGGAAAAATAGAAGACTTACTAGAAACAGCAGAGCTTTTGTGTTTCACTTGGAGAAATTCATGCAGATGGAAAATGCTGTGGGCACGTGTTTGGTCACTTTACTTTAACCATTTGCTTCTACAATTAGCTTGATTTATGGGGATTCTAGATTTACATTGACTTGTAGTGATGGGCGGACACGGTCTGTAAAATTCCAGATTCGCGCTGGTTACCTACTACCCGTACACCGATCCTGGGTAATGATCCAACCACCCGGGTAATTTAAAAGAAAAAAAATAAGATTAAAGCAGGCACGTTATATCTACCAGTCTTCATGCGGTTGTGACACTACGTCCGAGGCTGTTCATTAACCTCATGCATATGTACTGCTTCCCCCGCCCACCGGCAGTCTCGATGTCTGTCATTCGTTGCAGTCAGACCGCACCCCCATCCTGTGTGACAGCTTGTCTGACTGCTTGCAATCGCACACACTGTGTGTGTCCCTATAGTGTAAAAATAAAAATTGGCTTAGGGTCCCCCCATATTATGATACCCAGCACAGATAAAGCATACGGCTACAAGCTACAACCCTCAGGCATGTACATTTATCTTGGCTGTGTATGAAAATAAGAGGGACTACATGTGTCTTTCTTTTAACTATTTAAACAAATAATTAAAAAAAAAAGCGTGCAGTCCTCCGAAATGTTGATATCAAACCATGATAAAGCCGACAGTTTGGGGCTGGTATTCTCAGACTGGGGAGGTCCATGGTTATTTGGCCCCCTAGTCTAAAAATAGCAGCCTGCAGCCGCCCAGAATTGTCACATCCATTAGATGCAACAATCCCAGAACTTTACCCGGCTTATCCCAATTGCCCTGGTGTGGTGGCAATTGGGGTGATAAGGGGTTAATGACAGCTCACAGCTGCCTCTAAGCCCTATATTAGTAATGGGGAGGGTCTATGAGACACTACCCATTGCTAATCTGTAAGTGAAAAGATAAATACCGAAAAAATCCTTTATTTTAAATTAAACAAAAACACCCTCTTTTACCATTTTATTAATCGCATACACCCAGTTCTGATGTAATCCACATGAGGTCCCATGACGATTATGGCTCTGCAATGTATGTACTGAAGTCATAGCGATGTAAAAACTGTTTTGTTTTTTTCTTACTTCGGTTTATTAACAACACCAAACAAGGTACATCTGACATTGCATACAGCATCAATCTAAGACATATTAATAAACTATCGCACAGTTTCTACAACGTCAGTTTATACCTGAAGCAAAGTAATATTGTTGTTCATACATCCTAACATTGGTGTAATTAACAGTTTTATATGAGGCATACAGACAACTCTATTGATATAACCTAACAACCCTAAAGCAAAACAAATACAGTAATAGCTACGTTATGCTTAGGTATACCGTAGGACAGCATTCCACCTTCTAACACTCAGGGGGATCTACCGGTATCCCAATGATCTCTAGGCTTCTGAAAGCGTGCCAGGGCTTGCTCATAGGGTATGATTGAATTGACTAATTTAACCCAGGACCGTACTGTCGGATCTGAGCCACCCATCCACCTCAGGGCTATCAACTTCCTGGCCATAAATAGGGTTTCCCTGAGAAATACTTTCATGCAATGATCCCATGATTCTTCCTCTACCACCCCAAACAGACACAGTAATGGGTCATAGGGAACCAGAATGGAAACCACAGTTGATAAAAAGGAGATCACCTCCTGCCAGAACCCAGATATAATTGGACAGCTCCATACCATGTGTACAAGGTTGGCCGTTGAAAGATGGCATCGTGGGCACTCCAACGTGCGAGAGCGGCCCATACTGAATAGATGAGTGGGGATGAGGTATGCTTGATGAATGATATAGCATTGAATCAATCTGTTATTTCCGGATGGGGACAATGTAGTTGGGAATTCCAATACCTCTTCCCACTCCTCTCCCTGTAAAGAAGGAAGCAGAGACCTCCATCTACCCTGAGCTGGGAGGGAAGCCAACTCTATCCCCACCGATAACAAATAAGTATATATAGTTGATATCAAACCCCGGGGCCCCTGTGATTTCAGAGTGCCTATCATAGGAAATTAAGATATTGGTACTCTTGGCCTAGTCGTCTGCATATGAGATTGGACCACTGTACGAATCTGAAGATATCTAAAAAATTGGGACCTCGGGATATCATACTCAGTTTGAACCTGCTCAAAGAATTTAAAAATGCTAGTTCCCATACTAAAGACAGCTCCCAGTGTAACAACATTATGAAAAGGCCAAAACCGTGCTGAGGGATGATACATGAGAGAAGGGATATAACTTTCCCCACAGCGGGAGCTCCGCTACCACCCCCTCAAAGTGCACTACTTTCTTAACCTGCCGCCACACCGACCAAGAAGCCCAACAGACAGTTGGTCCCAACTGCATGTGCCAGATGATCCTCTGAGTTAGGCAACCGACAGCCTGGCATCCAGGAGTTCAGTGCCCTAAGTTGTCCTGCCAGGTAATACAAGAAGAACTCTGGTAGGGCCATCCCCCCAATCTCCTAGATCTTTGCAGTATAGACAACCGGAGTTTGGGCCTGGACTTCACCCATATAAAGGAAGAATATGTAGACTGTTAATGTTCGCTTACTTCCCCCATATGAAGGAAGAAGTAAGCGAATTAAGTGATGAGTAGGACCTAGGTATCGGCACTGCACTTGTAAAATATAACTGAGCCTAGGAAGCAATATTTTAATTAAATTTATTCTACCGACCACTGAAAGCGGCAATTTACCCCACGTTATATTTAAGCTTAGCATATTCCAAAAGTGGCAATAGACTCACTTGAAAGTCTAGCGTGTGATCCCTCTGAATGTGTATACCTAAGTATTTCAAGCTGGATACAACCGGCAGGGGTGATAAGCGATCCAGCGAGCCCCCAGAGCTATGCATTATTGGCATCAGGGCCGACTTGTCCCAGTTAATGAGCCAGAAAATTCCCCAAATTTATCTATGGTGTCTATGACCACAGGTAGGGTTTCCCGTACCCTGTCCATGAAAACAACCATATCGTCTGCATATAAACCTACTGTGTCTGTACGGTCCGCTATGGAAATTCCAGCAATAGACGGGTGAGATTGAATTCTAATTGCTAGGGCCTCAATTACAAGCACAAACAGAGCCAGAGACAGAGGGCAGCTCTGTTACGTGCCCCGCCCAAGAGAGAAGAGGGCCCATAAAACATTATTTACTATTATCCTGACTGATGGAGATCTATACAGCATGTGGATCCAATTACTAAATTTAGGGCCAAAAGCAAATCTGTGGAGGCAAGCCAACAGGAAAGGCCATTCCACCGAGTTGAATGCCTTGGCCACGTCCAGCGAAGCCAAGGCCCACTCGTTTTCGGAAACCAGCTTACTATATTGCACCACAGACTAAACCCGCCTAATATTTATGGAGGTGCTTTTCCCGGGCATAAATCCGGTTCGATCCAGGTGTATTATACTCAATATGACAGAATTTAGCTGGGATGCCAGTATTTTAGTAAAAATCTTATACCTGAGTGCCTTGTTAACACTATATATCTGTAGCACACTGTCGGCATGTGGATCCTTAAGTGTGACTCTATAAGTGTGCAGAAAATGAATTAGGCCGGAAGGTAACTGGATACATAGTCACAGTAAACAATGTTTGTGTGTGTTTTTACTTTCACCTCTATAATACTTCACTTTCTATTTTCCCCTCTGATCTCTACACCCAGTAATGAGCTATTCATCTCTCCCTCCAACCTCCCACCCATCATCTCACCCTCTCCTCAGATCTGTTCCTGCACTTTGCACCCAGTGTCTCCAGACACACACGGCCACCTCACGGCCTCTCCTGCTCCCAGCTACTAACACTCTCTCTGCTTCTCCTCACTGCTGGGGATATCTCTCCAAATCCTGGCCCTCTTCACCACATCCCCATTGTCACATCTAACTGCCATCCACACAACGCTAATTTCCGCAACCCTTCTAATCTTATACCCATCCACCCAGCTCCAGCTCCCCCAGTCGCACTAACAGGAGCTCTATGGAACGCTCACTCTGTGTGCATTAAACGTTCCTACATCCATGATCTTTTCATGACTAAGAAACTTTCCTTCCTCGCCATCACAGAAACCTGGCTCACCCCCTCTGACACAGCCTCTCCTGCTGCACTTTCTTATGGTGGTCTCGAACTCTCTCACACCCCCCGCCCCAGTAACAAGCATGGTGGAGGAGTTGGTTTGCTCCTATCCGACCAATGCTCCTTTACACTAATTCCACTTCCACCCTCGGTTACTCTCCCCTCTTTTGAGGTGCACTCCGTATGCATCTACTCCCCTTCCAACCTCCAACTGGCTGTCATTTATCGCCCCCCAGGGCCAGCCACTGCCTTTTTTGACCATTTCACCACCTGGCTACTACATTTCCTTTCCACCGACATCACCACCATCATCATGGGTGACTTTAACATCCCCATTGACACTTCCCACTCATCTGTCTCCAAACTTCTAACACTCACTTCCTCCTTCGGTCTCACCCAATGGTCCTCTGCAGCTACTCACAAAGATGGCCACACACTGGACCTCATCTTCACTCGCCTCTGTTCCCTATCTAACCTCTCTAACACGCCTCTCCCCCTGTCTGACCACAACCTACTCTCATTCTTATCCCTCTCTTCTTCAAGTACACGCACTTTCTCAGTCTCTTTTCCCTCTTGCAGACATTGCTTCTTCAAACAATGCAGATGCTGCTGCCACTTTATACAACACCACCATCTCTGCAGCTCTCAAATCAGCTGCCCCCCTCACACACACCAAAACCCGTACAATCAACAGGCAACCCTGGCACACGAGTCAGACTAAAGAATTGAGACGGGCTTCCAGAATTGCTGAGCGCAGATGGAAGAGGTCTCATTCCACTGAGCACTTCGTTACATACAAACAAGCTCTCACTACTTTCAAGTCTGCACTCACTGCTGCAAAACAAACCTACTTCTCGTCCCTCATATCCTCTCTATCCCACAACCTTAAACAGCTATTCAACACTTTCAACTCTCTCCTCCATCCACCAGCACCACCTCCCTCTCCTCTCCTCTCAGCTGAAGACTTTGCCTCTTTCTTCAAGCAGAAGATTGACAACATCAGAGCAAGCTTTGGCCCACAATCACCACAGCCACTTCTCATAACTACTCAGCCTTCTTCCTCCAAATCCAGTTTCTCCACCATTACAGAAGAACATCTTTCCACTCTACTCTCAAGATCACATCTCACAACCTGCCTGTTTGATCCACTCCCATCCTTCCTCATCCCCAATCTCACCACAGTCCTCCTCCCGACCCTAACCCATCTCTTCAACCTATCACTAACAACTGGTGTATTTCCTTCATGCTTTAAACATGCCTCAATCACACCCATTCTCAAAAAGCCCTCCCTTGACCCTTCCTCTGTGTCAAACTATCGCCCCATATCACTTCTCCCCTATGCCTCAAAACTACTGGAACAACATGTCCATCTTGAACTGTCCTCATACCTCTCTTCCTGCTCTCTCTTTGACCGGTTACAATCTGGCTTCCGACCCCATCATTCCACTGAAACTGCCCTGACCAAAGTTACCAACGACCTACTAACCGCCAAAGCCAAGTGACACTACTCTATCCTCCTCCTCCTCCTGGACCTGTCCTCTGCCTTCGACACAGTAGACCACTCCCTCCTACTACAGATTCTCTCATCTCTGGGCATCACAGACTTGGCGCTATCTTGGATCTCCTCATACTTATCCAGTCGAACTTTCAACGTCTCCTACTCTCACACCACTTCCTCATCTCGCCCCCTATCTGTCGGGGTCCCCCAAGGTTCAGTTCTTGTACCCCTGCTGTTCTCCATTTACACCTTTGGCCTGGGACAGCTCATAGAGTCCCATGGTTTTCAGTATCATCTTTATGCTGATGATACGCAGATCTACCTCTCTGGACCTGACATCACCTCCCTACTAACCAGAATCCCACAATGTCTGTCTGCTATTTCATCCTTTTTCTCTGCTCGATTCCTAAAACTGAACATGGACAAAACAGAATTCATTGTCTTTCCTCCTCACTCAACCCCCCCACCTGACATTTCCATCAATGTCAATGGCTGCTCACTTTCCCGAGTGCCACGCGCTCGCTGCCTGGGAGTAACCCTAGACTCTGATCTCACTTTCAAGCCACACCTGTACGTAACCTTCGATCTCCACAAGATCTCCTTCTCTACTCTCCTCTCATCTCCTCTTCCCACCATCGCATCCAAGATTTCTCCCGTGCCTCCCCCATACTCGGGAATGCTCTGACACACCACATCAGACTCTCGCCTACCTTGGCAACTTCAAAAGGAACCTGAAAACCCACCTCTTCCGACAAGCCTACAACCTGCCATAACCCTCAGTCTTATACAGCGCCGCACTATCAGCTCTACCCTCACCTACTGTATCCTCACCTATCCCTTGTAGACTGTGAGCCCTCGCGGGCAAGGACCTCTCTCCTCCTGTACCTGTTTGTGTCTTGTATTGTTTATGATTATTGTACTTGTCCCTATTATGTACACCCCTTTCACATGTAAAGCGCCATGGAATTGATGGCGCTATAATAATAATTAATAATAATAATAATAATAGTCGACATTAACTAGTGATATGGGTCGGTATGAGCCACAATCCAGTGGATCCTTTCCCTCCTTCCTCAGCACAATAATATGCGCTTCGTATAGCGAGGCGGGTAGGAAGTCCTCAATGGAAAAGTGCAAGAACACATCCAGAAGGATCGGGGCTAGGGTGTCACAGTACTTGTTGTAGATCTCCACAAGGAAGCCGTCTGGGCCAGGAGCTTTCCCCCTTGCCATATCTGAGATAGCTGTTGCTACCTTTTCTATTGTATGTCCGCCTCCAGAGATTTCCTGTGTGATTCGCTCAAAGTAGGAAATTCTAAATCTGACAGATATGTCAAACAATCTTGGACCCCATGGGCACTTCTAGAGCTATATAAGATTTTATAGAACGTATAGAAGCGTTGTAATATGTCGTCCGGGGATGTAACAATTGACCTGTCAGCCTTCCGTATACCCAGTACCGCATTTGACGCACTGTGCTGCCTAACCATATATGCCAGTAATTTGCTCTACTGATTCCCTAATTTGAAGTACAACTGTCGGGTGAAAAATAGTTTACGTTTAGATTTGGTCTCAGAATATTATACATACGACTTGTATGAGTATAACCATGTCACCCTATTCTCATCGGTTGGGTTAGATATATATCTTGCCTACAAGTCGCCAAGTCTCTTTTCCACCACATCGTCCTCTACCCTAGTTTGCCGTTTATTATACGTTATGGTCGAGGTCAAGCACCCCCGTAGATATGCTTTAAGAGTGTCCCACACCAAATTATTGTCTCGGGGCTTGGGATGAATTGCCAAAAAGTCCTTCAGCTGTGCCAGGGTCCTGTCACTCTGATCAATTAACTTGAGCCAGAAGGGATTCAGCCGCGAAGGGGGTCTGTTATCGTTTCAGCCAAATTTGACAGCAAGGGTCACTGGACAGTGATCTGATATACCCCGCACCCCGTGCACTACGCTGTCTATCCAAGTGGCCACATTGCTCGATCCGAACATGTAATCTAAACGTGATAACGTGCGCCTCGTAGAGGAGTGACAAGTGTATTCTCTTGTAGTAGGATGTCGTAATCTCCAAAGGTCAACCCATCCGCCCCCCTCGATGCATTGTCGCAATTTAGTTATGGTTGATGTCAAGCGTTTTGCCCTCCACCATCCAACCTAAACCTGTCTAATTCCTCGTCCATTACAAGATTAAAATCTCCCATACATAGAATAAGGACACAGCTCAGTGCTTGCTTGAGAATAGAGGTGCGGGCTGGTGGGGGGTTGTAGATGCCCAATACAACATAATCCTTGGAATCAATAGACACATATACACTGTGTGCAGAATTATTAGGCAAAAAAGTATTTTGATCACGATACTTTTTGTACATGTTGTCCTACTCCAAGCTGTATAGGCTTGAGAGCCAACTACCAATTAAGTAAATCAGGTGATGTGCATGTCTGTAATGAGGAGGGGTGTGGTGTAATGACATCAATACCCTATATAAGGTGTGCTTAATTATTAGGCAACTTCCTTTCCTTTGGCAAAATGGGTCAAAAGAGAGATTTGACGGGCTTTGAAAAGTCCAAAATTGTGAGATGTCTTGCAGAGGGATGCAGCAGTCTTGAAATTGCCAAACTTTTGAAGTGTGATCACCGAACAATCAAGCGTTTCATGGCAAACAGCTAACAGGGTTGCAAGAAGCGTGTTGGGAAAAAAAGGCGCAAAATAACTGCCCATGCCACCAGTTTCGCTATATTTCAGAGCGGCAATGTTACTGGAGTATCAAAAAGCACAAGGTGTGCCATACTCAGGGACATGGCCAAGGTAAGGAAGGCTGAAAAATGACCACCTTTGAACAAGAAACATAAGATAAAACGTCAAGAGTGGGCCAAGAAATATCTTAAGACTGATTTTTCAAAGGTTTTATGGACTGATGAAATAAGAGTGACTCTTCATGGGCCAGATGGATGGGCCAGAGGCTGGATCAGTAAATGGCAGAGAGCTCCACTCTCCGACTCAGATGCCAGCAAGGTGGAGGTGGGGTACTGGTATGGGCTGGTTTCATCAAAGATGAACTTGTGGGACCTTTTTAGGTTGAGGATGGAATGAAGCTCAACTCCCAGACCTACTGCCAGTTTCTGGAAGACAACTTCTTCAAGCAGTGGTAAAGGAAGAAGTCGGTATCGTTCAAGAAAAACATGAATTTCATGCAGGACAATGCTCTATCACGTGCATCCAACTACTCCACAGCGTGGCTGGCCAGTAAAGGTCTAAAAGATGAAAAAATAATGACATGGCCCCCTTATTCACCTGATCTGAACCCCATAGAGATCATGTGGTCCCTTATAAAATGTGAGATTTACAAGGAGGAAAAACAGTACACCTCTCGGAGCAGTGTCTTGGAGGCTGTGGTGCCTGCTGCATGCAATGTTGATCATAAACAGATGAAGCAACTGACAGAATCTATGGATGGTAGACTGTTGAGTGTCATCAGAAAGAAAGGTGGCTATATTGTTCACTAATTTTTTGGGGTTTTGTTTTTGCATGTCAGAAATGTTTATTTCTAAATTTTGTGCAGTTATATTGGTTTACCTGGTCAATATAAACAAGTGAGATGGGAATATATTTGGTTTTTATAAAGTTGCCTAATAATTCTGCACAGTAATGCCGGCGTCACACGGTACGATATATCAGGCGATGTGTCGTCGCAGTCACATCGTTAGTGACACACATCCGGCATCGTTTGACATATCGTACCGTGTGACACCTCCGAACGACTGTCAACGAGCAAAAATACTCACCTTATCGTTGCTCATTGACACGTCGTTCATTTTCAAAATGTCGGTCCTCCTTCTGCGTTCTGTGGTTCATCGTTCCCGTGGCAGCACACATCACTCCGTGTGACACCCCGGGAACGACGAACACAGCTTACCTGCGTCCCACCGGCAATGCGGAAGGAAGAAGATGGGTGGGATGTTTACGTCCGCTCATCTCCGCCCCTCTGCTTCTATTGGCTGGCCGCTGTGTGACATCGCTGTGACCCCGAACGTCCCTCCCCCTTCAGGAAGAGGATGTTCGCCGCCCACAGCGATGTCGTCGGGGAGGTAAGTACGTGTGACGGCGGTTACCGACTTTGTGCGACACGGGCAAGAAATTGCCCGTGACGCACAAACGACGGAGGCGGGTGCGATCGCTCGTGCGATAGCACGATAGATCATCCCGTGTGACGCCGGCATAATAGTAACCTGCACAAACAGATATCCTCCTAAGATAGCCAAATCTAAAAAAAAACACTCTAACTTCCAAAAATAGTAAGCTTTGATATTTATGAGTTTTTTGGGTTGATTGAGAACATACCGTAGTTGTTGATCAATAATAAAATAAAAATCCTCTAAAATACTACTTGCCTAATAATTCTGCACACGGTGTATAAACACAAATCGCCCCTCCGGATCCCTTCTAAATACTTTTGCCTCCCACCGAGTTGACTTATGTACTATCATGGATACACCTCTAGAATAGCTGGTGTGGAAAGCATGTACAGACCACTGAACCCATGGCTTTTGGACCACCCTAGATGAGTTTCGACCAACACCACCACCTGGGCATTCCAGGTCATAAACACTAATTCTGAATCATATCGCATAACCCCTATAGATAAGACCAGGATTCCACGCAAAGGGAAATAGATCCAGCACCCAGAGGGCACCACTCCCTTTCCAACCAATAGTCTCTCCTATATTTTCTCCCCAGCTGCTTTGTGTTATACAAGTAGGCATAATCAACATTTCAGCGGTAAAAAACATGTCCCTGCAAAAAAATAAGGTTAGTGCATACGTAGCTTTAAAGAAGAAAAACAAGTAAACTCCAAGACCACTTCCCAGGGTCCCGCAACACACTCCAAGTGTCAATGGGGATACCGTCACTGAACATAGTGTCCTAGTATAGGTGGTGTAGGACTATCCGAAATAGGGCCCCCATTCTAATAGTAGTAATCCCTTCAACTTCTTCATCACTTGAGGCATATTCAGGATTTCAACTGCCTCCGATAGGAACAAGGGACAGGAGGGGAAGTGAGACCATAAGGGCATAGGAGAAGCTGTCCAGTAGAATCTTAAGTTCAGCGCCTCTGTCCCTTAGGCCCCGGATGAAGTTGGAACCAGTCTTCCACCTCCGCAGGTGTGGCAAAAAACACAGATGATCCTTCATAGACTATGCAGAGCCGAGCGGGATACAACAAAGAGTATACAATGTTCCGCACCGTTAATTTCTTCTTTGCTTCCATGAAGTGAGCCCTCTGTTTATGGAAATCCACAGAAAAGTCAAGGAATATCGAGAGGGTAGCATTGTTGTGTTTGATAGGTCCCTTCTGCCGGGCCAGACGAAGAGTTGTATCCCTGTCTTTGCAATTTAATAAACGCGCCAAGAAAGGTCATGGTGGCGCACCTGGCGGAGAAGACCTCGTTGGGACTCTATGCGCTCTCTCCACCGCAAAGGTTGGAGAGAACTCATCCCGAGAGTAGATTTAATCATTCCTCCAAGAACTGCTCAGGGTGCTGGCCTTCACAATGTTCCGGCAATCCTATAATTGTTATGTTGTTCCAGCGGCTGCGGTTTTCCAGGTCATCCGCCTTTTGGCGCCACGAATTCTTGGAACCGGCTAACTTGGTCAGCTGTGCTGTCAGTGGTGTCACTTTATCCTCTAATTCAGACACTCTTGTCTCGACCTCTGCAGTACGGGCCCTCAGAGTTTACAAATCCTGGCGTAAATAGCCCACTTCTGAGTGCACCTCCTCAATCTTCCCTGTAAGAGAGCTTGTACATGTAGATATCGCCTGCATGAGCTTCTCGTATACATGTTGCAGAGTTAGATCCTCTTGCTCTCCGTCTCCATCCTCTGCCTGCATCTGGCCCTTGGAAGAAGCATTCCTCTTAGCCTTAGGGGTGTCTGCCTGGCTTTGCCTAGCAAACTCCTTAAGCTTATCAATGGCCCCAGCCTGCTTAGGAGGACTCATGTTGGCTGACTGTGCACTGGTAGGTTGTGCCCCCTACTCCTGCTGTGCTTCAATATACTCAGTCATGCCTCAGTAATGTATATCTGGTAATAGGAATGACTCCACTCTCCCATCCAGCTCAGGTAGCCAGGGAGAAACTGCACATATGGGGATAATGGTGGCAGAGGTGGGGGTCCCAGATCAGCACAGCATCCAGGAACAACTTGCAGGAGTGGTGCAGGCCTGCACAGCGTGGAGAGAGTTAATATATGTCCACTATATGGTAACTCAGTGCCACAGAGAGGTCTGTGGGGCCCGTTTTCCAGGGCACACACCCCTGACTCTCCAGTCACTCAGGGGTTAATCTCTCTGTGTCATTGCTGCAGGCCCCCTTAATGTGTCGCCTGCTAACCGCCAGCAATGCGGCCTGTAAGTGTGGCTGTTCCCACCGCTCCCCTCCCTCCAGGTCTCCCCTCCATCTGCCTCCACAGGTGTATACCGCCGTCTCCACTGGTCCCACTGCCTCTCCCCCACAGTTGGACCTGTCACTGGCTTCACGGCACTGCACACAGCATGCGTGTAGTCCGCCTTCAGATGCAGGGAAGATGGCCGCCGGACCCCGTGCTCAGCTGCAAGCAGCGCCCTTGTTGCTGCCCGGATCCGTGGGACAGCACCGGTAAGAGCGCTGACCTCAGAGCGTTGCCCCCCACCTCAGGAGCCGGTGTGCAGGCTAGGGAGAGCAGGCAGGCAGGGAAAAAAAGTTAGGATATGTTCAGGATGATGGGCGCACATTTCACACTCGTCCGTTCAGTTCAGTCACATCGCCTCGCCCCGGAAAAACTGTTTTTGTGCATTTTTTTGCTAAGAGATGCAGATTCGGTGCTCAAATTTATACACCAAATTCCTGCAAAAAAATCGTCATTTCCTGGCAAAAAAATTGCCTCAAAACCACATGCGTTATGGAAATCTGACCTCCTGAATTGCACCATCTTCATAGGAACATTCTGTAAGGTCTTTCATGAGCAGGCGAGGATGTCCTCTGCAGCCGCAACCTGACTTTGCCTTCAACAAAACTACATGTCTAGTCCACCCAGTTGCAGACCCTGACCTCAGAAATAAGAATAACGAAGTCATAATGGCAACTTCTTTCAAAATCTCTTGGATAGAGTTGAGGACGATTTTGCATTTAAGGAAGGTCCTGTCCATTGGTTGTACTAACTTCATCATGTAAACAAAGTGGATATTTTTTTCCAAAATTGCATGCTGGTGAAAAAGAAATTTGATGCTTCAGTTGCAAGTTTGCCCCAAAATCCCAAATCTTGTGACTCCTCCAGAAGAACAGGACAAGATGCAGTGTTCCAGGTTAATCACTGAAGAACGTGAAAATCAGGTCAAGAAATCACTGCTTCTGTTGCTGATTTCCTGGTTATCTAGTATCATCTAGCAAAATCAAGCTAGATCCAAGATAGAAAAGAATAGTCTAACCCATGTTCTCTTTTCTACTCTACATCCTTAAAAAACTCAACCATCATACTGCCAATCATTTCTTAATAATTGGCAAATCCAAGAAATGAAGAAGCTTTGAATTCTTTTGGTTATGGCCTGTCTTCGATAGTCTGAAGCTTTACAGGGTTCATCAGGAGAATTGTACCAGGCATAATGTTTCCCAGGAATAGAATGGAGGCTTCCTCAAGGAGACATGGATCAAGTGTGCACAAGAGTAGTGATGGGTGATCCTCCTGATGGTCGGGATTGGGGAGACTCGCCCGATCATTTTGTAAAGATTGGGATCGAGATAACACGATCTTGCGTCCAATCACCAATCTTGGACTTTACAATTATGTGATGGGGCTGTAAAATAAAGAATATAGTTAATAAACATTATACTTACAGGCCCTGCGATGCGTCCTGCAGACTCTGTCTCCCGCCGCTTCTGAGTACGATCATCACTGTGCTGCCCGGTAACCAAAGGACCTTCCGTGACGTCATAGCATTTGACCAGTCACTTGTGAAAGTTGTATTAGCTCATTGGCTACAGACTGGTCACACAACTATGACGTCATGCAAGGTTCTGCAGTGTCAGAATGCTCGCCGGTACTTGGTGCTCGCCCGAGCATCTCAGTACTCTGTATAATCGGCGAGCGCCGTGTACCGGCGAGATGCTTTGGAACATGCTTGGCACCCCCCTCCCTTTATATTGGTGCTCCTTACAGAGTCAGCCCACATGCAGGGATTGGCTGCCACACACTGTAATGCCACAGCCAGTGAATAACAGCGCTGGGAATCAGGTGATCGGAGATCACCATTGCTATAGTAACATGCTCGTTAGGTTACTATGGCATCAGTGGCAGAGGTGACGTCACTGCTTACAAACCCGCAGCCTTTGCTCACTCATTGAGTGGTTAGACTGCACGGGGAGCAGAAGTGTTCTTCCTCACCCCGTGCATTCTGATATAGCAGAGCTGCATCGGTTGAAGAAAGAAGACTAGGAAGACCAGGATCGTGGAGAGGTGAGAGGGAGTAATAAAGATGGAGTCCCTAAGTGTGTCTGTGCTTTTATTTCTAATAAAGTATTTTTTCTCTGTGTGGTGTCTTTATTTTAACTCTTTATTAGAGATTCTTAATGGCCGGGTCAAACTTGGCCTGACATTAAGAATATCGGGCTTTATACCAGCTGGTAAAACAAAGCTGGTATTAACCCCTTATTATCCAGCGTGCCACCAGGCACCAGGGCCACTGACAGAGTTGGATACAGCGCCAGAAGATGGTGCTTCTATGAAAGCGCCATTTTTTGGGGTGGCTGTGGACTGCAATTTGCAGCGGGGGGACCAGAAAGCCTGGGCCACCCTGTGCTGCGGATTCCAATCCCCAGCTGCCTAGTTGTACCTGGCTGGACACAAAAATTGGGCAAAGCCCACATGTTTTTTTTTTTGTTTCATGAAATTCATGAAATAATTTAAAAAAAAAAGGGCTTCCCTATATTTTTGGTTCCCAGCTGGGTACAAATAGGCAGCTGGGGGTTGGGGGCAGCCCGTACCTGCCTGCTGTACCTGGTTAGCATGCAAAAATATGGCGAAGCCCACGTCATTTTTTTTAGCTTTTTGGCAAAAAAAAAAAAAAAGGGCTTCCCTGGAACACCAAGGAGTGCGGGTTAGCAGCCAGTAGATGCTTGGATTACCCTTAGATAGCAATAGAAAATGCAGCGGGAGCCCATGCATTTTTTTTATTTTTTTTTTAAATAACTAAAAAAAAAAATACTGGGCTCCCCTGTATGTTGATTGTCAGCCAAGGTAAAGCCAGGCAGATATGGGTGGCAGCCCCTAACCATCTGCTTTATGTGCGCCTAGAATCAAAAATACCGTGGAGTGCTACGTAATTTTTTTAAATTATCTATTTAATTTTATACAGCTATACATTGTGCGTGTATATATATATATATATATATATATATATATATATATATATATATATATATATATATATATATATACATATATATATATATATATATATATATATATACAGAGTGCCTACAAGTAGTATTCAACCTCCTGCAGATTTAGCAGGTTTACACATTCGGAATAACTTGGCATTGTGACATTTGGACTGTAGATCAGCCTGGAAGTGTGAAATGCACTGCAGCAAAAAAGAATGTTATTTCTTTTTTTATTTTTTTTTTTTAAATTGTGAAAAGTTTATTCAGAGGGTCATTTATTATTCAACCCCTCAAACCACAAGAATTCTGTTTGGTTCCCCTAAAGTATTAAGAAGTATTTCAGGCACAAAGAACAATGAGCTTCACATGTTTGGATTAATTATCTCTTTTTCCAGCCTTTTCTGACTAATTAAGACCCTCCCCAAACTTGTGAACAGCACTCATACTTGGTCAACATGGGAAAGATAAAGGAGCATTCCAAGGCCATCAGAGACAAGATCGTGGAGGGTCACAAGGCTGGCAAGGGGTACAAAACCCTTTCCAAGGAGTTGGGCCTACCTGTCTCCACTGTTGGGAGCATCATCAGGAAGTGGAAGGCTTATGGAACTACTGTTAGCCTTCCACGGCCTGGACAGCCTTTGAAAGTTTCCACCCGTGCCGAGGCCAGGCTTGTCCGAAGAGTCAAGGCTAACCCAAGGACAACAAGGAAGGAGCTCCGGGAAGATCTCATGGCAGTGGGGACATTGGTTTCAGTCAATACCATAAGTAACGTACTCCACCGCAATGGTCTCCGTTCCAGACGAGCCCGTAAGGTACCTTTACTTTCAAAGCGTCATGTCAAGGCTCGTCTACAGTTTGCTCATGATCACTTGGAGGACTCTGAGACAGACTGGTTCAAGGTTCTCTGGTCTGATGAGACCAAGATCAAGATCTTTGGTGCCAACCACACACGTGACGTTTGGAGACTGGATGGCACTGCATACGACCCCAAGAATACCATCCCTACAGTCAAGCATGGTGGTGGCAGCATCATGCTGTGGGGCTGTTTCTCAGCCAAGGGGCCTGGCCATCTGGTCCGCATCCATGGGAAGATGGATAGCACGGCCTACCTGGAGATTTTGGCCAAGAACCTCCGCTCCTCCATCAAGGATCTTAAGATGGGTCGTCATTTCATCTTCCAACAAGACAACGACCCAAAGCACACAGCCAAGAAAACCAAGGCCTGGTTCAAGAGGGAAAAAATCAAGGTGTTGCAGTGGCCTAGTCAGTCTCCTGACCTTAACCCAATTGAAAACTTGTGGAAGGAGCTCAAGATTAAAGTCCACATGAGACACCCAAAGAACCTAGATAACTTGGAGAAGATCTGCATGGAGGAGTGGGCCAAGATAACTCCAGAGACCTGTGCCAGCCTGATCAGGTCTTATAAAAGACGATTATTAGCTGTAATTGCAAACAAGGGTTATTCCACAAAATATTAAACCTAGGGGTTGAATAATAATTGACCCACACTTTTATGTTGAAAATTTATTAAAATTTAACTGAGCAACATAACTTGTTGGTTTGTAAGATTTATGCATCTGTTAATAAATCCTGCTCTTGTTTGAAGTTTGCAGGCTCTAACTTATTTGCATCTTATCAAACCTGCTAAATCTGCAGGGGGTTGAATACTACTTGTAGGCACTGTATAATATATTATATATAAATATATACACAGCTCTGGCAAAAATCAAGAGACCACTGCAAATTTTTCAGTTTTTATGATTTTTCTCTTTATATTTTTGAGTAAAATGTAAATTTTTCTTTTATTCTATAAACTACTGACAACATGTCTCCGAATTTCCAAGCAATACATTTTGCTGAAAATACTAGTTTATAGAATAAAAGAGCAATTTACATTTTACTCAAAAATATACCTATAAAAAGAAAAATCAGAAAAACTGAAAATGTTGCAGTGGTCTCTTAATTTTGACCAGAGCTGTATATATATCACACACACCACACACAATATAGTTGTCTAAAAATAAATAATTTATAAAAATGACGTAGTATTCTGCAGTATTTTTGATTCTCAGCGCAGATAAAGCGGACGGCTGCGGGCTGTCACCCTCAGCCCCATCTGCCTGGCTTTACTTTGACTGGAAATCAAAATACAGGGAAGCCCATTAATTTTTTTTTTTTATTTAAAAAAAAATAATAAAAAAAGTGCGTGGGCTCCTGCCGTATTTTGATCGCCAGTTAGGTAAAGCCAGGCATCTGGGGGCTGCGATTCTCTGCAGCCCGCATCCACCCCTGGAAATGGCATATTGTTTCTTAGCGCCATTTCTAGGTGCTTTACCCGGCTTGTCCAGCAGCCCTGATAGTGTTGGGTGGCTTGCTGTGTAATAAAGGGATTAATACCAACTTTGTATTCTCAGATGGTGCTAAGCCCGAAATTCATGGTGTCACGCCAAATTAGACATGGCCACCATGAATTTCTAATAAACAGTAAAAGAAAAACACAACACAGAGAACATTTTTTTATTAGAAATAAAACAAAAAAAACATTTAGACTATCTTTATTATAAAAAATCCATAGTCCACAGGTATAGCAATGTCATCTCTGCTTCATCACTCTGTACAGACAGTCTGTACAGTGTGAGAAGTAGAGAGAGCAATGAGCAATGTGAACTCTGTTACATCATTCTGTACAGCAGCAGCTATACAGAGTGAGATGCAGGCTGACACTAAAGCCGGAGTTCCACTTACGTGTGACTCGTGCAGTCTCGCATGGGCAGCTCCCCGAACGTACCGATAGCCTCAGGCCACGAGCGCCGACCGCTCCTGTAAGGAGAGTGTGCGGCTGTACCGGGTCATGCCGATGCGACACTAGCACAGTGACAGTCAAAGTTCAGTTACCAGGACCTTCAAGACGTCATAGTCATGTGACCAGTCTGTAGCCAATGAGGTAATGCAGCATTCACATGTGACTGGGTAACGTGGCTATGACGTCATTGAATGTCCTTTAGTAGTCAGTGCCGGTTACCGGGTGGCACAGCAATGATCGGAAGGACGCGGAAGCTGCCGGGAGGCAGAATCTGCAGGACGAGTTGCGGGACCTGTAAGTATGATCATAATGTTGTTTAATAATGTGCTTTTTTTTCAGTCCCTGGACTCGAACTGGACCTGATCTGTAACACAAGTTTCTCAGGAAAGCTTGTGATCGGGCTTGTGTACACGGTCACTATGTGATCAGTACGATCCCCGATCTTTACAATTCGGGATCGCCCATCCTTACACAAGAGGTGTTTCTCAGTTATGCTAGTATGAGGCAGAGATGCTCCGAATTACTCTGTAGTAAAGGGGAGGAGATGATGATGTTAGCAAGGTTCAGTGACAAATTTAGACAGCATATACCACAATGTTTATTTGCTAAAATTTTGAACTAAAGCGCGTTTATTGCCTAAAGCTGGGTTCACACTAAGCGACAGCGACAACGACGTCGCTGTTACGTCACCATTTTCTGTGACGTAACAGCGACCTTGTAAGTCGCTGTTCTGATCGCTGCTTAGCTGTCAAACACAGAAGAAGCAGCGATCATAACGTCGCTGTGCTACATGTGCAGAGAGCAGGGAGCCGCGCTTAGCGCTGGCTCCTTGCTCTCCTAGGTACAGTACACATCGGGTTAATTAACCCGATGTGTGCTGCAGCTACATGTCACAGTGCAGAGAGCAGGGAGCCGCGCACACTGCTTAGCGCTGGCTCCTTGCTCTCCTTGCTACAGTACACATCGGGTTAATTACCCGATGTGTACTGCAGCCACATGTGCACAGAGCAGGAGCCTGCACTGGCAGCAAGGGCGGAGGCTGGTAACGAAGGTAAATATCGGGTAACCAGGGAAAGGTCTTCCCTTGGTTACCCGATGTTTACGCTGGTTACAGCTTACCGCAGCTGCCAGACGCCGGCTCCTGCTCCCTGCTCGCTTCATTTCGGCGCTCTCTCGCTGTCACACACAGCGATGTGTGTGTCACAGCGGGAGAGTGACGACCAAAAAATGAAGCTGGACATTCAGCAACGACCGGCGACCTCACAGCAGGGGCCAGGTCGTTGCTGGATGTCACACACAGCGACAGCGACGGGACGTCGCTGCAATGTCACAGAAAATGGTGACGTAGCAGCGACGTCGTTGTCGTTGTCGCTGTGTGTGACACCAGCTTAAGCTAAAAGGCAGGAGATTATATGTTCCTCTCGACCTTTATCATGTAGCTCTCATCAGTTCCACTGGAGTAAAAACAGCCTTTCTTGATTCCAGGACAATTGGAAATTGTATCTTCAGTGTAGGATTAGGACTGGCCTTCCCCTATGTAAACACGACCCACCAACTTCTCTTTTGTTTGTGTTGAGTGGAATAGAATATTGGCTGGAAATATTAAACTGAGAACCATGCACCTCACCATGTGTATCATAGTGCTGATTCAGGAAACAATATTCTCTGTGGTCTCAATGGCCATCATTCTCATTATTCTGGTGTTACTCTGGTTATATAAACATGCTCCGATCCTGACATCAAGGATTCCACTCTTTATACACCACCTTAGCAGGTTTCTTTAGGACATCATGAGGCAAAAAAAAAAAAATTGGGAGTGAGACTGTGCCATAAAATTGTCTTCTCGAGCTTGCACTAATCCTATTTCCTTACCTGAAACACAGACTGGACTGTTCAGAAACATACTTGTGACGCCCTGGCCTATCAGGTCGTCACAAGGGTGCAGTGCAATCTGCCCTTCTGCATGGTACCTGCTCCTCCTTGGTTACGGGTCCTGTCAATTTGGTGTTGCTACCAACAGGTGTACACAAATCCTGAGGAACACACTGCACCACACCAACCAAACACCCATTGGGCAGCCTGAGGGGAATAGGGCCACCCAGATGGAGGGATGGAAGAGGGAGGGCAGAGATGTCAGAAGAGAGTAGAAGTTGAGCAGTGAGCAGTGGTGACAGGACAGGTCACGCAGTGGAGCTGGGCTCCTGTACCTGTCCCAGGTGCCAGACGTTGGCCTGGCCAGAAGGAGCTGGAACCCCAGTCGCAGGGGGTAGTGACAGGGGGTACGGTGCTGCTACAGAGAGCAGGCCGGCTGCCTTGTGCTACAACCGGGCAGGGGCCAGGGCACGATGGGGTACGCGGACCCTAGGCTGGGAAGAAGCTTTACGCAGCCCAGTAATTTAGCCGACGGGAACGGAGTCTTCAGGAACCGTTCACCACGCTGTTATGATCCGGAACCTTGGAAGACCACCATAAATCATTGGTAAAAGGAGACAAGGTGACAAGAGCATTGGCAACTAATCTGGCCGCCATCCCCTTACTAACCATCAACACTAGAAGTAGTCGAGGGGTGAACTAATATCCTGTGCACCGCGAACCCAGCCGGAGAACTAGCTATCCTAAAGGAAGAAAAGATGAATAACTCTCTGCCTCAGAAAATAGATAAAGAATAGCAAGCCCCCCACATTCAAAGACTGCGGTGATATAGGAAAACACAATACACAGATAGATGATAGGATTAGCAAAAGGTGAGGCCCTACTGACTAAATAGGACAGGATAGGAAAGGGGCTGATGGTGGCCAGAGAAAAACCCTGCAAAAATCCAACAACCTGTTAGTACAAAAAAGCCCTCAGATTGCTAGATCTGAACTCCGTCCTATAACAGGTGCTCTTGTCATACCAATGAACAGAAAGCAGGAACCATTACAATTTCAAGAAGCAACAAACACATGGACTTATAGGAGCAATACACCAAACATAGCTGCAGGGAGCTTTCCAGCTAAGCAACTGAGAGGGAAGATCCCTGCATGCAAATAAACTGAAAACAACCACCGCAAATGACAAACTCAGATAAGAGCAAAAAGAACCAAGCAACAAATAAAGAGCAAAGCACTTATCTGGGGTAGATGTGGTGTGGAGCAGAATGAAGCAGGCTAGTGAACAAAGAAAACTGACACCCGGCATAGCCTGCTATCAGATCAGGGTTTAAATAGGCAGAGAGTTAGCAATGGAAACGCCCATAGCTCAACACACCTGGTCTCTGACCAAACCATTCCTGGCCTCAAGAGGGAGCCTCACAGCAGCCAAAGCATAACTGACATTCACAACAGAACCCCCCCACCTTGAGGAGGGGTCACCGAACCCTCACGAACGCCACCGGGTCGTTCAGGATGAGGATGATGGAAGGCGCGAACCAACCTGTCCGCATGAATGTCAGAAGCCACAACCCAAGAGTTATCCTCCTGCCCATAACCCTTCCATTTCACAAGGTATTGAAGTTGTCGCCTACTGCGATGGGAATCCAGACTTTTTTCTGGATCCCCCTGTACCAAAACAGGGTCAGGAGGCGCTGCTGCAGGAACTGTTGGCTCCACAAGGCCCTACTGACTAAATAGGACAGGATAGGAAAGGGGCTGATGGTGGCCTGAGAAAAACCCTGCAAAAATCCAACAACCTGATAGTACAAAGAAGCCCTCAGATCACTAGATCTGAACTCCATCCTATACCAAGTGCTCTTGTCATACCAATGAACAGAAAGCAGGAATCATTACAGTTTCAAGAAGCAACAAACACATGGACTTATAGGAGCAATACTCCAAACATAGCTGCCGGGAGCTACCCAGCTAAGCAACTGAGAGGGAAGATCCCTGCATGCAAATAAACTGAAAACAACCACAGCAAATGACAAACTCAGATAAGAGCAAAAAGAACCAAGCAACAAATAAAGAGCAAAGCACTTATCTGAGGTAGATGTGATCTGGAGCAGGATGAAGCAGGCTGGTGAACAAAGAACAACTGACATCCGGCATAGCCTGCTATCAGATCAGGGTTTAAATAGGCAGAGAGTTAGCAATGGAAACGTCCATAGCTCAACACACCTGGTCTCTGACCAAACCATTCCTGGCCAGAAGAGGGAGCCTCACAGCAGCCAAAGCATAAATGACATTCACAACACCACCCGCTCCAAAATGGGGGTACTAGTGCAATGAGGGGGATAGGACTTCCCACAACCGTCCAGAAAATCCCAAGCGTGAACCCTGAGAGCAAGCTCACCCTGCTAGCCACGCGGGTGAGCGGGACCCGAATAGCTTCATGTGAAAGGGATCCATACGTAGGACACACAGTGCCAAGGTACAAGGCTTCAGGTCAACCGGCAACACCAAAGAGGCACGGACCCAGCATGCTCAACCTACAGAGACAGAGCATCCAAGAGTTTGGTTTACCTGGTGTCAGCGTCAGTGACTTTGGACTGTGTGAGTACCCGACACCCCTTCACTCCTAATGGGTTCCCCACTCGATTCATCACCGAGTCCGGGACACCATTCCCCCTGCCCACGGAGGGGTTAACATCTCTAGCTGCCACACCATCATCACCGGGCTCCCCCCCAAACGGCAGCGGTGGTCTCTCACGTTACCACACACCGTGGGTGGTGTCACGAACATTATCCCATTCCTTTTTTTCCCCCTTTTTATTCCAGGTATTCGCGCGACTCGGATCCGGAGACCCCTCGAGCCCCTGTGGATCCGGGTCCGAGCAGCCAGTCAGCTGTCGCGGGGGCGGCACATACTCCTGTAGAATAGCTTTTAAATCAGTTTATAAGCCCCATAATTACTGGTAAAGCCCAAATGCCCACCAGTGCCTTGGCTACCACTTAGCAACAAGGGCCCAAACTGATCCCATAGAGAGAAGCAATGCCAACTGTTTATGCATCCTTACGTTGCAGCATGAAGGGAACGTGTCATAAGGTTTCCAGTATTAGGGTATGTGCGCACGTTGCTTTTTACCTGCTTTTTACCTGCTTTTTTGCTGCTTTTTCTTCTGCGCTGTTTAATGCCAAAATGGTTGTGTTCTTCTATTCAAGCAAAGTCTATGGGAATTTGGGTTTCTTGTTCACACTATGTTGTTCAAAATGCTGCCTTTTTGTGGCAGAACTTTGGTCAAAAACTCAGCTTTGCAGTGCAAAACCCAAATGGCAAAAACAATTGACATGTTGCTTCTTTGAAAAGCTGAGTTTTTGACCAAAGTTCTGCCACAAAAAGGCAGCATTTTGAACAACATAGTGTGAACAAGAAACCCAAATTCCCATAGACTTTGCTTGAATAGAAGAACACATCCATTTTGGCATTAAACAGCGCAGAAGAAAAAGCAGCAAAAAAGCAGGTAAAAAGCAAGTAAAAAGCAACGTGCGCACATACCCTTTAACTGATGCCAGCAGACTTTGTGCCTCCTAATTATAATCCTAACTATCCATTTTATGTACCGCTGCCGCCCAGCATACAGTACTGTGCACACATTTTAGGCAAATATGGAAAAAAATGTTGCAAAATAAGAATGCTTTAAAAATGTGTAAAAGGGATATTCTCTGTAAGGGATCTTACTGAATTGCTTTTATTAATTAGACAGCATGAAAATAATTAAGTGTGCAATGGACTTGCTTTTTCTATTTGATTTTATTCTCTTTCTGTGAGAACTTTTTTTATACATATTTTACATAGGGCATTGACCATCAGAGCCTAGCGGAGCGGCTCATATCAGTCCTGCATAATTACAATCTCTGGCCTCCAGCTTCAGCAGTTTCCAGAGCAATTCCTCCATTTAGGGTAGTGCACAAATAGGAGTCATTTTACTGTGTGGGCATTATTACCATCTCAGGTACTATGGAACGTGAGTTTGTGTAGAGGGGGAGAGTGTCTTGAAAAAGCAAGGAGGCAAAGATGCCTATCTGACAATATCAGCAGAGCATTCCAGTAGATGCTGGAAGTATTAATGATATTTAGTATTCAGATGGAGAATAGGGAAAGTGACGCAATCAGAGTGATTTGGTTGCCCATCACCCAGCATCATCGATGGTGACGAGCGTACCTGTATCTGTCGTTACCACCTCTCAGGCACTGGGCTTAGGGTGACCGCACTTCCGGAAGTGACCGGGGACTTCTGATCATGTACAATCACCCTAACCCCAGCGTCTGAGAGGTGGTGACAACAGACACAGGTATGTGCATCACCACCGATGATGCTGGTCGATGGGCCTAGAATATTATTATAGCGCCATTTATTCCATGGCGCTTTACTTTTGAAAGAGGTATACATAATAAGGACAAGTACAATAATCATAAACAATACAAGTCACAGACTGTTACAGGAGAATAGAGGTCCCTGCCCGCGAGGGCTCACAGTCCACAGGGGATAGGAGAGGATACAGTAGGTGAGGGTAGAGCTGGTTGTGCGGCGCTATATCAGACTGAGGGTTACGGCAGGTTGTAGGCTTGTCAGAAGAGGTGGGTCTTCAGGTTCCTTTTGAAGCTTGTTAAGGTAGGAGAGAGTCTGATATGTTGTGGCAGAGCATTCCAAGTATGGGAGAAGCGCAGGAGAAATCATGGATACAATGGTGGGAAGAGGAGATGAGAGGGGAGTAGAGAAGATCTTGTGAGGATCGAAGGTTACGTGCAGGTAAGTACCGCGAGACTAGGTCACAGATGTAGGGAGGAGACAGGTGATCTTCTGTCATTGTAGAGAAGCTGAATTTGGAGGAAGAAGGCTGAGTAGTTGTGAGGAGTGGCTGTGGTGATTGTGGGACAAAGCTTGCTCTGATGTTGTCAATCTTATGCTTGAAGAAAGAGGCAAAGTCTATAGCTCAGATGAGAGGAGAGGGAGCTGGTGCTGGGGATGGAGGAGACAGTTGAAAGTGTTGAATAGCTGTTTAAGGTTGTGAGCTAGAGAGGATATGCGAAGTAGGTTTGTTTTGCAGCAGTGAGTGCAGACTTGTAAGTGGTGAGGGCCTGTTTGTATGTGATGAAGTGCTCGGTGGAATAAGACCTCTTCCAACTGCGCTCAGAGATTCTGGAAGCCGGTCTCAATTCTTTAGTCTGAATGGTGTGCCAGGATTTCATGTTGATTGTGCGGGTTTTGGTATGTGTAAGGGGGGCAGCTGATTCGAGAGCTTCAGAGATGGTGGTGTTGTATAAAGTGGCAGCAGCATGTGCATCGTGTGAAAAAGCAATGTCTGCAAGAAGGAAAAGAGACTGAGAAAGTGAGTATAATTAAAGGTGAATGAGATTTCTGCGAGGGTGTGAAAGTTTGTGAAGAGCGGTTGTGGATTTGGAGAAGAGAGAGAAGAAAATGTGAGTAGATTGTGGTCAGACAGGGCAGAGAGGTTAGATAGGGAACAGAGGTGAGTGAAGATGAGGTCCAGCGTGTGGACATCTTTGGGAGCAGCTACAGAGGACCATTGGGTAAGGCCGAAGGAGGAAGCAAGTGTTAGACGTGTAGAGACAGATGAGTGAGAATGGGGATGTTAAAGTCACTAATGATGATGGTGGGGATGTCGGTGGAAAGGAAATGTAGGAGCCAGGTGGTGAAATGGTAAAAAAAAAAGGCTATGGCTGGCCCTGGAGGGCGAAAAATGACAGCCAATTGGAGGTTGGAGGGGGGAGTAGATGCGTACAGAGTGCACCTCAAAAGAGGGGAGCGTAACAGAGGGTGGTAGTGGAATTGGTGCAAAGGAGCATTGGTCGGACAGGAGCAAACTAACTCCTCCACCATGCTTGTTACTGGGGCGGGGGTGTGAGAGAGATAGAGACCGCCATAAGAAAGTGCAGCAGGAGAAGCAGTGTCAGAGGGAGTGAGCCAGGTTTCTGTGATGCCAAGGAAGGAGAGTTTATTAGTGATGAAATGATCATGGATGTAGGAAAGTTTATTGCAGACAGAGGGAGCGTTCCACAGAGCTCCTATTAGTGGGACTGAGGCAGCGGGGGCTGGGTGAATGGGTATAAGGTTAGAAGGGTTGCGGAAATTTGTCTTAGATTGTGATGGCAGTTAGATGTGACAATAGGGATGTGGTGAGGAGGACCAGGATTTGGAGAGATATCCCCAGCAGTGAGGAGAAGCAGACAGAGTGTTACTAGATGGGAGCAGGAGAGGCCATGAGGTGGGTCGTGTGTGTCTGGAGACACAGGGTGTAAAGTGGAGGAACAGATCTGAGGAGAGGGTGAGATGGGTGGGGAGAATGGTGTGAGAGATAAATAGTTCATTGCTAGGTGTAAGGATCAGAGGGGAAAGTAGAAAGTGAAGTATTATAGGGGTGAAAGTGAACAGCAGCACAAACATTGTTTACAGTGACTATGTATCCAGTTACCTTCCGGTCCCAATTCGACCTAATTCATTATCTGCACACTTATAGCTCCACACTTAAAGGGTCCACACGCCGACAGTGTCTAAGGGGTGCTTCACACATAGCGAGATCGCTACCGAAATCGCTGCTACGGCACGGTTTTGGTGATGCAACAGTGACCTCATTAGCGATCTCGCTGTGTGTGACACTGAGCAGCGATCTGGCCCCTGCTGCGAGATCGCTGCTCGTTACACACAGCCCTCGTTCGTTTTCTTCAAAGGCGCTCTCCCGCTGTGACACACAGATCGCTGTGTGTGACAGCGAGAGAGCGACGAAATGAAGCGAGCAGGAGCCGGCATCTGGCAGCTGTGGTAAGTTGTAACCAGGGTAAACATCGGGTAACCAAGGTGGTTACCCGATATTTACCTTAGTTACCAGCCTCCGCAGCTCTCACGCTGCCTGTGCTGCCGGCTCCGGCTCTCTGCACATGTAGCTGCAGTACACATCGGGTTAATTAACCCGATGTGTACTGTAGCTAGGAGAGCAAGGAGCCAGCGCTAAGCAGTGTGCGCGGCTCCCTGCTCTCTGCACATGTAGCTGCAGTACACATCGGGTTAATTAACCCGATGTGTACTGTAGCTAGGAGAGCAGGGAGCCAGCGCTAAGCAGTGTGCACGGCTCCCTGCTCTCTGCACATGTAGCTGAAGTACACATCGGGTTAATTAACCCGATGTGTACTGTAGCTAGGAGAGCAAGGAGCCAGCGCTAAGCAGTGTGTGCGACTCCCTGCTCTCGCGGTTATGATCGCTGCTTCGGCTGCTGTGTTTGACAGCTAAGCAGCGATCATAACAGTGACTTACAAGGTCGCTGTTACGTCACAGAAAATGGTGACGTAACAGCGACCTCGTTGTCGCTGTCGCTTAAGGCCCCGTCACACTAAGCAACATCGCTGCTAACGAACAACTTTTGTGACGTAGCAGCGATGTTGCTAGTGATGTTGCTGTGTGTGACATCCAGCAACAACCTGGCCCCTGCTGTGAGGTCGTTGGTTGTTGCTGAATGTCCTGGGCCATTTTTTAGTTGTTGCTGTCCCGCTGTGAAGCACAGATCGCTGTGTGTGACAGCGAGACAGCAACAACTAAATGTGCAGGCAGCAGGAGCCGGCTTCTGCGGAGGCTGGTAACCAATGTAAACATTGGGTAACCAAGAAGCCCTGTCCTTGGTTACCCGATATTTACCTTTGTTACCAGCCTCCTCCGCTCTCACTGTCAGTGCCGGCTCCTGCTCTGTGCACATGTAGCTGCAGCACACATCGGGTAATTAACCCAATGTGTGCTGTAACTAGGAGAGCAGGGAGCCAGCGCTAAGCATTGTGCGCTGCTCCCTGCTCTGTGCACATGTAGCTGCAGCAAACATCGGGTAATTAACCCAATGTGTGCTGTAACTAGGAGAGCAGGGAGCCAGCACTAAGCATTGTGCGCTGCTCCCTGCTCTGTGCACATGTAGCTGCAGCACACATCGGGTAATTAACCCGATGTGTGCTGTAACTAGGAGAGCAGGGAGCCAGCGCTAAGCGGTGTGCGCTGCTCCCTGCACGTGTAGCTGCGTGCATTGGTAACCAAGGTAAATATCGGGTTGGTTACCCGATATTTACCTTAGTTACCAAGCGCAGCATCTTCCACGCGGCGCTGCTGGCTGGGGCTGGGACACTGGTTGCTGGTGAGCTCACCAGCAACTCGTGTAGCGACGCTCCAGCGATCCCTGCCAGGTCAGGTTGCTGGTGGGATCGCTGGAGCGTCGCAGTGTGACATCTCACCAGCAACCTCCTAGCAACTTACCAGCGATCCCTATCAGGTTTGATCGTTGTTGGGATCGCTGGTAAGTTGTTTAGTGTGACTGGGCCTTTAGTGTGAACCAGCCCTAAGCCGACAATGTGAGACACATATATAGTGTTAGTAAGCACTCAGGTGGATCACAGAAGGGAAGGGCTGGTACACATCCTGATTACTTAAATCAAAGCTGAGCCCAGCTGTAGGATAGCATAGGCAGAGATAAGGGGTCATAAAGAATAGTGAGAAGGGGGGGTTCATGGAGTGGTCAGTTACACACATACCAGATGCAGAGAAAGCAGGATACATAAAAGGAAAGGCAGGTCATGGGAAAGATGGGTAGTTGTCAGACATACCTGTGAAGAGGGCAGACACGATGATTAGATGATGGAGAGTAGAGATAATGAATGAATAAGTACATAATATAATAATAATAATAATAATAATAATAATAATAATATGAAATTTGGCCTAATTCATTATCTGCACACTTATAGATCCACACTTAGTGATCCACACGCCGACAGAATAGAATATTAGCACGCCCCTGTAGGTGTGCTAACATGCTAAGAGGGTGGACTTGTGACTAGTCGCTGGCCTCATTAGCATATGAAAAAATCTTTAGAAATCCTTTTTTCTAAAGATCCCTTTATCTATGCTAGTGTATACAGAGACTGTTAGGCAGGGATTAGCAATATGCACCCAGAATTGCTCGTGGTCCTAGGTGCATATTGCACCTGACAGGTTGCCATTAATTCTTAGATCGTCTTTCAGTCATGCAGAGTATGTTGTCTATGATAAGGAGGAGAAATATGAAACCATAATGACTTAACTTTAACCACTGGCTTATTCACTTAATGCTACTTGGCTTGAACATCTCAAAGACCCAGATGGCTTTCTTCACCTTAATTTCGTTTTACAACTTTGTGCTTGGGAAAAAGACATCCGTAAGAATATTGTAGCCCATACAACAATGAGAATCAAGCAGCTCACCACCAGTTATAGGATGTTTGTTCTTCAGTGCACTTGCCCAGGCATCCACACTGAGCAAAATTTCCAAAACTGTTCCAGCGCAATGAGGGTTGAAGAACAAAAGAATGAAAAAACCTTTTTTTTGTTGCTTTTTTGATACTTTCTGGACCATGGAGTTTAAAATACTATAATAATTAAACCCTGGAACAGTTTTGGAGATTTCTGCAGAAGAAGACATAGTTTCTTGCAATCATTTGCGTAGGCAAGGGTCTAAAATATAATTCCCTGGCTACTAAGCTTCGGCTTTTGAAAAGTCAATTTTCAGGCCAAAGTGATTTCAGCAATTACTGATAGTAGTCAAGGTCCATACTCTTCAAATGAACTTGTTTAGAAGGTCATTCATTAATCTGTCAGCAGGACTTCAGTCCCTAAACTAGTCCTACTTATTTCTAGCGCTTTCAAAGACAAGTCCAGTAATATCTGTTCATGATCAGTCCATCCTTCTGTTACTGAGAAGTCAGTGTTTGAATTGATATAAAAATGAAGCTGAAGATCTGAAGCCTCCAGCTTTATTCCCCATCCAGTGCCGCCATCTCCTGCTTGACTGACAGCTACTTTGCCTGATTCAAACAGCATAGAGGCTGTGAAATGACCAAGGAGGCAGCGGTGTTGGGCGGGAAATAGAACTGGAGTGACAAAGGCTTCAGATCTACAATAGCTCTTTAGCCTCATTTGCACATCAATTTAAACACTGACATTTCAGTAATGGACTAGCCATTGCTGGTGTCTTTCAAAAAGCTAGACTCACATATGCGAGATTCAAATACATATACACAAGGTGGTCACCAAATAGGACACAGGGTCAGTCAGTCACACATCATATGTAGATGGGAAGGCAGAGGATACTGCTCAGAGTGGGCGACCAATCTAGCATGCATCTTTTAGGTTTATATCTCTTCCTATCTGGTTGTGCATTTATGTTTAGGACTTATTTACACTAGGTATACAGGCGTTCTGTAACCGTGCTATATTTTACACAGGGGTCCACTATCTCATCTGCATAGAGCACTACTTAGTACTGGATGTATAGATATTGAATAATTGTGTTATATCCTCTATATAGGTGTCTATCGCTTGGTTTATCATTTATTGGGGATTGCGGTTTCTACATTCCACTGGCATTAATTTGGTATTGAATAACCCCATTTCACTTCTAATCATCTTACAATGTCGCCTTGTGACCTGCATGTATTTTTTCATATATGCCCAGCACTTGTTTTATACAGGTGACCTATTAGACCTGGTCCTTTCTGGTCCGCATCTAGTCATGCTACCGGTATGTGACCAGTCATTTGTACTCCCAGGGGGCTTATTTTGCAGTCCTGACTAAAGGCCACGTCTCACACATCCGGCTTTTCGCCGGTTTGCCGGATCCGGCGCTCTCCCGTACAGACAATACAGTACAGTGACAGTGACAGTGACAGCGCTGTAACTTCCGGGTCACATGCGCCGGTCACATGACAGCATGTGACCGGCGCTTGTTGCGCTGTCACTGTACTGTAGTCACTGTATGGGAGAGCGCCGGATCCGGCAAACCGGCGAAAAGCCGGATGTGTGAAACCGGCCTAAGCAACATCGCTAGCAACATCGCTGCTGAGGCACAACTTGCTAGCGATGTTGCTGTGTGTGACATCCAGCAACAACCTGGCCCCTGCTGTGAGGTTGTTGGTTGTTGCTGAATGTCCTGGATCATTTTTTAGTTGTTGCTCTCCCGCTGTGAAGCACACATCGCTGTGTGTGACAGCGACAGAGCAACAACTAAATGTGCAGTGAGCCGGCTTCTGTGGACGCTGGTAACCAATGTAAATATCGGGTAACCAAGAAGCCCTTCCCTTGGTTACCCGATATTTACCTTCGTTACCAGCGTCCGCCGCTCTCACGCTGCCAGTGCTGGCTCCTGCTCCCTGCACACGTAGCTGGAGTACACATCGGGTAATTAACCCAATGTGTACTGTGGCTAGGAGTGCAGGGAGCCAGCGCTAAGCGGTGTGCGCTGGTAACCAAGGTAAATATCGGGTTGGTTACCCAATATTTACCTTAGTTACCAAGCGCAGCATCGCTTCCTCGCGTCGCTGCTGGCTGGGGGCTGGTCACTGGTGAGATCTGCCTGTGTGACAGCTCACCAGCAACCCGTGTAGCGACGCTCCAGCGATCCCTGCCAGGTCAGGTTGCTGGTGGGATCGCTGGAGCGTCACTTAGGCTATGTGTGCACTAGGCAGTTTGACCCGCGGATTTGCTGCGGAAATTTCTTGAGAAATGTCTGCAATCTTTGTGCAGACATTTCCCAGCAAATCCTATGAGAAAAAAAAATAGCTGTGCGCACAAGATTTTCTTGAGAACATGAGCATGTCAATTCTTTTCCGCAGGTACCTGCGGATTTCTGCAGTACAGCCTGCAAAATCCGCAGGGAACAACCTGCGGGAAAATCGTGGCAAATTCGCAGCTAATCCGCGGCAAATCCGCATGCGGATTTACCGCGGATTTGGTGCGGATTTTTTCCGGAGGTCCGGAAATCTTCCACTCCCAGAAGTTTCTCAAGAAATGTTCTTGAGAAACTTCACATTTCTAGTGCGCACAAAGCCTTAGTGTGACGGTACCTTAATATTCTCTGTATCACTAGGTGGCTTCATGACATCAATTGCTCCACATATGTCTCTATTTTTTGTAGGGTACTTGACTCTGCATAAACACAGGGTCTATTGTGGTTACTTTCATGCATTTATTTAAATATTTATGTGATTATTTGGGATAGGCTCTGCTCTCAGTGCTTTGTCCTTCAGTCTTTTTCATTGTTTTATAAAATGTCTTTGTCTTGTACTTAATAAAGGTGTTTTCGATAATTGAAATTTACAACAGGTGTGCCCCTGGTTTCATGTGCAGTCTTTCCTCTTTTGATCTTTTCCTCGTTTGATCTTCCCCCTCCATTGGACCAGGGTGCACCCAATTATATTGATTATTGATGATAGTAGTGCGCTCCATTTTTTCCTTTATAAGGCTATGTGCCCACAGGACTATATACCCGCGGATTTTGCCACAGCAAACCAGCAGATTTATCTGGATTTTCTAGATAAATTCGCAGGTTTCAGCAAGTACAGACACTCCCCATGTTATCCAATGGGACATGGGGAGTGTCTGACTCCATACTGCGATATGTGCGACTGCGGAACATGCTGCGGATGTCCTACAGCCACATGTAACTGCATGTCATTTATTCCTACGGAAATACCTGCAGAATTCCCGGCCCTCCACTATGGAGAGGGAGGTGTTTCGTTTGGGCGTATAGCACGCACAGATCGACCACGTACTCTCTCTCCTACAGCTCCACCCGTAGCACCATGGCCACATTCACTATTTGATGCTTTCCTCATGCTTTGCACCCCCAAAAAGGGCAGAGTATTAGATAGCCTCTATGTAGACAGTGCACAGCAGATTATTAAACTGCCTTTATACAGAATGTTCCCCACAGAGCCTGTTTTCAGGCCAGGTCACGTGTTGCATCGGCCAATCACAACCAAACCAATACTCAACATGGTTGTGATGGCTGAGGAAGTGCCCAGAGCCAAAAAGCTTATTGATTGGTTGCAACCTTTCATCAAGCTTTATTCAGCATCCGAACTACGTACACTTACGGATTTCTGTGAGACGTCTGTGTTTGGATTTTAGCACCAGACAATTCGGGGTCACTTATCTCTTGTCTGGAGTGAAGGAAAGACTATTGAGTAAGGGTACCTTCACACTTAGCGATGCAGCAGCGATCCGACCAGCGATCTGACCTGGTCAGGATCGCTGCTGCATCGCTACATGGTCGCTGGTGAGCTGTCAAACAGGCAGATCTCACCAGCGACCACTGAACAGCCCCCAGCCAGCAGCGACGTGCAAGCGACGCTGCGCTTGCAGGGAGCCGCCGACTGGAAGCTGCGGAGACTGGTAACTAAGGTAAACATCGGGTATGGTTACCCGATGTTTACATTAGTTACCAGCGCTGTGTGCAGAGAGCAGGGAGCCGCGCACACTGAGCGCTGGCTCCTTGCTCTCCTAGCTGCTGTACACATCGGGTTAATTAACCCGATGTGTAATGCAGCTACATGTGCAGAGAGCAGGGAGCCGCGCACACTGCTTAGCGCTGGCTCCTTGCTCTCCTAGCTGCTGTACACATCGGGTTAATTAACCCGATGTGTACAGCAGCTACATGTGCAGAGAGCCGGAGCCGGCAGCACAGGCAGCGTGAGAGCTGCGGAGGCTGGTAACTAAGGTAAATATCGGGTAACCACCTTGGTTACCCGATGTTTATCTTGGTTACAAGCTTACCTCAGCTGTCAGACGCCGGCTCCTGCTCCCTGCTCGCTTCATTTGTCGCTCTCTCGCTGTCACACACAGCGATCTGTGTGTCACAGCGGGAGAGCGGCTTTGAAGAAAACGAACCAGGGCTGTGTGTAACGAGCAGCGATCTCGCAGCAGGGGCCAGATCGCTGCTCAGTGTCACACACAGCGAGATCGCTAATGAGGTCACTGCTGCGTCACAAAAAGCGTGACTCAGCAGCGATCTCGGCAGTGAGCTCGCTGTGTGTGAAGCACCCCTAACCCCTTCTGATATGTGATGTAACCCCATGAATCTGTAGAGACTGTATTCCAGGTTTGAAAAGAAACTTGATAAGATTGCTTACATTGTTTGATCTCTTCCTCAGTCTGAGCCTTTATTTCTTTTTAATGGAGGGTTGAGGATTCAAGCTTGGGCTGTGGGCTTGGTTGTTTTTTAAATCTGCTTAATGCTCGACTGAATGGTGAGCAAATGGGCGTAAAGAAATTCCTTCCCTTGGTTGAAGGAAAGATTGACCAAATAAACTTCTAGGATTAAATGGCGGGATGATTTTTTTTTTTTTGAGGACATGGCACCAGACCAGATTTTAATCCAGACTGCTAGAGATTCAGTTTTTTAGAGGCACAAATAAAGAACATCACAAAGAAAATCCGCTAATTTTAGAGTAGACACGGAATCCCATTTTTCTGTAGCGACATAGTCAGAGAGATCTTGCAGAGCACAGACCACAAGCTAAATCTAAAGGGTGCTTTACACGCTGCGACATCGCTAGCGTTAGCTAGTGATGTCGAGCGCGATAGCACCCGCCCCCGTCGTACGTGCGATATGTGATTGCTACCATAGCGAACATTATCGCTACGGCAGCGTCACACGCACATACCTGGTCAGCGACGTCGCTGTGACCACCGAACAATCCCTCCTTCAAGGGGGAGGTGCGTTCGGCGTCATAGCGACATCACTAAGCGGCCGGCCAATAAAAGCGGTGGGGCGGAGATGAGCGGGACATAACATCCCGCCCACCTCCTTCCTTTCGCATTGCTGGTGGACGCAGGTAAGGAGATGTTCGTCGCTCCTGCGGTGTCACACACAGCGATGTATGATGCCACAGAAACGAGGAACAACATCACTAGTGCCCAAACTACAATATTTTGTTTTAGAACGACCTCTCCAAAACCAAGGATTTTTACCACTTTTGAGATCGTTGAAGGTCGCTCGTACGTGTCACACGCTGCGGTCGCTAACGGCGCCGGATGTGCGTCACACACACCGTGACCCTGACGATATATTGCTAGTGATGTCGCAGCGTGTAAAGAACCCTTAAGTCTTTTTTGGCCATCAGTCTTAATCGGGACTTGCCCCTTCCACTTATTTGGAAAAAGGGAGGAATTCCAGGGCACTACTCAGTATTCAACAAGCCTATTTGTCCATTACAAAGAAAGTCCTGTATTCAGAGGCTGGAAGCAAACACCGGGGTGCTTATATCAATAGATAACAAATCTTGCAATGCAAAGTAGAAAAAGTATAGCACTCACCGGTTAAATTGCTGTGCAGAAAAACTGTTCTGTTACTGTGCAGAAAAATTCATTTTGAATGGCAAGACACTTTTTGCTGGGCGTCATTAGACGTTGAAAGTTTATTTACAAGAATACCACAGCATTTGGGTGTCAATGTCATTATTGATATGCTGAGGGGGCTCGGTGAAGATGATTTACTGATAAATTTTGTAGAAGAGGCTCTGCTCTTTGTGTTGAAAAAGAACACCTTTAAATTTGGGCATGTTTGGTACCAGCAAAATAGCGGGGTGGCGATGGGGACTCCTGTGGCTTGCACCTTTGCAAATCTCTTCCTTGCGCATATGGAAGATAATCTCATATACAGTCCTACTAATCCTTTCATAAAACACAAAGAAATTTATGCGTTTTGTGGACGATGTATTGATAGTTTGGGATGGGGACAGATCTCAATTTGAGTCTTTTGTGGCATACCTGAATGATAATAACAACTACAATATGCTGTTCACACACCATTTTGGTGATAAAACTATGGAGTTCCTTGACGTTAAATTGACGGCCCAGGAAGGGAGAATTATACGGGAACTTTATAGAAAACCTACTACTGTGAATGCTTTGTTGCATTTTGATAGTGCCCATCCGACTCATGTATTGAGATCTGTTCCCTTCAGTCAATTTTTAAGGCTGAATAGGATCACGAATAATCCCGATGCTTTTGTGACACAGACGAACGATCTCAAGCAAAGATTTTTAGAAAGGGGGTATCCCTCTAATCTTATCAATTCAATGCAGAAACAAGCTGAAAGTAAGATTCAACATGAGAAAAATATTTCCTGTTTAAATCGGGGTATTACACCTGTTAAAAAAATGAATCGATTCATCTTTAACTTCAAATATGGCCCGATGGATCGGATGATCAAAACAATCATAAATAAAAATTGGCACATAATTGAAGGAGTATCAGAACTTAGGGAAATGGCCCTCAATAAACCCCTAATAACGCATAGAAGATGTAAAAATATTGGTGATATTTTAGTCAAGGAACGGTATATACCTCCTAAAACCTGGCTACACCAGGTGGGTCCTACAGGTAATCACAGATGTGGAAACTGTTCATTTTGCAGTTTTCACATGACGGGCAATTCTTTTGTAATTGGTGGCCATTCACATTATGTGCGGCATTTGATAACCTGTAGGACTAAAATGGTCGTTTACGTGATTTTTTGCCCGTGCCAATATTTTTACATTGGGAAGACGATACGGCAGCTCTTTGTAAGATTAAGGGTATGTGCACACGTTGCTTTTTTTTCCGCGCGGAAAAAAACGCACCCTCTGGCAGAGGGGAGAATTGTAAACAATGCTTTTTGAGAAACAACGCATCGAAAACGCATGCGTTTTTCATGCGTTTTTTTTTTTTTTTTTTTTAAACTTTGAATTTTTATTGAGATTTTCAATTTACGTTTTTCATACATAAAATAAAACATAAAATTCACAATTCTTATCGAACCTAGACAAACAATGACAGGACAGGTGAGGAGGGTTAGGAGGGGAGAGGAGAAATAGGAGGGAAGAGGGAAGGGTTTCAAGAGTCCATGCTCCTTCCATAGGACCCATAGGCCTCAGTCTCACAGATCCTCCTGTCCCGCAAAGTAGTCCCATGGTGCCCACACGGCCTGGAAGCGGTCAACTGTGTCATGCAATAGTGCCGTGAGATGTTCCATGCGTCTAACGTCCAGTAATCTATACTTGAGGCTCTGGAGTGAGGGTGTCCCTGGCTGCCTCCAATTCTTTGCAATTAAGCATCTGGCCGCCGTAAGGATGTGGGACAAAAGCTTAGAGGCCGTTTTTCCCAATCCCCCATTCCCAAGACCCAGAACATAGATCAGGGGATCAAGATCAACCTCTATATATAGTACTTTATGGATCAACCCTCTAACCCGCTCCCAGAAGGGGACTATCCCTGGACAGGACCAGAATATGTGCAGAATGGTGCCCCTGCCTCCCCCGCATCTCCAGCAACAAGCCGGTATGGAGGGGTCTATGCCATGAAGGAAATCTGGAGTGTGGTACCAAAATAGCAAAATTTTATAGATATTTTCCTTATATAGTGTGCATATTGACGTCTTGGCGGCGTTTCCCCAGATTGCTGCCCATTCCTGAGGAAGTATCCGCCTTCCCAATAGAGACTCCCATTTCCGCATGTATGGAAAAGACCCCTCGGGCCCCTCCCGTGAATCAGAAAGCAAAATGTAAATTTCCGAAATCAGCCCCTTAGTATCAGTGCCCCTTCTGCAAATTTTCTCAAAATCTGTGGGAATCGAGGCCCCTGCCCTGCCAAACAAGGAGCCAGCCAAGTCTCTGATCTGCAGATATTGGAAAAACTCTCGATTAGAGAGAGAGAATTTATCTCTAAGGTACTCAAAGGAATGGATCTGCATTGTACTTCCATCTATAATGTCTGCAAATCTGAATAGACCTGCCTTGAGCCAGGGGTGCACCATGTCCGACTCCAGACTGCTTGGGAGCAAGGGTTGGTATATGAAGGACACCAGAGGGGAGCAGGGGGATGCCAAAGGAAATCTTCTAATGCAAAATGCCCAGAGGTCCCTAGTGAACTGCATCGGTCCAAGAAGAGGGGGGGGCGAATCACACTGGGCCGGGGGCCACAGGAGCGCGTTTGGATGTATAGGCGCCAGCCAAAGTTTTTCAATCTCAGTCCACCTGTTGTATGCCCAAAGGGACACCCAACAGGGGATCCTCCTAAGATGGGCCGCCCAATAGTATTTTAGGATGTCCGGGACAGAAAGCCCCCCCCTGTTTCTCCGAGCCATCAACACCTCCCTGGCCACCCTATGACGTTTGTTACACCAAATAAATCTAAGGATAGCCGCCTGAAGGGACTTCAGCTCCTTTATTGGTACCTTAACTGGGAGGGTTTCAAAGAAATATAATAATTTTGGGAGCAAGCTCATTTTAACCGCCGCAATGCGCCCCATCCACGAAAGAGGGAGGGGCAACCACTTGCTCAAAAGAGTTCTCAGCTCTCGGAAAAGGGGGGGGAAGTTAAGGTTATAGAGGGAATCATAAGTAGATGTGAGGTTAACCCCCAGGTACTTGACCGCATCTGTCTTCCAACGAAACTTAAAATTCAAACGCAGGTAATCCAGGGCCACCGGGTCGAGATTCAAGGGCATTGCCTCCGTTTTGCTAGAGTTGATCTTATACCCCGAAAGGCTCCCGTACCTACCCAAGGTGCACATTAAAATTGGAAGGGACACATGGATGTTAGTAAGTGTAATGAGCACATCGTCGGCAAAAAGTGAGATTTTAAACGGTTTATTCCTGACCAGGACCCCCGAGATGTCTGGGTTGCTCCTGACCGAGGCCGCGAGGGGCTCTATGCATAGTGCAAAAAGGAGGGGGGACAGGGGGCACCCCTGCCTGGTGCCATTGGAGATGAGAAAAGGCTTAGAGATGTGGAGGGGGAGTTTGATAGAGGCCGTAGGAGCGCTATACAGGGACTTCAAGGCCCGCATAAAGCCACCCGAGATCCCAAAGACCTCCATTGTCTTGAAGAGAAAAGGCCACGCAAGGCGGTCAAAAGCCTTCTCTGCATCTAGACTCAACACCAACGCCTGTTGCTTCGTCCGATTTGCCACATCCACCAGGTCTATGACCTTCCTGGTGTTGTCCCCCCCCTGACGGCAAGGGACAAAACCCACCTGGTCTTTATACACGAGTTGGGGCAACCATCGATTAAGCCTGGCCGCCAAGAGCTTGGTGAACATCTTCAAATCGGAGTTCAAAAGGGCTATTGGTCTATAATTAGCACAGTCCAATGGGTCCCTGGGTGGCTTGGGCAGGAGGATTAAATGGGAGTGTAGCATGGATGGAGGGATAGGGTCACCCTGAAGGAAAGAGTTAAACAAGGCGGCCATGTGTGGGAGGAGCTCCGCCGCAAACACCTTGTAATAAAAATAAGTAAAGCCGTCCGGGCCCGGTGACTTCCCGCCAGGCAGGGCTTCCAGAACTTGCTCCAGTTCCTCTGTAGTAATCTCTTCATTCAAAGCCGCGGCTGCTCCGCAAGGCAGTGAAGGGAGCTCAAGGGCCGAAAAATAGTCCCCAAGTGCCCCAGCCCCGCGCGAAGCCATGCCCGGGGGAACCGGAAGGTTATAAAGCTTGTTGTAGTAATTGAAAAAAATGTCAGCTATTGAAGCGGGGTGATAGTGGATAGTGCCCTTTTCGTCGCGCAGAGCCTGAGGGCATGAGGATGTAGCGCGCTCCTTAAGCTGCCTGGCGAGTAAGGTATGAGCCTTATTACTCCTTTCATAGTATCTTTGTTTGGAAAAGGTTAGCAATTTTTCTGCTCTGCCAATTGCCAAGTCTCTCAACTTTTCCCTAAGGCTGATGACTCTCCTAAGAATAGTCAGTGATGGGGCAGCCGCCAGTCTCCCCTCCTGTAGCTTAAGATGGGCCGTTATAGAGTCCCGCTGGCTTGTGGCATTCTTTTTAGCCCTGGCGCCCTCTCTAATGCATAGTCCCCTCATCACTGCCTTGTGAGCTTCCCAGAGTGTTGCCGGCGACGTGACCGTGCCCGTGTTCAACTGAAAGAATTCGACCAGTTGCTTATTTAAAAAGGCCCTAGTGTCGGGATTTTTGATCAGAGATTCATTAAGGCGCCAATGCTGAGGCCTAGGTCGAGGACCATCTTTCTTGAAGTCCATTATGAGTGGGGAATGGTCTGACCACGTAATGGATCCCATTTCCACCCTCTCAAGACGCCCCAGCAGCTGTGAGTCAATGAAAAAATAGTCTATTCTGGTGTGCGTCTGATGCGGATGCGAGTAGAAGGAAAAGGCCTTCTCTCCCGGGTGGTCCACCCTCCAAGCGTCGTATAAAGCCCCTGATCTAATGAGCCTACGAAAGTCCCGGGACAAATTTTTCAAAGCACCCGATGGAGGGTGTCCACCCACAGAGAGTCTGTCGGCCACCTCCGAAAAAGGGATGTTAAAGTCTCCCCCCAACACCGTAGAGGCCGGTGCCAGTCCGCCTATCAGATCGAGTATTTTCTTAAGAAAGCGTATCTGCCCTTCATTAGGTGCATAAATGTTGGCCATTATGTGCGGGGATCCCCCCAGTTGGCCCTCCAGAATCACATATCTACCCTCTGGATCGCAGTGAGAACCCGTAATTTGTAGAGGACAACTGGAGGATATTAAAATAGCAACTCCCCCCCTCTTGGAGCCCGAGTAAGCCGAGTAATGGATGGGAAAGCGGTGGGACGCAAATTTGAAAGTGTTTGATTCCACAAAATGTGTTTCTTGGATAAAGGCTATGTCTGCACCTGATGTTTTCAGTTCCTGTAGCAGCAATTTCCTCTTACGGGGTGAATTCAGACCTTTTACGTTAAGAGAGATAATGCGGGTCATATCTAAAACTTAGAAGTAAGAAAAAGCTAATGGCACACCTATACCGTCGGGGGCATGACTTCCCCTGTGAAGCCGGCCAGAGGAGATGGTCCATACGACAAAGGGCCGCAGCTCCCAGGGACTCTAGAAGGGGTGGTACCTGAAAGGACACATAAGGAAAAAACATCGGGGAGGGGGGAAGACAAGGACAAACATAGAAATGAACATGAATTAAGAACATTAACCAAAATGCATAAACCTTAGGCATAGATTCCCGGGGGGTCAACCCGGAAGGGAGAGACCTAGAGGGAGGTTCCCCAACCCGTCTGAGCTAAGAGAGCCACCCACCTCACTCCCCAGTAGCCCTCCCACGGGGGTCAGTCCAGTGGGCACGGGCCCGTGCCAAAAGGAAACAAGGGAAAAAAAAACAAAACAAAAAACCTCAACCACTAACTCCAAGTAAGGGGACCGGGCTCCCGCCAACCCCCCTACCACCCACGGCATCATTGTGGCTACAGCCCCCCCCCCCTTATGCAGCTCAACAGACCCAGAGGGCCGCAGATGACACAATGGACAGTCAGAGGCTTGCTGTAGAGAGAGTCACAGTATCACAAAGCATGCTCAGCCACTGGAACTCAGAGGGTATAAGAAATAGGCACCAACCAGGTTAAGAAGTGTCCTCAACGGTGAGCCAGGGAGGGGGGCGACCCGCGGCCCCTACCTCCTCTCCCCCCCAAAGCCCCACGCCCTCCACCCCTCACCTTGGACCACACGGGAGGGGGCGGCCCTTCCAACCTTTGCAAGTCCCAATCTGGGATACAGACCGCTGGAATGTCCAGTGCTTCACAGAACAGAGTGGTATCTGCTGGAGTGCGAAGGGTCGCCGATTTACCCCCTCTGCGCGCTGTTAGTGCAAACGGGTAACCCCAGCGGTATGGAACCTGGTGCTCCTTCAGGCTCGTGAGAAGGGGTTTGAGGTGCCGCCTTTTCTGGAGTGTGATGCGAGAAAGATCCGGGAAAAGCTGGATTTCCTTGCCATTGAACACAGGTGCCGTGCGCCTCATTCTAGCCTTAGCCATGATCAGTTCTTTGGTGGAGAAGTCGTGAATGCAACAAATGATGTCCCGGGGTTGGGTGGATAAATTCTTCGGCTGTAAAGCCCTGTGTGCCCTGTCCAGCTTGATGATGTTAGAAGGGGGAGCGTCCAACACTTCATTAAAGATGGATTGTAGTATGGAGTTTGTGTCCTCGGGCCCATCTGACTCTGGGACCCCCCTCACACGGACATTGCAACGGCGTCCTCTGTTGTCGAGATCCTCTATGTGAGACTGCATATCCTCCATTATTTTTTGTTGCGATGTTGCCAGTTTGTGTAATTCTGATACATGGGATCTGGTGATGTCATGCTCTTCCTCCAGGGATTCAATTCTGCCAGACAATTGCTGCAAATCTCTCCTCACTTCAGCTATTTCTGACCTGCAAGTTGCTTTAACCTCACGTATGAGGCATTGAAAGTCCTCTTTAGAAGGAAGTTTACTTATGAAATCATGCATGTCCTTATAGAAGGTGTCTGGCCCTTTAAGTTGAGCACCTGCAGTAATAGACACTGGAGTTTTAGTCTGGTGCTGGGGAAGCTGGGAAGGTTGATCTCCACACCGAGGCCCAGAGGGGGGAAGCAGGCTGCTCTGTTCCCTGATATTACCAGCTGTGGCTGCAGTCCCTTCTCCCGGCAGTGGGGAGGGCTGCCCCCCGACCTCCACCTTATCTCCCACAGCCACTATGTGCTCCTGGGCCTGCTGCTGCTGTGCCTGAGGATCCGATGCAGTGCAGGGCTGCTGAGCCAAGGCATTCCCTGTTGGAACTGCTGCAGAGATTCCTCCACTTTCCCCTGTGTCCCCGCTCACCCACTCCTCCTTCTCTTGCTGCTTAGCAGGCCGGGCCAGTGCCTCCATTTCCCCTCCATGCTCCCTGAAAGATGGCGTCCGGGCCTCCCCTGGACCCTGTTCCAGGCCCAAGAAAGTATCCAGCGCCGTGGTGTGCAGCGGGGGGGCCACCGATGCCTGCTGCGATGGTTTAATCCTCCGTGGTCCCATCCTGAGAGCCGGTGAGTAGGTTTGTGCTTATGATAAGTGCTGATTTAGCTGAGGGTCAACAGGAGCTCCTCTTCCCCACGTCCACTCAGCTCAGCATCCTGGACACGCCCCGTTCTTCATGCGTTTTTTTAGGTGCGTTTTTTAAGACTTGTCAGTGATAATAAAGTTGGTTGAACACAGACCTTTGGAAAAAAAAACCTGTGATGTCATTTCCTTCTCCACATTCTGTTTGGATAAATGGGAGGGCTTGGAATGGAAGGAGCACCATTTGAATTTTGGAAAAGTTGAAATAAACTTCGCGCACCAAGCCCCTTAGGTACCTATACGTCAGAAAACCCCCACAAGTGACCCCATTTTGGAATCTGCACCCATCAAGGATTTTATTCAGGAGTATATTAAGCATTTTGAATCCACAGCTACTTCACCCAAAATGTTGCTGTAGCAACAATATTCTCACTTTTAGGCCCGCTTCACACGTCAGTGAAAAACACTGACGTTTTTCACTGGCGTGTAAAACACGCACATGTCCCTCCGTGTGCCGTGAATCACGGCACACGTGGGTTGTCTAAGTGCAATCCGGGCTCCGTTCTCCGTGGCCCGTGATTGCACTTAGAGATTAACTCACCTGCACCCGCTCCCGCTCTCCATGGTGCTGATCGCTCCCGCGGTGCAGCATCCGGCCGGCGCTGACCCCCGCAGCAGCTGCTTCCGGGTCAGCTGTGTCGTGCATCATGAATATGCGCGACAATAATGAGCCGGCTCAGAAGCAGCAAGCTGCACGGGCTGCAGAGGACATCGCTGGACGCCGGGTGAGTTAAAATGTTTTTTATTTTAAAAGCACGTTTTTTTCTGGCACGTGTTTCACGGATCACACCACTGCGTGGTCCGTGGGACATCAGTGATGCCAGAAAAAAATGGACATGTCTCCGTGCGGCAATCACGCACACGCGGGTACGCCGCATGGAGACACGTGCAGTGAAAAATCACTGACGTGTGAGCAGACCCATTCATTATAATGGGTCTGCGTATGTCAGTGATCCTGGTACGTTTAAAAAAAAAGCACAAACGTACCAGAATCACTGACGTGTGAAAGGGGCCTAAGGCTATGTGGCCATGATCCAGCGACACGGCGTCTAGTACAGTGTCAGCCTTCCTGCAGCTGCCCATGCCCACGATTTGGGTTCAGGCTGCTGTGGAGCTCTATGCTACCTGCAGAGAACACTCTCGTCTCCGCAGCATAAATTGACATGCTGAGGCTCGGGAAGCCACGCTACCGGTCAGTTTATGCTGCGGAGAAAAGAAGCACAGTGGGCATGGGATCTCCAAAAATCCTTCCACTGTGCTTCTACTGCACAACGCAGCGTTATGGACGCAGGGAAAACACTCAGCGCCCATAACGCTGCAAACCCTGATTGTGGACACACAGCCTAAAAAGCGTCAATGGATGAAGGGATGTCAAATATATAGAACGTCCTACCCCCGCCTGCATATTCTAAGCTGGCACCTTTAGTACCTTTCATGTGGCACTAAAGGGTGCCTAGCTTAGTATTTATCCAATAAAAAAAAAAAATAAAAAAATGAAAAAAAAATGGCGTGGGGTCCCCCCTATTTTTGATAGCCAGTCAGGGTAAAGCAGACAGCTGTAGCCTGCAAACCACAGCTGGCAGCTTCATCTTGGCTGGTGATCAATTTGGAGGGCTCCCCATGTTTTTTTTTTTTATTTATAAATAAAGAATAAAAAAAAAAATAACGTGGGGTCCCCCCAAATTAGATCACCAGCCAAGGTGAAGCTGACAGCTGGGGTCTGGTATTCTCAGGGTGGGAAGAGCCATGGTTATTGGACTCTTCCCAGCCTAAAAATAGCAGGCCGCAGCCGCCCCAGAAGTGGCGCATCCATTAGATGCGCCAATCCTGGCGCTTCGCCCCAACTCATCCCGCGCCCTGGTGCGTTGGCTAACGGGGTAATAAATGGGGTTGATACCAGATGTGTAATGTCACCTGGCATCAAGCCCAGCAATTAGTGATGTCACGGCGTCTATCAGACACCCGACATAACTAATTGACAGTAAACAAAAGCAAAAAAAGACAACAAAAAATGTTTTATTAGAAAAAACACTCCCCAAATCATTCCCTTGTTCTCCAATTTAATCAAAAAAAATGGGTCCGCAGAAATCCATATGGATGTCCCACGTCGCCTCTGGACCTTCTAGAATATGGGGGCACCTTCAGGGAACGTATCCCCCATTTTCTAGGAGGGCAGACCCTCCATTTGAGGGGAGTGGGTGCCAAAAATCTGCACCCACTCTCCCCGGGTCACAGCTGCAGAGTGCCGAGCAGCCAGCACAGCTCACACTGAACACAGTGCTGGCTGTCAGCTGCTCTGCACATGTGACCGGCCGGCGTCTGCTGTGAAGGAGGAGGGGGCCGCGGGGGATCAGCGCTGCGACCGGACAGGTATGTATGACACTGGGGGGAATAGGGGGTGAACGGGCAGGGCCTGGGGAACAGTTTTCTGTCGCATGTGTTATTGCACATGCGACAGAAATCATAGGAGCAGGGCGGCCGGTGCGCTACTGTGCGCGCGGCCATGTTGGATTTTCGGGAGGGGGGTCGGGGGTCAGGGCGGGCACTTTGGCGACACCGGGGGCTTTGCCAGGAAGTGAGGTCAACAGGAAACCTCTTGACCTCACTTCCAGGTAAATGCCTGCGTTCTGGCGTGCCGACAAAGGCCGCGGACCGCAACAAAAAAGCAGGTCCATGCGGTGTAGCTGCGTTCTGACCCCACATCATTGATTTCAATGGGGGAGAGAACGCAGCCACACCGCACAAAAGAAGTGACATGCTGCTTTTCTTTCCGCACCGATTTTTGGCATCCAAAACGCTGCGGAAAGAAACGCAGCATGTGCACTGATTTTTCAGCTTTCCCATACACTTTGCTGGGAAAGCTGAACGCATGCAATTTGCCACTGAAACGCTGCGGTTCAAAACGCAGCGTTTCCGCGGTAAAAAACGCATCGTGTGCACACAGCCTTAGGCCTCTGCCACACTCACGTGAAATTCACGCACGTGCCGAGAGACACGTATTTTCCCTGCGTGTTGCGTGCAGGTAAGTACGTGTCTCTGGTACGTGCGTGACACGTGTGTTCTACGTGTGCTATCCGCGATAGCACACGTAGAACCGGTAATTATTATACTCACCTGGTCCTTCCTGATGTCCGCGCTGCTGTCCGTGGTGCTGATCCTCGGTCTCCAGCCCTCCCGTCTACCCGCTGCTGCTGCTGCCAGGCAGTGAAGTGAATATTCTATGAGATTAATGAGCGGCGGTCGGCAGCAAGAGGCAGCAGCGGCAGAGACAGGAGGGCTGGAGAAGGTGAGTTAATGTTTTGGTTTTTTTTTCAATGACATGTGTGTTTTCTCCGGCGCGTGTCACACGGGACCGCATCCACACTACACCCGTGTGGTGCGGGTGCGGGCCGTGCGACACCCGTGCTGTCGGTGAAAAAACGGACATGTCAGCGCTTTCAAAAACGCACACACGTACAAACGCACACGGACACACGTTCCGTGTGGTTTTACGTGTGTGTGCCTGCTACAATAGGGTAGCATTGGTTAAAGTGTCTCCGTGCCGCCGGTACGTGTAAAAAATGACAAACACGTGCCGGAGGCACGGATGTGTGGCGCAGGCCTTAGAGAGCATAGGAACTCCATTCATAGTGGAATAGGGGCAACTAGGTTAATCAACCATATAAGAGAATTTCAGAATTCTGATTGCAATGTATTATCCTTTGCAGGGATAGAATTGGTTGAGCCTAACGCTAGGGGAGGTGATACGCATAAAATGCTATTAAGAAAAGAGGCTGCATTTATTATGAGATTCAACGCAACAGGCCCTCTAGGGTTAAATGATAAAAATGACCTTAGTGTGTTTCTAGGTTGATTTATGAGGCATTTGGCTTCTTCCATGTATATTTATATATGTTTGCTGAAAATTGTTGCTGAAATTCAAGTATTGTATGTATATTCTTTGTTTTTAACATATGTTTTAATTATTTGACATCAACCACAAAAAAAAAAAAAAATTTTTTTTTTTGGATGTGGATAAAAAGGATATGATGTCATACCTAATCAGACCAGCTGAAGCACCGGACAGGTGCTTAACGGCCGTCGTCTGCTACAGCGCACACTCCCTCTCCCCACCAGCCGTCTCCGCACATGTAACCTCCGCTGTTTAAATAAACAGTTTTTCTGCACAGCAATTTAACCGGTGAGTGCTATACTTTTTCTACTTTGCCTTCCACTTATTTGTACTTGAATCCATGTTTTAAAGATTGGAAAATAAACTTTATTTTATATCTGGACGTGTAGCTGGAATTCTCCTTTACATGCTCAAGTAATATCCCAGTATTCATTACAAATAACGAACCCAATGCAAATGGATTGGGAACCCGAGAATTTTTCTGGGAAACCTTCAAGAAAAATGCTAGAGTTCCCCATTGACTTTAGGTTTATTATTCGTGACAAATACTGGAATAGTACTAGATATTTGATACGAATATCCCAAACATATTTTAGTATTCAATCATCACTAATTGTAACTTAAATTACATTCATTGACATTCTTGGTGTTTGTATACAAGTCTAGTGGGCGGTCCTACTAGTGATTCACAGCTATGTCTGCATGCAGTCATGCAAGGAAGACTGTCAATCACTGCAACCTCCCCTGCACAGGAGATGTGGTATGATCACACCATGTCCCTAATAATATGTATCGTTATATAGCGCCAACATATTCTACAGCGATTGACATACATCAGCAACACTCTCCATTGGGTCTCACAACCTGAATTCCCTATCTATAGGTCTGGCGTATGGGAGGAAACTGGAGAACTCAGATGAAGCCCCCTCACCCCTCTCCCTAGCGGAAGGGACCTTCGTTGTATTGTAACCCCTGTGTGTTGTAACATCTTCTGGGGATTTACCAGGTACTAGGTAAACCCCGCTAGTCACATGCATGACAGACTCAGGAAGGAAAGAGCGCTTTTTGATTTTTGCAACACAAATTTGTCTGGAATAGATTGTGAACACCATGTCATATTTGCAGATCTCCTAACATGACAAAACAGCAGAAAGCCCCCCACAAGTGACCCCATTTTGGATACTGGACCCCTCAAGGAATTCATCTAGTGGTATACTGAGCATTTTTAACCTTCAGGCGATTCACAAAACTTTATAACATTTAGCTGTCAAAACAAACAAAATTTTTTAATGATTTGCTACTTTTACACATTAAAAACCATATTTTGCAAAACTTAGTTTTTGCATCCCCAAATTTTTGTTTGAACACAAAGGCTGCGTTTTTGTGGCAAAATGGGTTTTCGTGATGTGGACACTGTGATTTTTAATAACACATTTTCACTTTGTCCCACTGTGGCACATGAATATTTTTTAAGTGTGATCGTGCGTCTCATACATTTTACTCTTATACCGCAGTAACTGAGACCTGTTCGTGTCTCACTGACACAGCCTGTTAGACCCAGCTTATAGCAGGATCTAACAGCCCACCGTATCTTGGGAGTTATCAATTGACCTCCGGGTACCATAGAAACCATTGATTAGGATTTCAGAGGGTTGATTGCGTTAAAAGGGGGGCGGTCTTTAAGCCCCCTATTAACCACTTGCACACCGCTGTCAATTGAGGCAGTGGCATCTAAGGAGTTATCGGCACTGATCAGTTTCAAAACTGATTGAGATGGGTGCTGCAGGGTGGCAGCAGTTATGTACAGATGTTGCCTGAAGACCTTTCTCCTATTTTGTTATTTTAAAACAGCGATCAGGAATAAAACCCTTCAACGACTGCTTATCTTATGGAAACTTGGCACACATAGGTTTGCTTGTAAAAGTCATATTCTGTGGCACTGATTCAATCACAACATAACGTTTATTTTTCATTGTAGTCTTATTAGATCTTTAGTGTCTTTGAAGGTTTTCTTTGAAGATTTCTAGTGGCATATGTGTAATTTAATATTTAGTTGAACATTGAGAAACATAAGTGGTGGTGCAGGAGTCTGATATTTATATATTATCACTATCTGGGAATACCAGTGCATACTTTTCTTCATTCCCAGAGGCTAAATCTTTGTCTAGTGAGGATACTAGCTCCATAAACTCCTGAAAGGTTTAAAATGGCAATTGTGAAATTGATCAAAAGGAGCCTTTCATAACTTAATACCAAACACCTGTTCTTAATCATGCCCTAAAACGATGGCCTTGACAATTTACATGCTGTATAGTGATAAGCGAGCACTACCATCCTCCATACTCATAACACGCAGTGGAACGGACTCAACTCATGTACAGAGCAGAATGGAAGTCAATGGGGAACTCGAGCATCTGTCCAGAAGAATGCTCGAGTTTCCCATTAACTTTCATTATACTTGGTAAATGAGTCAAGCCCATTTGAGCATTCAACTGTGCGATACTAGAACCCGAGCATGGTAGTACTCACCCATCACTAATGCTGTACTGTCCACACATAGAAGATCCTTAACTTGTTGGGAAATATCTAAATTTCAACGCAACATAGAAAGCAGGAGTCTCTTGTTCCCTTCCTTATGCCTGATATAGAACAATTTTGGTGGTTACATTTTTCATGGGGAAGTGTTGATTCTCAAACGTCACATGGGGAAAAAAAACTAGCTGTACAGGTTGTCAGCAACTTGCTGTTGTGCGACCATTTTAGATCTTCCATTTGTGACTTTCACCTTAGGTCGCTGGTTGCAATGCAACACCATAAATTAGATCCAATGTTGTACGGTGTTTCGTGTAGCCTTAGTCTAATTCTAGACAGAAGCTTAGGCCGGCTTCACATCAGCGGTATTCTGCCTCAATGCCGGATCCCTCAAATGTGATACAGTTAATTGGATCGCGGCAAGATAAGGTCACATGTGGCCGCATGTGACCTTATCTTGCCGCGATTCCACTTAACTGTATTGAACTGTACCGCATTTCTGATGGATCCGGTATTGCGGCAGAATACCGCTGATGTGAAGCCGGCCTTAAGGCCGCTTTACACGCTGCGACATCGCTCAAGCGATCTCGTTGGGGTCATGGAATTTGTGACGCACATCCGGACGCTTTAGCGATGCCGTTGCGTGTGACACCTTTGAGCGATTTTGCATCGTTGCAAAAACGCGCAAAATCGCTCATCGGTGACATGGGGGTCCATTCTCTAATATCGTTGCTGCAGCAGTAATGAAGTTGTTACTCGTTCCTGCAGCAGCACACATCGCTATGTGTGACACCGCAGGAACGAGGAATCTCTCCTTACCTGCCTCCCGCCCAATCGGAAGGAAGAAGGTGGGCGGGATGTTCATCCCGCTCATCTCCGCCCCTCCGCTTCTATTGGGCGGCGGTTCAGTGACGCAGCTGTGACTCTGAACGAACCGCCCCCTTAGAAAGGAGGCGTTTCGCCGGTCACAGCGACGTCGCTGGGCAGGTAAGTAGTGTGACTGGTCTGGGCGATGTTGTGCGCCATGGGCAGCGATTTGCCCATGTCGCACAACCGATGGGGGCGGGTACCCACGCTAGCGATATCGGTCACGATATCGAAGCATGTAAAGCGGCCTTTAGTCCCATTACCGCTGTCTCTTCATCATTGTTATAGGCCAGAACCCATAACAAAAATCCATCTTGCAACGGCCTTCGACACGGATGTCGGCATCGATAATTAATAATAGAATATCCACAATTAGGCACAGGCACTTTATTACAAATATATTGAGCTAAAACTACATTATAGTTATTTTATTTAAACCAACACACCAACAAATATAAAAGTAATAAAATCAGTTAAAAAAAAAAAAAGTAAAAATTCTCAAAACAGAAGGTTAGTGTCATCTGCGCTCTCGCACCATAGATCTCCAGGTAGCTTATCACTTTGGTGAGAGGGAAGACTAACTGTTTAGCTGATACAGTAGATTTCCCCCCACACACTTTTTCTTTTATGTAACCCATAAAACAGAAACCATATACAATGTGGTCATATGATACAAACAATGCTTAATTGAATCCCAAACACCAGCTGTCACTCAACTAGTCAGTCCTGACCACTTTAGCAACTTCTCCAAAAGGATTATAGTGGGAAAGACTTTCTCTACACATCTAAATCACCTGAGTTGCACCATGAAATGTAACAAGAACAAATTAGGATGACGTTTTAACTTTATCAACCTAATATTAGGATACTAGTTATAAAAAGGGAATATCCATTTAATATCAAACCTTGTTAGTGATTTTATCAAAAACATTAGCCTAGTCGTCAATAGGTTATTTCCTAAGGGCTGCCCCCTGGTACAGAAACGTGCAGAACAACTCAAGGACATGTGTCTCAAACTCTGGAAAACAGGGGTTACTAGGTAAGAAACATAGAAAGCTAGAACTAGCTAGAGGTGGAAACAATTAATTTTACAATCCTAACCCAGGCCCACAACATGAACATCGCAAATCTCTGACAGATGAAACACTAAAAGCCCAATTCATTGTTGCTTTTCCATTGTTTTTGTCTAGTTCTTAGCATTTCTCATTTGCACCTTATTTTCCTTTTATCCCCGGTCTCTGGATGTAGTGGTATGTCATATGTTGGCTCCGTGACTTTGTTGCAGCCTCAGGAGCTGAGCCTGAAGCTTTGCTGGCAGATAATGGTTGCGTCACTCAGCAATCATCTGCCTACAACAGCTATGAGTAGATCTCCGAGGCATGGATATTTTTTTTTTTATATTAACTGATACTTACAATGTCCTGACAGCAACACTTAGGCCACATGCGCATACTGTAGTTTTGTTGTCTCAAAAAAAAAAACAACTAACTTTCAGACAAACTGCACTTTGTCCCAGAAAGCCTGGAAGGAAAAAAAAAACAAAAAAAAAACAACAAAAAAGCTTGCAATGATTGTGTTTTTGGTGTATTTTGGGTGTTTTTCAATTCTGATTTTGATGCATTTTGTTGTGAAAATTATAGTGATGGGCAGACCGGACTGTGAAGTCCAACCCCCGCAAGTTCAAAAGGCAACCAAGTGACGGAATTCTCAGGGAATTCCGTGTATTGATCCGGATCGGGCACTCAGGAAATAAAATAAAGTAAAAAGGAAAAACAATATAATAAAGGAAGTGTGCTTTACTTAGAGATTACCGGCGCGGCTGTACACTGCTACCGCTCCTTCTCCCGAAGCCAATCATTGGGCTCATGCATATTCGCTGCTTCCCCTGGCATCTTTGATTGGTTGCAGTCAGACGCGCCCTAACGCTAAGTGACAGCCTGTCTGAAGACTCCAATCACAGACAAGGTCTGCGGGTCTACAGCGTACAATAAAAATAAAGAAAAATTGGCGTTGGGTCCCCCCCATATTATGATACCCAGCACAAAAAGCACAAGGCTACAGGCTGCAGCCAACAGCCTAAATAAATAACAAAAACCCCCCCAAAAAACTGCGTACAGTCCCCCTCCCAATTTTGATAACCAGCCAAGATAAAGCTAGGCAGCTGAGGGCAGGTATTTTTAGGCTGGGGAGACCAACGGTTATTGAGAGACCCCTGTTATGATTCAGGGACCGGGGAGGCTCAAATAATGCAGAATCCCAAAAAGGTAAGAGTAGCTGGAAACTTAACGGACTACAGACCTAATCCTGACACACAACTAACTGTAGCCGTGGGGCGTGCCTACGATGACCTGGACGCCTCGACAAAGCCGGAGAACTAAATCTCACAGACAAATATAAGAAAGCTAATCTGCCTCGGAGTAGTCCCCAAAGATAGATACCCCCCACATGTAAAGGCTATGGTGATATAGAAAAACACAATACAAAGCCAGAAAGGACAGATTTCAGCTAAGGTGAGGCCCAAACTATCTTTATAGAAAAGGATAGGAAAGAGCCACTGTCTGCAGCCATAAAAAGCCTAAAATACCAGCAGTACAGATATGGAAAAATCCTGAGGTTACTAAACCTCTCCCCCACTGTACCAGCACTCAGATGTTATTGGGATCCAAAAAACACTAATACAGATGAGGGACTGAATAATACCAGGCATGACAAAACACAAATCTTGCAGAATCATGGAGCTAAATAGACACTCCCAGCAGGGAATGATCCCATTCCACCAGGAACTCCACACAGACAAATTAGGAATCATGCATAGTATCACAGCAGAACAACAACAAAAGGTGGTAAACAAACAGCAGAGGTACAAGACCACTTATCTGAGGGAAGTTCTGGAAGTGAGCAGAGCTGGTTGCAGAATGTTCTTAACACAGAGGAGCAATTGACCCCCGGCAAGTAACAAGAGAAAGCAACTAAGTTAAATAGCCCAATCTAACTGAATAGGATAACTGAAGTGAGCACTAATATATATATTATGAGTGCAAGCCAAAAATTACATACTATATACGGATAAGGCTGCACATCAAACTTAGATAATAGTATAATGCCTCAAGCATATGGACAAATATTGGAATATACAATGAAAAATGCTACTTGCTATATTGAACATGTGAATAATGAATTGCATACCTGCCATGAATATTAGGAAAAAGGAGATATTTAGCAATCGCATTGATCAATGTAACTGAGCCCCAAGGCCTCGTCAAGGCATATCTCTATATTGGGGTCCCTAGCTCTGTGACCCTAACTGTGTGTCATCTCATTGCAATTAAAAACTGCTATGGGTGGAGAGGGGTAACTAAGGACTTTCTTATATATTCAGTTATATGTAGTTTTTTTCTGAATGTGAACACAGCTCCGCCCCTTTCGGCCATGTTTTTTCCATCTCCTATATAAGAAAGTCCTTAGTTACCCCTCTCCACCCATAGCAGTTTTTAATTGCAATGAGATGACACACAGTTAGGGTCACAGAGCTAGGGACCCCAATATAGAGATATGCCTTGACGAGGCCTTGGGGCTCAGTTACATTGATCAATGCGATTGCTAAATATCTCCTTTTTCCTAATATTCATGGCAGGTATGCAATTCATTATTCACATGTTCAATATAGCAAGTAGCATTTTTCATTGTATATTCCAATATTTGTCCATATGCTTGAGGCATTATACTATTATCTAAGTTTGATGTGCAGCCTTATCCGTATATAGTATGTAATTTTTGGCTTGCACTCATAATATATATATTAGTGCTCACTTCAGTTATCCTATTCAGTTATATGTAGTTTTTTTCTGAATGTGAACACAGCTCCGCCCCTTTCGGCCATGTTTTTTCCATCTCCTATATAAGTCCTTAGTTACCCCTCTCCACCCATAGCAGTTTTTAATTGCAATGAGATGACACACAGTTAGGGTCACAGAGCTAGGGACCCCAATATAGAGATATGCCTTGACGAGGCCTTGGGGCTCAGTTACATTGATCAATGCGATTGCTAAATATCTCCTTTTTCCTAATATTCATGGCAGGTATGCAATTCATTATTCACATGTTCAATATAGCAAGTAGCATTTTTCATTGTATATTCCAATATTTGTCCATATGCTTGAGGCATTATACTATTATCTAAGTTTGATGTGCAGCCTTATCCGTATATAGTATGTAATTTTTGGCTTGCACTCATAATATATATATTAGTGCTCACTTCAGTTATCCTATTCAGTTATATGTAGTTTTTTTCTGAATGTGAACACAGCTCCGCCCCTTTCGGCCATGTTTTTTCCATCTCCTATATAAGAAAGTCCTTAGTTACCCCTCTCCACCCATAGCAGTTTTTAATTGCAATGAGATGACACACAGTTAGGGTCACAGAGCTAGGGACCCCAATATAGAGATATGCCTTGACGAGGCCTTGGGGCTCAGTTACATTGATCAATGTGATTGCTAAATATCTCCTTTTTCCTAATATTCATGGCAGGTATGCAATTCATTATTCACATGTTCAATATAGCAAGTAGCATTTTTCATTGTATATTCCAATATTTGTCCATATGCTTGAGGCATTATACTATTATCTAAGTTTGATGTGCAGCCTTATCCGTATATAAAATAGCCCAATCTGACCCTGATTGCCAGTCCTCTGCAGGTAGGTCGCTTCCATTCCACACATCAACTGAACTGCCAGCACGGACCACAAGAGGGAGCTCCAAACTGGAAAACGTATTCACAACAGCACCCCCAGCCTAAAAATAGCAGCCTGCAGCCGCCCAGGATTGTTGCATCCATTAGATGTGACAATCCTGGCACTTTACCCAGCTCTGATTGCCGTGGTAGTCAGGGTAATTAAGGGGTTAATAACAGTCCACAACTGCCACTAAGCAAGGGTGCCCCCCATCACTAATCTGTAAGTGAAAATGAAAAATACAAAACACGGAAAAAATCAATTAAATGAAATAAAATACAAAGAAAGGCCACCCTCTTTCACTTCTTTATTAACCCCAAAAACATCCCTGCAGGTCTAATGTAATCCACACAAGGTCCCACAACACTTCCAGCTCCGCTACATCACAGCACGCGATCATGGAACATGACCAAATGCTCTGAGGTTCAAGCAGAGAATGAATGAGCCGCACGATCAGCAGTGATGTCACTCAGGTTAGCAACCACCATGGCTGGAGGTTCCCATGGTCTTCCACCTGTGACCTCAGGTAACCTGACCTCAATGAACTCTGGTGAGGTCACATGAGGTCAAGTTACCTGTGGTCACAGGTGGATGACCGTGGGAACCTCCAGCGGTGGCCGCGGCTAACCTAGTGACCTCACCGCTGCGACTGAGCTCACAGCAGTCAGTCATGTTCCATGATCACTCGTAGTAGATCTGGAAGTGTCGTGGGACCTCGTGTGGATTACGCTGGACATGCAGGGGTCTCCCTTTGTATGTTATTTAAAGGATTTTTTTGTTATGTTTATCTACTTTCACTTACAGATTAGTGATGGGGTGGTTCAGACGCCTCCCATTACTAATTTACAGCTTAGTGGCAGCTGTGGGGTTCCCAATAAACGTGGGTCTCCCCAGCTTAAGAATACCAGCCACCAGCTGTCTGGTTTTATCTTGGCTAGTTATCAAAATTGGAGGGGGACCGCATGCAGTTATTAAATTAAAAAAAAAATAAAATAAAAAAAAAACCCGCATGCGGTTCCTATTTTGATACATTGCAAAGATAAGTGCACCGCTCGGGGCTGCAGCTTGTAGCCGTGGCTTTATCTGTGCTGGGTATCATAATATGGGAAGACCCTACACCAATTTTTTATTTTACTGTACAATATAGACCTGCAGACCGGGTCTGTAATTGGAACCGTCAGACACGCAGTCAATCAGCGTGGGGGCGAGTCTGACTGCAACCAAATCACAGACGCCAGTGGGCAGGGGAAGCAGTGAATATGCATGAGCCTAATGTGTAGCCCCGAAAGAAGAATGAAAGGCCACGGGAGCAGTGTGACAGCCACGCCAGTGATTCGTTAAGTATGAAGCGCTTGCTCCTACCCCTCTGCACCGGATACTGGTCCCCATAGATTATATGGAGACTGGCATCCGGCCCGATACCAGGGATCAATCCCCTGCCATGTCAACGGGGGGCATTGATTTGCAAATCCTTCCATTACTAGTGAGAAACGCAGTGATAAAATGCAAAAAGATATAAACATGCTGCAGTCTGTCAGACATTTGTGACAAAAAAAAACTGCATTGCCATACATCTTCCCTCCTCTCCCCTTAGTTCCAAAAGTCATCATGAAGATTAAGGTAAAAGGGGTCCCGGTCATCCTAATTGCGCCGACTGGCCCAGGAGGTCCTGGTATGTGGAGTTGGTCAATCTGCTCACGGACGTCCCCTGGAGGCATCCTGAACTTCTCTCTCAGGGTCCTCTCTTCCACCGCAATTCTCGGTTTCTGGATTCGACGGCCTAGCTGTTGAATCCGCGATTCTAACAAAGGCTGGGTTTTCTTAACAAGTGGTTCAAAATATAATTAGAGCCAGGAAACCCTCCTCATCCCGTATTTACTACTGGACATGGAAGGCTTTCTTTCGGTGATGCGAGCTTAATCGTGCCCCTGCTTTGTCTTTCTCTCTGCCCAATATTCTTGCCTTTTTACAATCGGGTTTGGATTCTAATTTTGTCCATCAGTACCCTTAAGGATCAGGTCTCGGTAAAGATTTGGCTTCCCAGTCCCAGATTAAAAAAAGTTTTATCCAGGGTATAGCTCATATTGCTCCTCTGGCTCGGTCGGCCAGTGGCCCTTGGGACTTTAACCCCTTCACCCCAGGCATTTTTCATTTTTATTCCCCCTTTCTTCCGAGAGCCGTAATTTTTTATTTTTCCGTCAATCTTCCCATATAAGTGCTTTTATTTGCGGGACAAGTTGTAGTTTTAAATGAAACCATAAGTTTTACCATATAGTGCACTGGAAAACAGCAAAAAAAAAAAAAAGTGTTGAAAAACTGCAACTAAAGTGTGATCGCACAATAGTTTTTGGGATATTTTATTCACCATGTTCACTATATGATAAAACTGATCTGTCGCTGTAATGCCTCAGGTCTGTGCGAGTTTGTAGACACTAAACATGTATAGGTTTACTTGTATCTAAGGGGTTAAAAAAAAAAAATCACAAGTTTGTCCAAAAAAAGTGACGTACGTTTTGCGCAAATTTCCGGAACCCGTAGCGTTCTCTTTTTTTCTGGATCTATGGCTCAGTTATTGCGTCTTGAGCTGACGTTTTTAACTGTACCATTTTCGCGCAGATGCTACGTTTTGATCGCCTGTTATTGCATTTTGAGCAAAATTTGTGGCGACCAAAAAAAAAAAAAACTTAATTTTGGCGTTTGGAATTTTTATATTTTGATAGATTGGGCATGTCTGAATGCAGCGATACCAAATATGTGTATATGTTTCATTTTTTAAACCCTTTAATTTTCAATGGGTTGAATAAGGGGGGGTGATTTGAACTTTTAGTTTTTTTTTATTCTTTTTTTTTACTTTTTTTTATTTTACTAGGTTTCTTAGGGGACTATAACGATCAGCAAACTGATTTCTCTTCCATTTCTCCAGATCAGAGCTACACAGCTGAGATCTGCAGAAATGCTGCTTTACTCTCACTGCCGCAATTGAGAGAAAGGAACTCATAATAGCTACAGGCGTCATCACATGAGCCTGTGCTACCATGTAATCACTGGAAGTCACGTGATCACACAGCTCCCTCCCTAGGTTTGCACCTTTTCTATGATTACACTACTGCTTGTCCACTAATCTGAGTTGGGTTCCTGTCAGCTGGTGGATATACACTGCTGGGCAGGAGCTAACGATTTCTTGTGTTTGCCTCTATCGGCCTCCTAGAAGCAGCAGCATATACCAATGGTCCTGTCGCCCAATGAGGGCTCCGAGAAAAATTTTATGGTGAGTACACAAATCTTTTTTTCCTGCTATTTCACTGCATTATAATTTTTTTCTTTCTGCAAAAAACAAGCCCTCATTCAGCTATGTTGACAGAAAAATAAAAATGTTATGGCTCTTGGAAGGAGAGAAACATAGGTGCAAAAATTTGAAAAAAATGAAACTTAAATCGCCATATCAAGAAGGGGTCAAATTGTGGCTATTGTAAAGGTTTACAGATATTTACAGCTGATGCATCAGCTGAGACTTTTTTTAAAAAATAATATTAGTTATGCAATTGGACTCCAGTGCTACCCCTGGAGTGATTTTATATTAAAGTGTGTCATTTTAGTTCAAAGGGTGACTTTTCGAGCTAAAGCTGCAAAAAAAGGTCAAAGACAAAAATAAAGAGCAGCACGGTGGCTCAGTGGTTAGCACTGTAGTCTTGCAGCGCTGGGGTCCTGGGTTCTAGTCCCACTCAGGACAACATCTGCAAGGAGTTTGTATGTTCTCCCCGTGTTTGTGTGGGTTTCTTCCGGGTACTCCGGTTTCCTCCCACACTCCAAAAAAACATACTGATAGGGAATTTAGATTGTGAGCCCCAATGGGGACAGTGTTGCCAATGTTTGTAAAGTGCTGTGAAATTAATAGCGCTTTATAAGTGAATATTTTCCTTTTGTGCCATTTTGAAGAGCTTGGTGCAAAATGAAAGTCTACAACTAGCACAAGACAAAATAAACAGATGCAAGAGATTAATTGGGCCCTAAGCTTAGTTTAGCTGTCCACATTTGAACCCTTTGTTTCCCACCCCCCATAATAAAGATGGGGAGTCCTGAGAATTTTCAGATCTGGTGAGGAAATTCAGTCTAGCGTTTTGTGGAGACCTTATTGCTAATGTTTGCAATTACCTGATGATTTTGTACACTTAGATACCATTCTGCTCTGAATGATTTGTAACAAGAACATTGTTGTAGGGTGTACTTTCATTACAAGCAATATTCCACACAAGTGAATGTCCTTCAACGTTCATGATCTTACCGTACATAAATACTAATGAGTCTCCAGGGTCCTTTTAAACCCCACAAGGTTATATATTAGTTGGGAGCCTATGAAATAATGTTCTCTAGATTAGAATTCACAATCTATTATACACATGAGCGACCGGATAGGGCACTGCAGCTCCTTATCTGGCTAGTAGATACAATTTTTCCACTATTAGAGCCAGAATATTGCTTTATCGCTTCTTAATACCAGTGCAGGATTCTGCTTGAACATCCTTTAAATGTCTTGACATTTTTTGTTTTCCTTTGTGTATTATTACTGTATCCACAGTTGTATTTTCTGTCTTTCATGTAGCTCCTGAAAACTGAGTTACCTTCCTGTGCGTTCTTCGATGAATAATAAGGCCCGGTCTCTGGGCAAAACATTTCCCACACTCTGTGCATAAATGTGGTTTTTCACCTGTGTGTATGATCTGGTGGTTGATTAAATGAGACTTGCGTGCAAAGCATCTTCCGCACTCAGGACACTGGAAAGGCTTCTCACCTGTGTGAATTATCTGGTGTTTTCCAAGGTGGGACTTGCGAGCAAAACATTTCCCGCATTCGGCACACTGGAACGGCCTCTCGCCTGTGTGGATTCTCTGATGTTTGGCAAGGCCAGACTTGTCTGTAAAACACTTCCCACATTGGGGACACGGGAAAGGCTTCTCCCCGGTGTGAATTCTTTCATGTTTAATAAGGTCCGCTTTATATGTAAAACTCTTCCCACATTGCGCACACTGGTACGGCCTCTCGCCTGTGTGGATTCTCTGGTGTTTAGTGAGGCCAGAGTTGTCAGTAAAACATTTTCCACATTCTCCACATGGAAACGGCTTCTCCCCTGTGTGAGTTCGCATGTGCTTGATAAGGTACGAGTTGTGTGTAAAACACTTATTACATTCTGTGCAAGTAAAGGGCTTCTGGGTCACACGAGTCCCCTGAAGTCCTAAAACACCAGGATTTGGGTTAAAATGCTTCATATATTCCAAGTATGGAAACCTGTTATTTCCCGCACATGCCTTAATAAAATCTGACATGTCAAGAAAGCCTTCCTCATGACTGGATGGATCAGATGATAAACATGTACTGTGAAACGCTGGATGCATATTTACAGACATGGGGTTTCCTTTAGGTGGTTCGACTGTAATATCATCATCATCGTTGTCGTCGTCGTCATCATCATCCATTTCACAGTCTGGAGACGAAATGACATGTGCCTCCATGGAATGTCTGCTTTCATGCCCATCTGTAGATAATACACAGCGTTATTTTAAACTAAACAACCAAAAGAAACAGCCTGTGCCAAAAATGTTTTTTACATACTTGTACCAAACAGTATGTCGTGGATGGGTAAAATTTAGGTAGTGACGAGGCACGTCTTTGCCGATACCAAAAAGTGACATGAGGTAATAAAAATTGTCTACAGTTAGTTTTTTTTCCTTTCAGCCGTATATACGAAAAGCAGAAAATATGTCTTTAAGGCCTATGATGGAAAAAGTGATTAATTTTTTTTTCTCTTAAAGGGGTGGTTCACCCATATTTTTTATTGTCTAGATCGATATTATATTGAGAAACAATGTTTCTCTCAAATACCTTGTGTTGGCAATAGTGCCTGTGAGAGGCGCTATTGCAGACCGCTGCTCCCCGTCCAGTGACGTACCCGTCCAATGCTGCCACGTCACATCCGTGCAGCCGGCTACAGTCTTCCAGACTCTGAGCTGTGGGCGGTGTTTCACTGCTGTCACAGCCCATTTGCTCCCTCCTCCTCCTCTCTCCTAGCACGGCGTGTCTCCTGCTCCCCCCTCCCTCCTCCCTCCTAGCAGAACGTTGCAAGCAAGAGACGTGCTGTGAGGGAGGAGGAGCAGGGAGCAGATGGGCTCAGAAAGCAGCCGGCTGCACGGATGTGACGAGGCAGCATTGGACGGGTACGTCACTGGACGGGGAGCAGCGGTCTGCAATAGCGCCTCTCACAGGCACTATTGACAACACAAGGTATTTGAGAGAAACATTGTTTCTCAATATAATATCGATCTAGACAATAAAAAATATGGGTGAACCACCCCTTTAATATAGATGCAAATACCTGTGCTGATATCCGTTTGAATTTCTTCCTCTTTAATAACCCCATGTAACTCATCACCCTCCTTCTTAATATCATCTCCTATAATAACGACCTGGAAATCACTGAGCCTTTCATCCTAAAGATTTAAAAAGAAGAAAAAAAAAAAATACACGGATATATACATTATGAGCACTTGTATGGGGTCTTCATTTTTGAGAAACATCATGGCCATATTATACAAACTAAGATTCACACGATACTGATAGGGAATCTAGATTGTGAGCCCCAATGGGGACAGTGTTGCCAATGTATGTAAAGCGCTGTGAAATTAACAGGGCTATATAAATGAATATTATTATTACTAGAAGGTGGCCCGATTCTACGCATCGGGTATTCTAGAATTTACGTATTGTGTAGTTAATGTATGAATATATTATATATATATATATATATATATACACATATACATACATACATACATACATACATACATACACCATATATGCCGGCGTATAAGACGACTGGGCGTATAAGACGACCCCCAACTTCTGCCCTAAAAATATAGAATTTGGGATATACTCACTGTATAAGACTACATACAGACAAACACATACAACTCTGCTACATACAGACAAACACATACAACTCTGCTACATACAGACAAACACATACAACTCTGCTACATACAGACAAACACATACAACTCTGCTACATACAGACAAACACATACAACTCTGCTACATACAGACAAACACATACAACTCTGCTACATACAGACAAATACACACAACTCTGCTGCTCTGTGGGGCCTGCACCCGCGGCTCGGCGGGTACAGCACCCGCGGCATCAGCGGGGGGGGGGGGGGGGGATTGGCAGGGCATACATCTGGGGGGTTAGAAACAGCTCACCGGGGCCCATAATGGGGAGGCGGGGAGGGCATTTACCCGATTAGGTCACGGTGGAGAGGGGGCCCACACAGCGCCGGACAGAAGCTCGCCTCCTTCATCTGTGGGACTGAGAAGGCGGTAGCTCCGCCCACAGATGAAATTCAAAACAGGATGTCTGCGCGCCTTAAAGTGACGGCGCCGCAGATTGCTGCCGAGGTATGATATATATGATATATCCGGCTGTATATCCGGCGTATAAGACGACCCCCCACTGTAGCCATTATTTTAAGGGGGTAAAAAGTCGTCTTATACGCCAGTATATACGGTATATATACCATACCCAATATATATATATTGTGTGTAGTTACCAAGTGTTTGTGTAGGGCGCTGTACATGTACTGGGTGTTGTCTGGGTGTGGCGGGGGGTGAGAGCGGTGTTGTTTGTGTGTTGCGTTGTTTGTAGAGCGCTGTGTGTCTGTAGCGTTGTGTGTGTGTGTTGCGCGGTTTGTGTGTGTGTTTTGGGGGGAGGTATGTTTTGTGCAATGTGTGTGTTGTGCGGTATGTGCGTATATTTGTGTGTGCCGCGGTGTTTGTGTGTTGGGTGCTGTGTGTGCAGCGTTTGTGTGTGTGGGTGTCTGTGTAGGGCAGTGTTTGTGGTTCCCAGTGTGTGTGTGGTGTGTTGTGCAGTGCGTGTGTGGCGGTGTGTGTGTGTGTTTTGGGGGGGGGGGAGGTGTGCACCCCCCATCGTGCTCCATCCCCCATGCTGCGCACCCCCATCGTGCTCCATCCCCCATGCTGCGCACTCCCCATCGTGCTCCATCCCCCATGCTGCGCACTCCCCATCGTGCTCCATCCCCCATGCTGCGCACTCCCCATCGTGCTCCATCCCCCATGCTGCGCACTCCCAAACGTGCTCCATCCCCCATGCTGCGCATTCCCCATCGTGCTCCATCCCCCATGCTGCGCACTCCCCATCGTGCTCCATCCCCCATGCTGCGCACCCCCCATCGTGCTCCATCCCCCATGCTGCGCACCCCCCATCGTGCTCCATCCCCCATGCTGCGCACCCCCCATCGTGCTCCATCCCCCATGCTGCGCATTCCCCATCGTGCTCCATCCCCCATGCTGCGCATTCCCCATCGTGCTCCATCCCCCATGCTGCGCACTCCCCATCGTGCTCCATCCCCCCATTCTGGGCACCCCCCATCGTGCTCCATCCCCCATGCTGCGCACCCCCCATCGTGCTCCATCCCCCATGCTGCGCACCCCCATCGTGCTCCATCCCCCATGCTGCGCACCCCCCATCGTGCTCCATCCCCCATGCTGCGCACCCCCCATCGTGCTCCATCCCCCATGCTGCGCACCCCCCATCGTGCTCCATCCCCCATGCTGCGCACTCCCCATCGTGCTCCATCCCCCATGCTGCGCACTCCCCATCGTGCTCCATCCCCCATGCTGCGCACTCCCCATCGTGCTCCATCCCCCATGCTGCGCACTCCCCATCGTGCTCCATCCCCCCATTCTGGGCACCCCCCATCGTGCTCCATCCCCCATGCTGCGCACCCCCCATCGTGCTCCATCCCCCATGCTGCGCACCCCCCATCGTGCTCCATCCCCCATGCTGCGCACCCCCCATCGTGCTCCATCCCCCATGCTGCGCCCTCCCCATCGTGCTCCATCCCCCATGCTGCGCACTCCCCATCGTGCTCCATCCCCCATGCTGCGCACTCCCCATCGTGCTCCATCCCCCATGCTGCGCACTCCCAATCGTGCTCCATCCCCCATGCTGCGCACTCCCAATCGTGCTCCATCCCCCATGCTGCGCACTCCCAATCGTGCTCCACAGTCACACATCAGACAGTATACACGCACACATCTGATCGCATACACTCACACACACACCCCACTTCTCCCTGTGCCCACCGGTGGGCGGTCCCCAGCAGCTGTGCTGCACGCCGTGCTCCTCTGCCGACACTCACAGATCCGATCGCATACACTCACACACACACACACTCACACATCAGAACACACTCACACACATCCTATCGCATACACGCACACACACTGACGATATCGCACATACGCGCTCACACAATCACAACATCCGGAGATACCACATGCTTCCGGCCATGTGATCCTCCGGCAGGTCCTGGAAGGTCACTGCACGCACAGTATCGCCGCCGAGAAGCAAGCGATATCACGGGATGTTGTGAGTGTGTGGATGCGATCTGATGTGTGTGTGAGAGTGAGTGTGAGCTGGTGTGTGTGTGTGTGTGTGTGTTCTTATGTGTGTGTATGTGTGTGTTCCGCCGCTGCAGGACCTTGATGCGTTCACCTGGGAGCCTGTGTACGCTGGTAACCATGCTACAATATTACTGGATGTGTTCCATGGTTACCAGCGTACGCCGCCCCCCGCTCGCACGGGAGCCCACACCAGCGTACGCCGGCGTACGCTGATGTGGGCTCCCGGGGGTACAGCACTCACCTGGGAGTCGGTTCGGGGAATGCGTGCGGGGCCAGAGCGAGCGTGCAATGCGTGAGGGGTGCAGGGGGCCGGGGCGAGAGGCCAATCCGTGCGAGGGGGCGGAGCCGAGGCGAGCGGCCAATCCGTGCAGGGGGGGCGGGGCCATGGCGAGCCCAGTGGCCAATCCGCTGTTTGGGACAGACAGGACAGACAGGACAGACAGGACAGACAGGACAGACAGGACAGACAGGACAGACAGGACAGACAGGACAGACAGGACAGACAGGACAGACAGGACAGACAGGACAGACAGGACAGACAGGACAGACAGGACAGACAGGACAGACAGGACAGACAGGACAGACAGGACAGACAGGACAGACAGGACAGACAGGACAGACAGGACAGACAGGACAGACAGGACAGACAGGACAGACAGGACAGACAGGACAGACAGGACAGACAGGACAGACAGGACAGAATAAGGCAATTATATATATAGATTATTACTACTACTGAAAGGACATTAGTAGTTGAATCTTAAGGTATAAAAAGGTCTCAACTGTTGTAAAATACGTTATTGGGAATCTGTTAGGAGGACTTCCCAGCCCCCAAACTAATATGCTTTTGTAGCTCTTTCAAAAGACAAGTCCAGCAATACTTTTATATAGCCAGTGTTTGAAATTATTACAAATAAAGCTATAGATCTGAAGCCTCTGTCACTCCAGCTCTACTCCCCCTGCTTTACTGACTGCCCCTTTGGCCGAAGTCACACAGCATAAAGGCTGTCAGACAAGCAGGAGGAGGCGGAGCTGTGTGGAATAGAGCTGGAGTGACAGAGGCTTCAGATCTACAGCCTCATTTCCATATCAACTCAAATGTTAATTTCCCAAAAGTAATTCTGGACTTGTCTTTGAAAGAGCTACATAGTTTGGTGTGTGAAATCCTGACAGATTCCCTTTAAATTAGAAATCCGCTCACATTTGTCATGCCATCAAGTGGTCTTACGAAGAAATGTACCTTATAATTCTGTGATCCACTGCGACTTTCTTCTGGAAAATCCTGGGAATGACCTCGAAGACATTGCTCAGGTGGAATTTTCTTGCTGAAACCTTTATTTCTTTTACAGGATCCTCCTGTATATAATACCAAGTGCGAACTTTTATTAATGCCCTAATAACAGAAACTAGTGTAAAAAAATAGCAAATCAGACCCCTTTTATATAATTTTTTTTTTTACCTAAAGATTAGCAGGGCTTAGCAGAATGGGGAAGAGGCTCACATGGCATGCATCTAATTTATCATGAAGTGTATCTCTTAATAAGTTTGTGGCATCTTCCCAAAAGTGAGCTGGTGTTCTAGTCCCCCAGGGACTCAATGCAACATTTATATGTGGTGATCAGGTATGTGTGATCTTACAAACGGCCTTATTTCTTTACAATCAATTAAAGGCTCCCCTTACCCGGTGATGTAAGGGTCTTTTGTTTCACAATGACATCCTTGTACACCTCTAAATACTCCTGATCCTAAACAGAGAAATAAAGAGCGACACCTTAAAACAGTGGGGTCTTCAACATGTGGCTCTTCAGCTGCTATGCAGCTAATACTCTCAGTATGCACCACCAGAAGCAACACCTTTACAGGACACACACACACACACACCCCCCCCCCAGCATCTAGCTGTATAATGTCCCAGCAGCGCTCACCTCTACAGTCAGCAGCTCAATGATCTTGTTGGTGAGGTGTAGGATCTTTTTATTCTTTAGATCATTATTTAATGAATGAGGTGAAGGCTTTATGATGGGATCCTGGGTAATGCTCAGTCCTCCAGATTCTGTTTTGATAGCTGTGAAATTCTATCAAGGCCAATAATAGTCAGTTATTAGTCTTGAACTTAAAGAACATCTAAAGAGATCCTAAAATAAGAACTCTATACACATTGGTTTATTGCCAGCCGACCAGCTAATGTGCATTAGGTCTCCTGAAAGATCATCATGTGGCAAAGAAGGATCAGATTACAGTGGGTACGGAAAGTATTCAGACCCTTTTAAATTTTTCACTCTTTGTTTCATTGCAGCCATTTAGTAAATTCAAAAAAGTTCAATTTTTTTCTCATTAATGTACACCCTGCACCCCATCTTGTCAGAAAAAACACCAGAAATGTAGAAATGTATGCAAATTTATTAAACAAGAAAAACTGAAATATCACATGGTCAGTATTGAGTAGAAGCACTCTCCCTTTTGAGCTAGTACAACCATGAGTCTTCTTGGGATCCTGGATTGGGGGATCATCTGTCATTCGTCCTTGCAGATCCTCTCCAGTTCCCTCAGGTTGGATGGTGAACATTGGTGGACAGCCATTTTCAGGTCTCTCCAGAGATGCTCAATTGGGTTTAGATCAGGGCTCTGGCTGGGCTAGTCAAGAATGGTCACAGATTTGTTCTGAAGCCACTCCTTTGTTATTTTAGCTGTGTGCTTAGGGTCATTGTCTTGATGGAAGGTGAACCTTCAGCCAAGTGTAAAGTCCAGAGCACTCTGCAAGAGGTTTTCTTCCAGGATATCTCTGTACTTGGCCACAGACATTTTTGATTCAATTGCAACCAGTCGTCCTGTCCCTGCAGCTGAAAAACACCCCCATAGCATGATGCTGCCACCACGTTTCACTGTTGGGATTGTATTGGGTAGGTGATTAGCAGTGCCTGGTTTTCTCCACACATACGGCTTAGAATTATCACCAAAAAGTTCTATCTTGGTCTCATCAGACCAGAGAATCTCATAGTCTGAGAGCCCTTCATGTGTTTTTGTTTGCAAACTCTCTGTGGGCTTTCGTATGTCTTGCAGTGAGGAGAGGCTTCCGTCAGTCCACTGTGCCATAAAGGTCCGACTGGTGGAGGGCTGCAGTGATAGTTGACTTTGTGGAACTTTCTCCCATCTCTCTAGTGCATCTGTGGAGCTCAGCCACAGTGATCTTGGGCTTCTTCTTTACCTCTCTCACCAAGGCTCCTCTCCCACAATTGCTCTGTTTAGCTGGAGGGCCAGGTCTAGGAAAGGTCCTGGTGGTCCCAAACTTCTTCCATTTTGGAGAGAGCGAGAGTCACGGCCGCTCCTGCCACGTGGTATCTGGTCCATGTGTTATGGGACTAGGATTGGGTCCGCCGTATCTATGACTCCTTGATGAGTCTAGGCTGACTGGTAACAGGTACATATTGAATGAGACCTGGGATGGATTTTTGACTCCCCTGAAGAGTAAATTTTTGAATGAAACGCGTCGGGAGATAACATTTCTTAAGGGCTCCATTGTGGAATGAATTGGACCCCATTATCTTTAATGAAGAGTGGCACCTGTATAAATTTGGTGAGATAAATCCAATTTATTATCATTACCAGTAGACTTCAATGGCACCCATGATTTGGTGAGATGGGTCCAATCTATTATTGTGGTTGAAATTCAACTATAGTTTTGGTTTATACATATCCCCTAAGTGACAGGAGGGGCCAAACCTACTTTTTAGTGTTGTTTGTCTGTGGTTATCTAACCATTTTAGTGGAATTATTAAAGGTTAATTTTTAAATTTTCTTTGCACTAAGAGAGTTGCTATTTTTGAAATTTGCTATAATTGTTTGAATTTTGAAATTTACCCATTGGCTATTTGCAACCTTGAGTACTGCACAAATTCTTTTGTAACCTTGGCCAGATCTGTGCCTTGCCACAATTCTGTCTCTGAGATCCTTGGGCAGATCCTTTGAACTCATGATTCTTATTTGGTTTGCTATGCACTGTGAGCTGTGGAGTCTTATATAGACAGGTGTGTGCCTTTCCAAATCAAGTCCTATCAGTTTAATTAAACACAGCTGGACTCCCAATGAAGAAGTACAACCAGCTCAAGGAAGATCAGAAGGAAATGGACAGCATGTGACTTAAATATGAGTGTCTCAGCAAAGGGTCTGAATACTTATGACCATGTGATAGTTCAGTTTTGTTTAATAAATTTTCAAAAATTTCTACATTTCTGGTTATTTTTCTGTCAAGATGGGGTGTAGAGTGTACATTAATGAGAAAAAATGGCTGCAATGAAACAAAGTGAAAAATGTAAAAGGGTCTGAATACTTTCCGTACCCACTGTATATAGAGTGTACATGTGTATAGGGAAAAGTGGGATTAGGAGAAACAGCTGTTGGCTGAATGCTCACCCACTAAGGTGCATGAACAGCCTTAGAAATCATTTATAAGCATTAAGGAAGACAACATTACTTACATCTCCAGTGAGCAGGTAGATGATCTCCAGTGTGAGATTTAATATCTTCTCAGACATTCGATTCTTATCCTTTGCCATTGTTCTTTAGGTTGTCAGATAATAAAAACCGTAATAGTCCTAAACCGACCTACAATGGAAACAATAAAAATGACTTTGGCAGAGATTCCCATCAGCCTGAAGGTTTAAGACAGGGGCTAAATACTAATAAAGAAATCTATCACCAGGTTTTTACTATGTAATCTGAGAGCAGCATGATATAGGGGCTGAGCCCCGATTCCAGTGATGTGATACTTGCTGGTCAGCATGTTGTCATTTTGGCAAAATCACAGTTTTCTATGCTGCAGATCAAGTCCTCTGAATGCTGAGCCATGTATAAGCCCATCCACACCTCTGATCGGTACAATTCAGTGTACACTGCACGTTGACAGAAAGCTGCTAATCAGTGGTGGGCATGGGGTTACACAGAGCAGCTGACTAGGAGGCACAAAACATTTGCCCTCTGGTGATAATCTCCTGTTGAAAAGAAGGGAATTTTGTTTACTTACCGTAAATTCCTTTTCTTCTAGCTCCTATTGGGAGACCCAGACAACTGGGTGTATAGCCTCTGCCTCCGGAGGCCACACAAAGTATTACACTTTAAAAAGTGTAACCCCTCCCCTCTGCTATACACCCTCCCGTGGATCACGGGCTCCTCAGTTTTGGTGCAAAAGCAGGAAGGAGAAAACTTATAAATTGGTCTAGGGTAAATTCAATCCGAAGGATGTTCGGAGAACTGAAAACCATGAACCAAAAGAACAATTCAACATGAACAACATGTGTACACAAAAGAACAACCAGCCCGAAGGGAACAGGGGCGGGTGCTGGGTCTCCCAATAGGAGCTATAAGAAAAGGAATTTACGGTAAGTAAACAAAATTCCCTTCTTCTTTGTCGCTCCATTGGGAGACCCAGACAATTGGGACGTCCAAAAGCAGTCCCTGGGTGGGTAAAAGAATACCTCAATAAAAAGAGCCGAAACGGCCCCCTCTTACAGGTGGGCAACCGCCGCCTGAAGGACTCGCCTACCTAGACTGGTGTCTGCCGAAGCATAGGTATGCACTTGATAGTGTTTCGTGAAAGTGTGCAGACTAGACCACGTAGCTGCCTGACACACCTGCTGATCCGTAGCCCGGTGCCGCAATGCCCAGGACGCACCCACGGCTCTGGTAGAATGGGCTTTCAGCCCTGAAGGAAGCGGAAGCCCAGAAGAACGGTAGGCTTCGAGAATCTGTTCCTTGATCCACCGAGCCAAGGTTGACTTGGAAGCCTGCGAACCCTTACGCTGGCCAGCGACAAGGACAAAGAGAGCATCTGAACGACGCAGGGGCGCCGTGCGAGACACGTAGAGTCGGAGTGCTCTCACCAGATCCAAAGAGTGCAAATCCTTTTCACATTGGTGAATTGGATTAGGGCAAAATGAAGGCAAGGAGATATCCTGATTGAGATGAAAAGGGGATACCACCTTAGGGAGAAATTCCGGGACCGGACGCAGAACCACCTTATCCTGGTGAAAAACCAGGAAGGGGGCTTTGCATGACAGCGCTGCAAGCTCAGACACTCTCCGGAGTGATGTAACTGCCACTAGAAAGGCCACCTTCTGCGAAAGACGTGATAAAGAGACATCCTGCAGCGGCTCGAAAGGTGGTTTCTGAAGAGCCGTTAGCACCCTGTTAAGATCCCAGGGCTCCAGCGAACGCTTGTAAGGTGGGACTATGTGGCAAACTCCCTGCAGGAACGTGCGGACCTGCGGAAGCCTGGCTAGGCGCTTTTGAAAAAATACGGAGAGCGCCGATACTTGGCCCTTGAGAGAGCCGAGTGACAAACCCTTGTCCATTCCGGATTGAAGGAATGAAAGAAAAGTGGGTAAGGCAAACGGCCATGGAGGAAAACCGTTATCAGAGCACCAGGATAAGAAGATTTGCCAAGACCTGTAATAGATCTTGGCGGACGTTGGCTTCCTGGCCTGTCTCATGGTGGCAATGACATCCTGAGATAACCCTGAAGACGCTAGGAGCCAGGACTCAATGGCCACACAGTCAGGTTGAGGGCCACAGAATTCAGATGGAAAAACGGGCCTTGTGACAGCAAGTCTGGGCGGTCTGGAAGCGCCCACGGTTGACCCACCGTGAGATGCCACAGATCCGGGTACCACGACCGTCTCGGCCAGTCTGGAGCGACGAGAATGGCGCAACGGCAGTCGGACCTGATCTTGCGTAACACTCTGGGCAGCATCGGCAGAGGAGGAAACACATAAGGCAGTCGAAACTGCGACCAATCCTGAACTAACGCGTCCGCCGCCAGAGCTCTGTGATCCTGAGACCGTGCCATGAATGCCGGGACTTTGTTGTTGTGCCGTAACGCCATGAAATCGACGTCCGGCGTTCCCCAGCGGCGACAGATCTCTCGAAACACTTCTGGGTGCAGAGACCATTCCCCCGCATCCATGCCCTGACGACTGAGAAAATCTGCTTCCCAGTTTTCTACGCCCGGGATGTGAACTGCGGAGATGGTGGAGGCTGTGGCTTCCACCCACTGCAGAATCCGCCGGACTTCCTGGAAGGCTTGACGACTGCGAGTGCCGCCTTGGTGGTTGATGTATGCGACAGCAGTGGCGTTGTCCGACTGGATACGGATCTGCCTGCCCTCCAGCCACCGATGGAAAGCCAATAGGGCCAGATACACTGCCCTTGTCTCCAGAACATTGATCTGAAGGGAAGACTCTATCGGAGTCCAGGTTCCCGGAGCCCTGTGGTGGAGAAAAAACGCTCCCCACACTGACAGGCTCGCGTCCGTGGTGACCACAGCCCAGGTTGGGGGTAGGAAGGATTTTCCCTGCGATAGAGAATTGGGAAGGAGCCACCACTGAAGTGACGTCTTGGTTGCAAGGGAAAGAGAGAAGTTCCTGTCGAGGGAAGCCGACCTCCTGTCCCATTTGCGGAGAATGTCCCATTGGAGTGGCCGCAGATGGAATTGCGCGAACGGCACTGCCTCCATCGCTGCCACCATCTTCCCCAGGAAGTGCATGAGGCGCCTTAAGGGGTGTGACTGACCCCGAAGAAGTGATTGCACCCCTGCCTGCAGAGAAAGCTGTTTGTCCCGCGGTAGCTTGACTACCGCTGACTGTGTATGAAACTCCATCCCGAGGTAAGTCAGTGATTGGGTCGGTGTCAACTTGGATTTCGGGAAGTTGATGATCCACCCGAACTGCTGGAGAGTCGCCAGAGCGACGGTAAGGCTGTGTTGACACGCCACCCGAGAAGGGGCCCTGACTAGGAGATCGTCTAAGTAGGGAATCACCGAGTGGCCCTGAGAATGTAGGACCGCCACAACGGATGCCATGACTTTGGTGAAAACCCGTGGGGCTGTCGCCAGGCCGAAAGGCAATGCCACGAACTGAAGGTGTTCGTCCCCGATGGCGAAACGCAAGAAGCGTTGATGTTCGGGTGCGATCGGCACGTGGAGATAAGCATCCTTGATGTCGATCGATGCTAGGAAGTCTCCTTGTGACATCGAGGCGATGACCGAGCGGAGAGATTCCATCCGTGACCACAGCCCCCGTTGCTGAGGTCTCTTAGGTTTGGACTGGGGTAAGGAGGAGTCCTTTCCCTTGGATTCCTTAATAATCTCATCCAATCGTTCGCCAAACAAGCGGTCGCCAGAAAACGGCAAACCGGTTAAGAACCTCTTGGAGGCCGAGTCTGCCTTCCATTCGCGCAGCCACATGGCCCTGCGGACTGCCACAGAGTTAGCGGATGCCACCGCTGTACGGCTAGCAGAGTCTAGGACTGCGTTCATGGCGTAGGAAGAAAAAGCTGACGCTTGAGAAGTCAAAGACGCAACTTGCGGAGCAGAATTGCGTGTGACAGCATTAATCTGAGCCAGACAAGCTGAGATAGCTTGGAGTGCCCACATGGCTGCAAAGGCCGGGGCAAAAGACGCGCCCGTGGCCTCATAGATGGACTTCACCAGGAGCTCTATCTGCCTGTCAGTGGCATCCTTTAGCGATGAGCCATCTGCAACCGATACCACGGATCTAGCCGCCAATCTAGAGACTGGAGGATCCACCTTGGGACATTGAGCCCAACCCTTAGCGACTTCAGAGGGGAAGGGGTAACGCGTGTCAGTGAGGCGCTTAGTAAAGCGCTTGTCCGGAACCGCTCTGGGCTTCTGGACAGCGTCTCTGAAGTTAGAGTGATCGAAAAACGCACTACGTGTACGTTTGGGGAACCGAAACTGGTGTTTCTCCTGCTGAGACGCCGACTCCTCTACAGTAGGAGGCGGGGGAGAGAGATCCAACACCTGGTTGATGGACGAGATAAGATCATTCACTAAGGCGTCCCCTTCAGGTGTACCAAGGTTAAGGGCGACGTCAGGGTCAGAGCCCTGAGCTGCGACGTCCGCCTCGTCCTCCAGAGAGTCCTCAAGCTGGGAACCCGAGCAGCGTGAAGAAGTCGGGGAAGATTCCCAGCGAGCCCGCTTAGCCTGTCTAGGACTGTGGTCCGGGCAGGAGTCCTCCACGTGAGACCTAGGGCCCAACCTGGGAGCGCGCTGCGGCGCGGACCGAGAGGGGCCTGGAGGCGACGATCCAACAGGGGCCGGGGCCTGTGTAAGGACCGGTCTGGACTGCAAAGCTTCTAGCAGCTTGGCAGACCATTTGTCCATAAACTGAGCCATGGATTGTGAAAGTGACTCAGAGAGTTTCTCAGCAAAAGAGGCGAACTCTGTCCCTGCCGCCTGGACAGGGGGAGCAGGGGGGTCTACATGAGCCGAGGGGCCCACTAGTGACCGAGGCTCCGGCTGAGCAAGCGAAACAGGGGTCGAGCATTGCTCACAGTGAGGGTAGGTGGAACCCGCAGGTAACATAGCCCCACAAGAGGTACAGGCCGCAAAAAAAACCCTGTGCCTTAACAGCTTTGCTCCTTGTGGACGACATGCTGTTGTCTCCTAGGAGAATGATCACTGAGGGTATATGGGCAAAAAAGGGTATACAGCCCGACCGAACAGAAATATATATATATATATATATAAATACGTATCTATTCCGGCACCCTAGGGGGACCAGCACCGGGTGACCGGTGTGGCTTACCGACCGCTAACAAGCGGAGTGTGTGTCCTCCAGATTCCCTGCCTTAGGTCCCCCGGAGCTGCAGAGCTCTTCACTGAGAATCCTCCACCGGCAGAATGCCAAAAAATGGCTGCCGGAGCTCTCAGGGGAGGAGTGGAGCCGTGGGCGGCGCCAGGAAAGTGCGGGAATCTGGGGTCCCCACAGTGATCAGTGAGGGGGAGGAAACATGCAGGATGCTCCAGCCCTCACATCCGACGTCAGGTCGGCAGTCCCGCCCTTACCCCTGACAGGCAGGCCCGGGGGCGGGATTTTTTGCGACTAGGCCGCGATGAAGCCGGGGACTAAATTTGAGACCGCGCCCGACAAGCAGGCACGGTCGGCGCGGAAGTCCGCCGGCCTTCTCAATTCAGCAGCTGCCGCAGCGTCCGGGAAGAAGGTGCGCTTCCTGCACAGTCCCCAATGGGGACACAGAGTACCTTTGAGTTGCAGGGCCCGGTCCCTGAGGTTGAATAGACTCTGGTCCGGTAGATTCCCACAGGGGCTGCGGAGGGAGCACGGTCCCAGTAAATGGATGACCGCTCAGGATCCCACTTCTCCCAGAGCCGCTAAGGGATGGTGAAGGAGACGGCATGAGGCTCCGGCCTTTGTACCCACAATGGGTACCTCAACCTTAACAACACCGCCGACGTAGTGGGGTGAGAAGGGAACATGCCGGGGGCCCTCTTTTCTTCCAACCGACATAACTAATATGAGAATGCATGAGTGGATGTGTGCCTCCTTCCACACAAAGCATAAAACTGAGGAGCCCGTGATCCACGGGAGGGTGTATAGGCAGAGGGGAGGGGTTACACTTTTTAAAGTGTAATACTTTGTGTGGCCTCCGGAGGCAGAAGCTATACACCCAATTGTCTGGGTCTCCCAATGGAGCGAAAAAGAAAATAATAATTGTATAGAAACAGCAACTATGTGAGACCACCTATGCCAAACATGGTATCCATCCACAGACAGCCGTTTCGGGGTATTTGCCCCTCATCAGTGTGGAGTAGGAATCTGGCTAGATGTTGGATGTTGATCTCCCTAAGGTCAACCATCCTTGCTCACATAGTCTTTTACTAGGCAATGTCCCACTAGCCAGATTCCTACTCCACACTGATGAGGGGCAAATACCCCGAAACGGCTGTCTGTGGATGGATACCATGTTTGGCATAGGTGGTCTCCTTGACTGGAGACTGCCCTTCCCGTGGTTGTTCCTTCCCGGTGAAAGACCTGGCTAGTTTCCTGCCAGCGTTAAGAAACATGTGATGGTGTCTCCGCAGGCCTTCTTGCTTAGAAACAGCAACTCACAGCCCCTACATCATGCAGCTCTTAGGAGATAGAGATATATTACAAAAAAAATATATATATATTTACATGTAGATACTTTAGAAGCATTTCTCCAGCAAAAATTAAAATAGATTATGCGGCCAGTTTCTGTGATAACATCTTAACAACTGTTTCCATTTCTCAAGTCTCCACACTGTAAATATCTTAGAGATGAGACAAGATGCACCAAGTGTCCAAGCACCGCTAGCAAATTCTATGCTCTACCTCTAGCTTGTGCTGTAGTGTATAAGTGTGATCTCCCCACCGAGTATATCCATTTCAATGGCTTAAAATGAGTATAAGGCCGGTGCCACCCGGGGACTACTGCAATCCTCGCATGACACTCGGCTCACGCTGGCAGTACAGCAGGAGCAGAGTGTCATGCGAGTGTCCCTGCGACTGAGGTCCAGCCATGCAAGCAGACTTCAGGTGCGGGGGGAAGGGCTGGCTGCTCCTGAGGAGGGGCGGGCCAGTGCTGCGGAGGGGAGGGAGGGATTTCTCTCCCTCTCTCCTCCGTTGCCGGCTATTTCCATTCTCACTCTGCACTTGCATTACACCGGTGTACCATGAGTGCAGTGCGATTTTTCTCTCGCCCCATACACTTGAATGGGTGCGAGAGAAACAAGACTCACTTTACAGTCACAGCATGCTGAGACTATTTTCTCGGTCCGATTAGGGCTGAGAAAATAATCGCTCGTGTGCGGTGACACAGGCTAATACTGGTCCGAGTACAATGTGATGTTTTATCGCATCCCACTCGCACCGATTTTCATGCCATGTGTCTTAGGCCTAAAACGTAGATTTTCCTTAATCTCTCCCTAATCTAGTTGATTCTGTATCTGAAAAATGTTCATCAAGACAATCAGTGCAAAGACTCCTGGTCTATTCAACTGGGGTTTTGTGTGAAATTATGTCCAATTTGCCTTTTTGTCTTTTCATCTTATTTCAATATACACAAAAGGAAATAAACGTGTATAACAAAACATGTAATTAGAAGAATTTTCTGGGAAAAATAATTAATTTTCTGGAACAATTTCAAGGGTACTAACACTTTCAGCCATGACTGTATAGAGGGATACGTAGGGGCTCATGCTGTATATAGATGGCCATGTTGGGGGCTCATACTGTATATAGGGATTATGTGAAGGTTCATACTGAATATAGGGGGGCTGTGTGGGGCTCACTATATATAGGGGGGCTATGTGGGGTCTCATACTGAATATAAGGGGCTATGTGGGGGCCTCATACTGAATATAAGGGGCCTCATACTGAATATAAGGGGCTATGTGGGGGCCTCATACTGAATATAAGGGGCCTCATACTGAATATAAGGGGCTATGTGGGGGCCTCATACTGAATATAAGGGGCTATGTGGGGGCCTCATACTGAATATAAGGGGCTATGTGGGGGCCTCATACTGAATATAAGGGGCTATGTGGGGGCCTCATACTGAATATAAGGGGCTATGTGGGGGCCTCATACTGAATATAAGGGGCTATGTGGGGGCCTCATACTGAATATAAGGGGCTATGTGGGGGCCTCATACTGAATATAAGGGGCTATGTGGGGGCCTCATACTGAATATAAGGGGCTATGTGGGGGCCTCATACTGAATATAAGGGGCTATGTGGGGGCCTCATACTGAATATAAGGGGCTATGTGGGGGCCTCATACTGAATATAAGGGGCTATGTGGGGGCCTCATACTGAATATAAGGGGCTATGTGGGGGCCTCATACTGAATATAAGGGGCTATGTGGGGGCCTCATACTGAATATAAGGGGCTATGTGGGGGCCTCATACTGAATATAAGGGGATCCATGGAGGCTCATACTGTATATAGGGCCCATACTGTATTTAGGGGGGGGGGGTTATGAAGAGACTCCCAGTATATGAGGGGGGCTGTGCACAAGCTAATACAATATATCAGGGCAATGTGGGGGCTCATAATATTTGTAAGGGGTTATGTGGAGGTTCATATAGGGGGCTGTTTGTGGGCTCATATGGTATATAAGAGGGGTGTCAGCCTGCTTAATTCAGCATAATAAGAATAATTATTTTATGGTAATATTAATTGTATAAATTAATAATTTCAGTCCATATTTTCAGCCCTCCACAACAGTCACAATCTTTAATGTGGCCCCTCAGGAAAATAAAATGCACACTATTAACACCAAGATCGAGTGAAGCAATCGGGGCAATTAAACGGGTTTTCCAAGGCCGCTCACTTGCATGTCGGGGGGCGAGCGGTGCTGTTAATGCAGTGTCTCCACGCACCTACCAGGATGTGTGCACAATCCGTAAGTATCATGCATATGTCCTAGTCTAATCTGTGAGTGGTGCTGGACAACCCCTTTAATAGCTCCAAGTTCTTCTATCAGAAAACAGCTACAGTAAAGAGTGGGGCATCTGAGGGTTTATCAAAGGGCTTGTAACCTTTAATAAGGCTGAAATAAAACCTAAAAGAAGATTGTTCTGCATAACTTAAATGTGGGGACATCGCTTTTACTTCAATATCCCCCAAAAAATACCTTGACATTTTCTCTTTATACTCTTGCAATCTATGGGCTATATGCGCACACTGCATCTGTTTCTGAGTGCAGCTTTTTATCCTGTGGTCACAGAAACGCAGCTTGAGGCCCAATAAAAGCATGACCATTTGTCGCCTTTTTATTAATGTGGTTTTTTTGCATTTTTTTAAAGGAGAAACAAAATATGATAGGATAATTGATAGATAGCTAGGATAGATAGAAAGAACATATAGAATAGATAGAAATAACAGAATAGCTTGATAGAAGGACAGCTAGCTTGGCCAGCTGGTTTTTTTTTTTTATTATTTTTTGGCAAAATATGACGTGGGGTCCCCCCCATTTTTCATATCCAGCACAGGAACTGCTGCATGCTGTATCCCTCAGCTATTGCTGTATCTTGTCTGGTTATGAAAAATAGAGGGGATCCCACACTTTTTTTTAATTAATTTGATTTAAAAAAAAAAAAAAAAAAAAAAAAAAAAAAAAGTAAGGTCCCCCCCATTTTTTTTTTTTTTTTAAAAAACCAGCCAAGGTACAGCAGACAACTGGGGGCTGATATTATTGGAGTTGGAAGAGCCTTGGTTATTTGGTCCTTTCCAGCCTAACAGTAGCAGCCCACAGCTGCCTCAGAAGTGGCGCATCCATTAGATGAATTATATCCATCAAACTTAGGCTACTTTCACACATCCGGATTTTTGCTGTGCGGCACAATACGGCGTTCTGCAGAAAAACCGCAACCGGCTTTTGTAACGCCGGTTGCGTTTTTTTTTTGCATAGACTTACATTAGTGCCGTATTGTGCCGCAGGGGCTTGCGTTCGGTCCGGTTTTTGCCGCATGCGGCAGATTTAGCCGATGCCGCGGCCGGATCGAACTTTCCCTGCAACGTTTTTTGCTCCGGCAAAAAACACCGCATCGCGCCGCATCCGGCCGCTGCGGCGCATTTTTCAATGCATACCTATGGAGGCCGGATGCGGCGCGATGCGGAAAAAAACGCATCCGGTCGCCGCATGCGTTTTTTTCCACTGCGCATGCTCAGTAGCATGCCGCAACCGGAAAAAAACGGACGGGCCGCATGTAAAAACTTATGCAACGGATGCGGTGTTTTCGCCGCATCCGTTGCATAGTTTTCACAGCCGGATTGAGCCGCAGTGCTCAAACCGGATGTGTGAAAGTAGCCTTATGTGAGACGCGCAATCAGTGGGGACGTCACTCAGGTGATTTGTGGTCACAGGTGGAGGACGCCAGCTGTGGCCACGGCTAACCTGAGTGACGTCACCACTAGAGTTGAGCGAGTACCTAACTATTTGTACTCGCTATATTCATAACGAGTACTGTCTAATACTCGCGTATTCGTTTCGAATAGCATGTGCAGTGCAAGTCAATAGGGAATACTCGCAATGTAACGAGTAACCTGAATTTCGCACTATTTGCTTCTCACACGAATAATATGACATTCGGGTCACTTGTTACTTTGCGAGTTTTTCTCCATTGGCTTGAATTGCAAATGCTATTCGGAATGAATACAAGATTATTATACAGTATTCATTATGAGCATAATGAGTACGAATAGTTAGGTACTGGCCAACTCTAGGTCACCACTGATCGCGGCTCAGTCTCTGCCTGAACCTCACAATGGGCAGTCATGTTCTATGGCGCTTGCTGTGAACTTCAGGTGTAGCAGTGCGGGAAGCGTTGTGGGACCTCGTGTGGATTACGGCGGACCTGCAGGGATGTTTTTGGGGGTTAATAGCGAGGTGAAAAAGGGTGTGTGTTTGTCTTTTATTCCAAATAAAGGATTATTTCAGTGTTTCCCATTTATTGGTTTTCACTTACAGATTAGTAATTGGGGGGGGGTCTCAGACACCTCCCATTACTAATCTAGGGCTTAGTGGCAGCTGTAAGCTGCCATTAACCCCTTATTACCCTGATTGTCACCACACCAGGGCAATCGGGAAGAGTCAGGTGAAGTGCTGGGATTGTCTCATTTTAGGGCTCATTCACATGACCGTTCCATTTGTCCTGGTCAGTTCCTGTTTTTTTGCAGACACACGGACAGGACCATCTTTTCAATGTCATTTGTGGAGGATCGGATGGTACATGGTAGCACTTGCGTGTGCATCCGATCCTACAAAAAAAAAAAACAAAACAAAAAAACTAAAAAACACATTGGATGCCATATGTCCGTTCTGTTATTATGGAACATGTCCTATTCTGTTCCATGATAACAGACCGTGACTCAATACAAGTCATTGGGCCCGCAAAATCCCCGGCAGCTGCACGGAAGCACTTCTGTGTGACCTCCGTTGGATGCCCGTACAGTCTGTGTCCCGCTCCGCGGCTGCCCGCACTGCAGCGTGTCCGCATATGCCCGCACTGCAGCGTGTCAGCATATGCCCGCACTGCAGCGTGTCAGCATATGCCCGCACTGCAGCGCAAGCAGCCATGGGGATGATGATGGTTGCCGTCAGGCGGTTAGTAAAGTTCATTACCTGCGGTGATAAACTCCTGACGTCAGCACTCGTCACTGACAGCTGCATTCTCACATCACCTCTGGCAGGCGGCCCGAGACTGACTAGCGGTGACGTCATGGGCCTCTCGCGAGAGGTGATCTGAGACGCGGCGGGCATAGAAGTCAGTGACCAGCGCTGACACCAGGAGTGCAGCGGCTTCCATCACCGCAGGTAATGTACCTAGTTAACCTCCTGAAGTCAGCGCTGGTCATGCTCTGCAGTGACCTGGGCTGACCGCATGATGGTAGCTCAGGTCAGTGCACTGCTCTCCCAGCCAATGGGGAACATTCTGTTCTTCAATGACTGGGACAGTGAGTATGAATCGTCGTGGAACCCCCTTATTGGATTACGCTGGACCCGGATTTGTTTTTTCTTTCCAATAAGTTGGTAAAAGAGGTAATGTGTTGGGGAGATTTTTTTTCAATTAAAAATGTGTTTGTCGTCTATTTTTTTTTTTATTACTGACTGGGTTAGTGATGTCGGGTATCTGATAGACACCGTGACATCAGTAACCCCAGGGCTTGATGCCAGGTGACATTACACATCTGGTATCAACCCCATATATTACCCAGCTTGCCACCGCACCAGGGCATCGTGATGATCTGGGAAAACCACCAGGATTGGCACATCTAATGGATGCGCCACTTCTGGGGCGGCTGCAGCCTGCTATTCTTATGCTGGGGAAGGTACAAGAACCGTGGACCTCCCTTGTCTGAGAATACCAGACCACAGCTGTCAACTTTACCTTGGCTGGTGATCCAATTTGGGGGGGGCCCATGTTTTTGTTTTAATTTAATTTAAAATAACAGCGTGGGGTGCCCTCTGTTTTGGATTACCAGCCAAGATGAAGCTGCCAGCTGTGGTTTGCAGACATCTGCTTTACCCGAGCTGGCTACAAAAAAATAGGGGTACCCCACGCCGTTTTTTTTTAATTATTTATTTTTTGGCGAAATACAAGGCTAAGCACCCTTTAATGCCACATGAAAGGCACAAAAGGGTGCAAGATTACAAAATGCAGGGGAGTGGAAGATTATATAGGTCTTTCTCATCTACCATCTATCTATCCCTCCATTCATTCATTAATTTATTCATTCATTCCTCTATTTATCGCTCTATCCATCTATCTACGGTATATCTAGCTATCCATCTATTTATCTATCTAGCTGCTTCCGTATTTTGCGGACTGCAAAACACGGAAGGCACACGGATGATACATGGATGACACACGACCTGTATACGGAACGGAACGGATGTCACACAGATGCAACCGTGAAAAAAAAACAGACGTCTTTTGCGGACCGCAAAAACGGAACAGTCATGTGAATGAGCCCCAATGGATGCGGAAATTCCGGATGGCTAAAGGCTGATATTTTTAGGCTGTGGGGCGCCTACTAACCATGGGTCTTCCTAGACTGAAAATACCAGCTGTTGGGCTTTATCTGATAAAGCTGTTGGGCTTTATCTGTGCTGGATAGCATAATATGGGAGGATCCTACGCCAATTTTATTTATTTTACTCTATGTCGACATCTATGATTGGAAGCTTCAGACACGCGTCCCTCAGTGTCGGAGCTCGTTTGAGTGCAATCAATCACAGATGCCGGTGGGCAGTGCACATTTAATGAAGGTAATGAGCAGCCTTGGAAGTGAATGAGTGGCAACGAGAGCAGTGTGACAGCCGCCCTGGTGAATCTGTAAATATGAAGCGCTTTCTCCTACCCATAGACTTTATACAGGGACTGGCATCTGACCAGATACCAGGGATCAATCGCCTGCCGACCCCGGGTCAATGGGACATTTGTCTGCCAGGGACAAAACGCAAAAAGAACTGACATGCTCCATCTTGGCTTCAAAAATTCAGCCAAAAAAGATTCACTGTCCAGACAGCAAATAGAAATCTCAGACTTTGCTGGGTAAAGGAAATGCATGCATTTAGATGCATCTTTGTGACCTCAAAGCTTCCCCAAAAACGCAGTAAAAGATGCAGCTTGTGCATAAAGCCTAAGGGAAGAGACCATGTCACACCCATAACGCCATCTTTGTATCACATTGATTGCAGTAGTCACGATACACAAAAAAAAAAATTACTCCTTCCACCGCGTTCATGAAGCCATAAGAACCTGACCACCTTGAATATTCTCACACACCGCATATGAAGAACTCTCAATAATGGAGAAATAATCGGACAGGACACCAGAGTCTGCTCCTCCTTTACAATATAAACTACCTAAGTGACATTAAGAGCTGGGGAAAAAAAAAAAAAAAAAAAGTACGTTTTCTCCTCCTGTGATATAAGTCATCAGCAATCAAACCTTTCCTATAATAAACACCACCTCCTGTATAATAATGAGGCGTCTTCAATAAGTGGCATACAAGCCAGCAGGAAATACACTACAATCTGCTCCACCTGTACATAGAAGCTGTTACACATTGAACACTACAGTCTGCTCCACCTGTGCAAGCGACATTAAAGTCTGCTCTGCTTGTGTTAGGACACGACCACACGATAAGTGTTTGGTGAGTTTTTTTTACCTCAGTATTTGTAGCCAAAACCAGGAGTGGGTGATAAATACAGAAGTGGTGCCCGTGTTACTATTGTACTTTACCTGTGATTGTTCCCCTCTTGGTTTTGGCTACATATACTGAGGTAAAAAACTCAAATACTCAATGTGTGCACGTGGCCTTATTGTAAGTGGGATACATGAGTCAGCTCCACCTGCGCAACAATTAATTGTTAAGAACACACTGCCGCACTGTCTGCTTCACCTGCAGTAGAAGGCATTAAGAGTCTGATCCACCTGTAATATAACAGCCAGATGCAGAGACAAGTCTGACCCATATGTATTATTAGAGGGTGAGGACACCACAGTCCACTCCACCTGCACTATGATAATATCCAGATGCA